>NW_028327171.1:45192176-45501938 GCF_987537825.1 Furipterus horrens | reverse complement strand
TGCAGGCCAGTGCTCAATCCTCTGAGCCACACAAGCAAGGGCACATTTTATATTTTAAACAAGTATTCTAGATGATTCCGATGCACATAACATCTGAGAATCACTATCACCATGCAGCCTCTGACTGTTCTAAATGGAGGAAACATGCTTCAATGGTCCCCCTGAGCCTTGCCCAGCTACCCTAATATTTCTGGGGGCACAGAGTGAGAGATCAGATGCTAGGTGGCCTCAGAAGAAAGATGGTAACAATCATCTGTGAACTACCCTAGTTCCAATCCTGGAAGTTCCACTGGGGTAAGTGGGGTCATGGATCCAGTGCCCAAGGACCTTGCTCTGAGACAGGTCAGTCCTTCTGGCCAGACAGAGGCATATGGGGCTCATGGGGCTGAAGCAGGAGTGGAGGTGGGGGTGCCATGAGACCGATGAGCAGATTCCATCCCCAACCCCAGGTACATCTGCCTCCCAAATCTGTTCTCAGGCCTAGAGATTTCCAGCAATGTCACTCAGGTTCTAGGCCCACAAGGAGTCTTACAGATCATATTGTGCAGCTCTCGTATTCTAGAGCTGGAACGCCTGAGGCCCAGAGAGTAGACTGCTTGCCCTATAGTCCCCTCTGCCCTGGGGTGCTGATGGGAGTTGGACAGTGTAATATTCAGCAGGTGGCCTAGCAGCAACACCTCCCAGCTGAAGCCCTGCTGGTTGTGAGGCGGATCTATGAAGCCGACACTCCTGTTTGCATAGCATTTGTGCCAGGCTAGACCTCGCCCTGGGCAAACATAGCCTGCCGGGCGGCAGGCACCAAGCTCCTTTGTTCTTGAACCTGAAAGTAGAAGCAGCAGGGCCAGAAGGTATCAGAGGGCCCGTTCTGACCGGATGTTGGCACCATGGTTCCCACGGGAATGCTTCCTGATCAAGAGACCGACAAGCTGAAGGGCATCTGGGTATTGGCTACAATAGCCTATGGCAGGAAGGTGACCGACCGCCTGGCAACACAGGGGACATGAGAGGTGGCAGGTGGAGGGATGGGGACTGAAAGCCAGACCAGATAAGAACTAGAACACCTTCATCTCTTCAGGGCTAGGTGCACAGAAGGTGCTAAACTTCTTATCTTTCCAGGCTGATGGTGCCAACGAACCCAGGCAGCAGCCTTTGATTTGGAATGAAAGGAAAGCATCCAGACTGAGGTCAAGGCACCTCTATGAGCCTCTCATCTTTTGCCCATTAGAGTCCTGGAGGAAGTTTAATGTAGAAGCTAGAATCTGGGCTTTGGCATCAGAGACCTAACTCCAAATCCTGGCTCAGCCATCTACCAGCTGGGGGACTTATGATAAGAAGCTGAACCTTTCTGAGTCCACAGTGGGATGATAATCATACCTCCCTTGCAGGGTCATTGTAATGTTCTGGCCACAGCTCCAGGAGCACTGCAGGTGCTTGATAAGTGGTCCCTATGATAATTATGCCTAGTCCCCAGAACCACACTGGGAACACTATCAGTTTGGGGACACCTAGAGGAATGTGTGTGGATTGAATTGAGGATCAATGTTCCTGTGGCTGTGATCAATTCCATTTTCTCCTTTAACAAAATAATAAATATTTGTCCCTGAGTATGTGGGTTGGGGATTGTTGCAAGAAAGACAAAAGTGGAAGAAGAGAGCTTTGCAGCAGCAAGTGATGGTGGGATTGGTTTGATGAGAGCATTTTGGGCTTTGGTCGAGGACCAGGGTAAAGGCACGGAGACCAGTGAGGAGGCAACAGGCCAGAGCTGATGGTAACAAGGCTGGGGCTACATAGCCCAGTCGTCTGAGCAATGTTGTGGGTGCTCATTTATGGGAAGAGAAGGAAAGGCCTGGGATAAAGCAATTTGGTTGAGGGGGTCGGCTTGGGGCTGAGGGTGTCACTTGGGACTGGCTGCTTGCCCAAGTGAGCTCACTGAGCAGTCAGCTGGCTTCACCACTCCCATCTCCTCCACTGACCCCCTCCTTGCCAACTAAGCAACCTCAATGCTGGTCTCCCCTCAGGGCCTTTGCACTGGCTGTTCCTTCTGCCTGAATGCTCTTCTTCCAGCTCTTACAGAGCTGCCTCCTCTCAGGATTTAGGCCTCTGCCTGAGAGCAGGGATTTGTCTTATTTACCACTGAATCCCCAGTGTAAGTAACCAATGCCCTGCATGAAGTAATGTCTCGATAGCAATTCACTAAATGAATCAATAAGGACAGCAAATCTGTGGTATCCATGCTCTTACTGCCTCTTCCCAAGCCTGTGGCAGACGTTGCTCATCAGTTATGGACTCTCCTCAGTGTGATGCTGCCACCTGCCCTCGTCAGTCTATCAGAGTTGGTGTGTGAAGTTCCACCAACCTTCCATCCCTATAGTGGACAAAGGTCTCATCCCTGCTACTTGTGTGACCTTGTGTGAGACCTTTAAAGCTCCTAGGGCCTCAGTTTCTTCATCTGTTTTCATCCAAGGTATAGGGGAGTCTTTCCAACCCTCCTTTATGGGTTGGGCCTCCAGTCCAGAGCCGGAAGCCACCTGCACACATACCAAATCCCCCTAGATGGGGGCTCAGTCCCTGTCTTTCTCTTGAATCACAACCTCTCCTGCACTTTTCTCTCTCTGCTTTCCCTCTTTTCTCACCAGCCCCAGAAGGCAAGGCTAGAAGCAATCTTTGGCACCTGGTCCAACAATACCCTCATTTTCAGGTGAGGAAACAGCTCAGAGAAGGAAAGTCAATGGAGCTGGAAACCCAACAAAGACTCATTGTCCACACCCAGTGCTTTGGCAGCAGCCATTTCTCTCCCCTGGGTCCCCCCACACACAACCTCCCAGGCCTGAGCACTGTGTCAGCACCTCATCTCTGTGATGGGGGCGGGGGTAGGGGGACTGCAGCTTCCTCCTGCTTCTACTGGGGCATGTTCCCAAGCCCCAGGAGGCGGGCAGCCTGGCTTCCCCCTGGGCAGTTGGCAGGAGAAGAATGCCCTGTGGATTCCTGGCTGCTTCCCCCACTTCTGAACCACCCATTCAAAGGAGGGGAGAGAGGTGTAGGCTTCTTCCTCCACAGTTGCTTTTGGGAATTGCCTTGGGTTCTTTGGGCCAGTTCAAGGCTCTTAACTGTCCCAAAGACAATTAAAGCCCTGTTGGCCGCTTCTCCCCTTCGTTTTCTTCCCATCCTACCCGCAGCATCTCCTTCATTCTCTTGAAGCTATTCTGCAGCCAGTACCCTTGGACAGGAGCTCAGTTTTGGCTTCCCTTGAGGAAGGGTGAAGGAGGAAATGGATGAGTATTGACTAAGCCTCGCTGTGATCTTCTTCAGTGGAGGTGCTTTAAACAGCTCCCAGAGAGGGGGCGCGGCCCTCGCCTTTGAGCCTGCCTGTGCAAGCTCTTGTTTGCAAACTGTCTTTTCTGGTGGAGAACCGCGTTTCCTTCTCTAGGAGCTATTTGGGGAAACACTAACGTTTGCAGGAACAGAGAGCCAGCTCCCTGCTCAGGAGGACAGCGAGGCCCCACAGGGATCCAGAAGTGCTAATTAAAGACCGATGTCCATAGGCATCAGGGGAAAGTTAAGAAGTGAAAAAGACTGGAGCTCTCGTGCTTAATTAGAAAGGAGGAAATATCGAGGACTAGGGGAAATTTTGAGGGAGATGAGTTTTAAGTTGATAATCAACAGTTCAGCCCATTTATTGAACAGAAACTGTGTGCTGAGGGGCACAGGCATAGACAGGCACCGCCCCACCCTGCCGAGGAGAACTCCAGGACACGGGTCACAAAAGGCCTCCAAGGGGGCAGACACTGAGCTGAGACCAGGCTGAGGCCTGGAGACTAAGAGGAATTGGCCAGGATTGATGGCAGAGGGAAAAGGCTGAGCAGCGGGGGTCCTCAGCCCTAGACACACAATGGGGTCACCTGGGGAGTTTTTAAAATTGAACGCTGGGCTGGGAAAAGGACAGGAGAAGTCAGTCACATATGCCTTCCTTCTTTTTTCTTAAGAGAGAGGGGAAGGGAGGAATAAAGGGAGAGAAACATTGATGTGAGAGAGAAGACCGGGAATAAAACTGGTGACCCTTCGTTCCACTGAAGGAAGTTCAACCAACTCAGCCACTCCAGCCAGCACAGTCACACTTGCTTTTTAAAACAATGCCTTCATTCTCGCACTCCCCCTCCTCCCTTCCCCACTACCACCCAATGTGCAACAGTCCCTAGAGATGCCTACTCAGGACCACCAGGGTAAATGGGACCTGCTCTCCTTTCCTTGGCCTAGCTAGAGGCCTTTGCCAGGCCTTGCTGCAGGTCTCAAGTGAGGAAGGTTCATTGGGACGCCCTGCCCTCCTCCTCACTCATCCTCACTCCTACCATCTACGCAGGTACTGGCTCTCGCCAGTTTCATCCGGGGCTTCTTTCCCAGCACAGCCAGACATGGCACCTGATCTGCCCCAGGATTCCAGCAAGCACAGCACAAGAGGCATTTTCTTCTCCATGACTTCTGAAGCTACCACGCTGGAGTCAGGCCTAACAGCTTTTTCCTTCTCAGAATGCATTTGTCTGGCCTGTCTGGGTGCCTACTGCTACTCACAGAGACCTCGCTGTTAGCACAGTGAAAGAAAGAAGGGCTTCATAGTCAGGCCAACCCAGGTTAGAAACCTGACCCCACCTCTCATTAGCTTTGTGACCTTCATCAAGTCACTTCACCTGATTCGCCAATTCCTCATTTATAAAATAAAACACCAACCTCAATGGACAGTTGTCAGGATGAAATGAGGGAAATAATGTAAAAGTCTGAATGGAGTACCCAGCACACAGTAGGTCTTTAATAAATGGTAATACCATTTATTATTATAAATCAATGTTAATTATTATTACTAGGGCTGGGTGCTCTGCTAAATTACTTAATTTCTTTGAGCTTCAGTGTCCTCTTTTGTAGAGTAATAAGATGTGACACCCAGCTTGTAGAGTTGCTGTGAATACAGCGTGCATGCAGTTTGAGACACGTTTTTTTATTAGATCTGAAGCCTACTCATGGACCAAGAAAATGCTGAATACCTGACAGGCCCTTCAGACCTTCTGACTTCGGCTCATTATGGACGTTTACACCACTGTTGGCCGGAAGATTGACAGGGGCTTTTCAGAACGCATCAGGATGAAGCCCAGGAATTGTTGCAGCATCACCGTCTGGCACACAGTTTACGTACACCAGAGCACAAGCCCAGGATTTGAATCGTATTCAAACACCCTAAGACAGATCCTCCCAAGGACAAATCTTCATCAATGTTTGTGGACTATAGCATAGAAGCAGCTCTGGTTTGTGCATTTTCTCCTCCCTTCTTTCCTTCATTTGCTGAGCAGAAATTAAATGGGGTGAAAGATCTAGTAGGTGGAATTTGACCTGAGAACCCAGAAATGGCTGGATCTTGCCCTCCAGTCATCCCTCTTCCATAAAGTTCCCAGGCTGTGAGGATAAAAATAAGAGAGAAACCAGAGTGCCAGTTTATTATTAGCTGGGGGAGGACATGATTTCCCCAACCAGGCCTCTCTGTGAGCAGTGGTTTGGAAGTGGGGGGAGTACCTCCTTCAGCCTCACACCCCACTGGGCCTTCCCAGGAGCTTTTGGACCAAATGAGGGTCCCTTCCAAGTGCTCTGGTACTTGTGGGGAAAGACAAGGGAGGAGAAGTTGCTGGCCCCCAAGAGAGCCCAGGTGCGTCATTGACCCAGTGGCACAGGTGAAGGATGCAGGAGAAATGTGCAATGTTATAAAGCCAGTTCAGGAGGACTGGCAAGGCTCTGCTCAGGAATGCCATGTCTGCTAAATGTTAAGACTGAATTACCTGAGTATGACAGTAGGGAGATGGGCAGGGCAGGAAGAGGCAAGTAATGAATGAGATACCCTTCCTGAAATTTTCTCACAAAATTGCAAAACTCAGAAAGTATTCTGAACTGTCCTGAAATGCTGTGATCCCCAGGCTTGACCTTCAGTCCTTTGTCAGTCTCACAGGACACAGTGCCCCTGGGGGAACCAGCTACATCCATGACTCTTTCCCATGTCCCCAACCCCATCTATCTTCTGGTTCCTAGATATCTCTGTTTGGGTGTCCTTCAGGCATCTCCCCATCCAAGATGCCCAAAAGTACAGCCGTCTCTCTACTACTACCAACCCTACCACTTCCTCCTCTGGGTTCTGTATCTCATGAAGGACTTCCATCCACCACGTGCCCACACCAGAAACCTGAGTGTCCGCACATATGCCCCTCCTTCCTTCATTCACGCTATTGGTTATCACTCATGACAGGTTTTAGTTAACATTTCTTTTCATGTTCCCTAGTCATTCACATCTTCCTATCCTGCCTATGCTGCCTCAGTATAAGTTAGTCCTTTGTGTCCTGCCTGTTTGATTGTGAATACTTTCTTACTGATCCCTGAACTCTTAATTATGGTGTTATTCTGTTAAATTACCATTTGTGATTGAGAGAGGTGCCCCTACCAGTCACCCATTCCTGGTATAGAGAGAGTGGGGGCTCTGCATCAAGCAGGTTGGGTTTTAAGTCCTGTCACAAGCTGTCGGTATGACCTTGAGCAGGCCATATACCCTCTCTAAGCCTTGGTTTTCTTACCTGGAAAGCGGAGGTAAACAACACCTGGGTAATAAAAAATGGTGATAAAACAACAGAGCTACTGTCTCTGTTACCCCCAATATACTTTCCTTCTTTTTACCCTTCCTTTGGGTGACCTGCCTCTCCTCAACTCCACATGGCAGGATTGCCCATCACAGAACTTGCTCTCGATCACAGCGTGGGCACTGGCCCAGGTCAGACTGGTCAAAACCTTCTCTTGGGAGAAGTCACAGGGACTGAAGGTAGCCGGTGCTGAGCCAGAGGAGCCCTGGCCTCTAAACCGACTTCCCATGCCCAGTCATGGCAAATCCTGGTCCTGTCCCAGTCTATTCCAAATCCTGACTGTTTATCTTTTCCTTTAATTTTGTGAATAATTCTCTCTCTCTTCTCCATGTCCCCTCTTCATTTAGGGCCTGTTTCTTACCCTAAATCCTAAAATCTACATCATAGCCCTGTGGCCAGGATGAAATGGGGCCATCAGTTCCAGGAATGTTAGCTATGGGGATGATGGCTGCCCACTGCCCACCTAGTCATCCTGGAACCAAAGCCTGCTGGGAAGTGACGCTCAGTGTGGGTCATTCAATGGACCATGGGCTTCCAGTAGATGGAGAGCCACATGAGGGCAGAGATTATGTCTGGTTTACTGACTGGTGATCACTCCTCCCACCCAGGCCTGCACTGTGTCTAGCATTTAGTAGGTCCTCAATAAACACTGTTTCCTGTTGCCAATGTTCAGAGTCTGCAGATGTAACCACCTGCTATTCTTGTGGAGGGGATGGTCCTTATAGAAGCTCACCAGGCCCAGCCTCTTTGGCCTATGGTTATTAGAGGTGCCAGAGTCCTTCCTCCTATAGGATTAGTCCTGGTCTCCAGCTCTAAAACTGTCTTCCTAGGAATTCCTCAAGCTTCAGTGCTATTGCTCCATTATTTTTGTCCCATCAGGATCACCTCAATCCCCGCATTTTGGGAAACTGCTTCTTTCCCAGCCCAGTCATTTGATTCTAGTGGACCCTCCAGTCAGTGAACCCCATGCCATGGCCCCAGGAACATGCTGTTGCATTCATTACCCATAGCTGAAAGCTGTGACTTGGGGCTCCCTGGTGGCCATCTTCTCTGTCTGCGTGCATAATAGAAAATGAGACAGAGAAGAAAGGCAGAAGGCAAAAAGAGACTTGACACATCATTGGGGTTCCTCTATCCAGTCTGCTTCTGGAACTCACTTCCTCTAGGTGAAGGATTGACTCATTTCTTCATTTAACAAACTTTTACTGAGCTCCTAGTGCATGAAATAAATAAGATACTGTCACTGTCTTTGAGGGAGTAAATGCCTGTCGTCGGCAGCCGTCCGTCTCGAGAGACGATGGTGTAGCTTCTTAAGAGTCTATCTGCACCGCCGAGAATGGCTGTGCAGTCCGACTCGGGAGTGACACGGTATCTGTCTCCTCCCGTGTTGAATCGACATCTTGCGATGACGCTGGAGTGTCCTCTCCAGTGAAGCTGAAGCTACAGAGCCTGGGCAGGGTGATATGGAGGGTCTGCTGTTGCCCATGCAGCAGACCCCCCCTCTCTTCGCAGCTGAAGGGTCCAAGGGAAAGACGGAGTCGATACAGCTTGGGTTCAGGTGCGCCGCAGGAGTTGCCGGTGTTGACTACAACGTCAAACCGCCTTAGGGACTCCGGCTCCGGATTTTCTGTCGGGGTTTACTCCCTTAGCCTTTCCCCTGAAGAGGTATGCCGCAAGGCAGCGGAGGTTTTTTGGAGTCAGAGTTTTCCTTCTCTGATGTACCCTGACTGGAAGATCGAACCAGCGACACTTAGCTCGCAGGCCGACGCTCAATCCACTGAGCTAAACCAGCAAATGCCTGTCACAGCACACACAATGGATAATGAAGGAAACACAGAAGCAAGAGGGTCACTGTTATCTGGGATAGGGTGGGTGGCAGCTCAACAAAGACTGTATGGAGGTGGTGACCCCCAGAGGGGTCTTGAAACCCCACTGGTGGGAGTGATCCTCAATGGGTCTACTCTTTAAAGTAAAAGGCGAGGCTGCCGAATTGGAAATCCTTTGTGGACTTACTGCTAAGGATAAGCCTTTGTTACATGAGCATACTGCTGAGCTGGAGGCCTTCACCCGGGAGGTGGCACAATGCTAGAAGGGAACCACTGAGCTGCCTCCCACCACAGACCTCCCATTGTGTCCTGCCATTTCCTCCGGAAGTTTTCATGTTGGAAGGCCGCCCTGACCTACCTCTTCAGGTTGATCAAATGGCCCAATTATCTATGTAGGATCCCAGATTGTCTTGAACTGAATACATGGGAGTGGGGAGGGGGCCTGTCTAGAAAAGAAAGTGCCAGAGGGAGTCCAGCCATCCACAAGCTGTTAACTGGAGCCGGCTGGCCACAAAGGATCCCTTTGTTATTCCAGGAGGTGTTGTCACAAGAGCTTGGCCACAACTCACGAAGCACATATCCAGGAACTGTTTTTGTGAAAGGGCTGGCAGGGAGCACTGTCTGGTGGCCTGGAACGGATTCTGATCTTGAGGAGACTGGGAGGGGGAACGCTCACCAGGCGAGCCGGCACCACCTGCCGGAGCTGGCTATCCCATGAGTAATGACTAAGGAGCATGACCAGAACTCCACAGTGAGAACACAGGGAAAGGGGCTCCTGAGCTATGGTCATCTCCCTCTCTGAAAGGTTCCAAGGACTCCTGCTTCCATCCTAAATCTTGCTGTTGTAGCAACAATTGTAGCTCTTCCCCTATGAGTGGCTCTCCGGCCCTCAATCACACCCACATTGACCACAGCAGAATATTAGGCATCTAAATGCTCTGGATAGGAAATTAATCTGAATTGCCACTTTTATATCTAGCATGACCATATAATTTATCTTTCAAATCTGAACACTTTGAAGAGTTCGAGGAGGTGCTTTTAGTAATTTTGCTGGGACAACTGGTGTGAAATGTGACCACCTTGGGCAAACCTAGTAGTTTGGGCTCCCTACTGATTCTCTCAAACAAAAGGTCAAGACAACAGGATAATGCCTTGAAGCAGATTGTTGGTGGTGGAGAGAGCCAGCCAGCCAGTCCAGGTTCCCAGTGTGCTTCGTGTCTTCCACTCCATGTTTCATAGCATGATGTTCTGAATTAATATTGGCATAGTTTGCCTGAGCAACCTCCATCCAGACTTCTCTGAGAACTTAATAGCCAAGAACATAGTCTAGATGCATTCTCTGTGTGACTATTCTTCCATTGTTTGTGTGTGTGTGTGTGTGTGTTTTACCACAGAAGACTATTAAGCACAGAATAAGGAGGTAGGCTTGTACGTGTGAGACCTGGCAATACTAAGTGTGGGTGAGGACATGCCATAAAGCAACAGAAACTCTGGCCCTCTGCTGACACGAGGAAAAACTGCACAATGAATTTAAAGAGCAGTGCCCTCGGCCCAGGAATTCCATCCTTGGGCGTACACCCTTGTGAAACTCACATGTGTGGGCAAAAGGATACCTGAACAAAAATGTTTGTAGCAACATGGTCTTCAAAAGAAACAAATGATAGCAACCTAAAGGTCCATCAGCAGGGTAAAGGGTTTTAAAAAGTGATGATAAAAACAAACACTCCCATTTAAAAATGGGCAGAGGATCTGAAAAGACATTTTTTCAAAGAAGACACACAGATGGCCAACAGGTACATGAGAAAACACACAGCCTCACTAATCATCAGGGAACCACAAAGCAAAACCACAAGGCGTTATCACCTCACACCTGTTAGAGTGGCCATCATCAAAAAGACAAGTGATGACAGGTGTTGGTGAGGATGCAGCAAAAAGGAACCGTGTGCCCTTTTGGTGGGAATGTAAGCAGGTGCAGCCACTATGGGAAAACAGTATGGAGGGTCCTCAAAAAATTAAAAAAAGAACTACCATATGACCCAGCAATTCCACTTCTGGGTATTTCTCTGAAGGAGATTGAACACAATCTTAAAACGATACCTGCACCCCATGTGCACAGCCACATTTTTTACAATAGCCAAGACATGAAAACAACCTAATTGTCCACCAGCAGATGAATGGATAAAGAAAATGTGGTACGTATATACAATTGAATATTATTCAGCCATAAAAAGAAGGAAATCTTGCCATTTGCAACAACATGGATGGACTTTGAAGGCATTATGCTAAGTGAAATAAATCAAAGACAAATACCATATAACCTAACTTACATGTGGAATCTAAAAAACCAAAACCAAAAACAAAACTGAACTCATAGATACAGAAAAAAAAATTGGCTGTTACCAGAGTCAGGAGTGGGAGGGTGCATGATATGGGTGAAGATGACCAAAACGTACAAACTTCTAGTTATAAAATAAATAATCCCGGGAACGTAATGTACAGTATGATGACTATAGCTAACAGGGCTATATAGGTTATTTGAAAGTTGCTCAAAGAGTAATCTTAAAAGCTCTCATCATAAGAAAAAATTATAACCATGTTTGGTGATGAATGTTAAGTAAACTTACTGTAATCATTTTACAGTATGTATATATAACAAAGCATTATGTGGTACACATAAAACTAATACCATGTTGTATGTCAATTATATCTCAATAAAAATAAATAAAAAATACAAAGTGATAATACATAAATGGGAGATATATGTGTCAACATGGATAAACACCAAAAACAATTTTGAGACACAAAGCTGCAGGAGGATTTCTCTGACACTGTCTATAAAAGGCTCTAAATGTGGAATCAGTTGCTAGGCACCATTTATACATACTTGCATATATGGTACAGAGAAGGAAAACTCTGACTCCAAAAAACCTCCGCTGCCTTGCGGCATACCTCTTCAGGGGAAAGGCTAAGGGAGTAAACCCCGACAGAAAATCCGGAGCCGGAGTCCCTAAGGCGGTTTGACGTTGCAGTCAACACCGGCAACTCCTGCGGCGCACCTGAACCCAAGCTGTATCGACTCCGTCTTTCCCTTGGACCCTTCAGCTGCGAAGAGATGGGGGGTCTGCTGCATGGGCAACAGCAGACCCTCCATATCGCCCTGCCCAGGCTCTGTAGCTTCAGCTTCACTGGAGAGGACACTCCAGCGTCATCGCAAGATGTCGATTCAACACAGGAGGAGACAGATACCGTGTCACTCCCGAGTCGGACTGCACAGCCATTCTCGGCGGTGCAGATAGACTCTTAAGAAGCTACACCATCGTCTCTCGAGACGGACGGCTGCCGACGGATATATGGTAAAGGTATATAAACATGGATGAAAATGATAAGCACCAAGTTCAGGACAGTGGAGTTGGGGAGAAGTAAGGGGATCAGGAGGGGAATTCAGAGACTCCAACTTTGTCTGTAATATTTTATTTCTTAAGCTGGATGGTGGGTAAGCAAGATTCATTCTAGGCTTCTGACTGAGACAGGGTTACTTTCCAGTTCTCATCCAGTACCTAACTTCAGTTGCCTGAGACGCAATACTCAACCCCTCAATGTACCCATTTCCTTCTCTGCACTGAGTACCCACCACATAGGGTGGCTGTAAAAGTCCTTTCATAACCTTTTGTAAGGATTTGCAGTGTTCCCTACATAAGGCGCTGTCTTGGCTCCTTCCCCAATAACTCTGCCAGAGGTGCTCCAAAAATGGAAACTGGACTGAGTGGGTATACCTGCAGCCTGGGGTACAGCTGGGCCTGTGTGACATGGCCATTTGCAAAGACACCCTGCACCAGCCTAGTGTTCTCTGGCTGGGTGCACCGCTCAACAAATCTCTTCATGTCGCCCTCTCTCCTTCTTGCTCCTCCTCCTTCTGCTCATCCACAGGACTAGACAGATAGATGCCACAGTCACACAGCTATCAAATGACAAAACTGGGATTCAAATCCAGGTGTCTCAGAGACAGAATTCTTCCCTGCTAAGCCAGGGGTCCACAACCTTAGTTACCTTAGAGTCACCTGGGGATCTTTCAAAACCACCCAAGCTTTGACCTGGCCCTGGGAATCTCTGGACACCATGACCACATGGCTCCCTGGGTGGTGCTGACACCCAGCCAGGGTTGGGGTCTCACACACTCCAGTTCCTGTCCTCTCTGCCCTTCCCACTTACCGTGCCAGTCCCAGAGAGCCCTGGAGGTGCCAGAACTGCCAGCCAGCCCCACCCCACTTGTCCAAGCAGTTCACACCTTTCCTCTTTATGTCTCTGGCCTGCTTTCAGAAGAGTGCTCTGTGCTCTGCAAGAGGAAAGAACTGAGGCAGAAAAGGGACGCCGACAGACTTGGCCTTCCCACTTGAAGTATCTAGAGAAACGGCTGCCCACCAGGTACTGAGCTCCTCACTGGAAGAAGTGTTCCAGAGGAAGTAGAGGCTGACACTTCCTACAGATCAGATTTGTTCAGATTCTATTTGTTTATCTCTTCATTGCCAACAAAGCGGGAATTTCCTCCTCACATTTCTTACAGCCACAGATAGAGAATTCTGGTGCAGGGAGGCGACAGGGAGATTCCCTCCTCCGGTCTCCAGCCAACCTCTCAGCAGCAGCTCTGTGCTCTCCATGGCCGGACCGTATCCCTCACTGAGCAGCCAGGCAGGACAGCTGTGACTATTAGAAAATTCTCTTTCTTGGGAGGAGAAATCTCATGCTCTGCAACTCTCTGTCTTTTGGTCCTGGTTCCAGCCTTCAGAGTGGCAACATTCCTTCATTCCACCCACGGGGTCTTGTAGGACACAGGAAGGAGTTCAGATTTTATTTCAAGTGAAATGGAGGGCAAATAAAGCATTGTTAAATGGGGGTGACAGTATGAACTGATTTATTATTTTAAATGAACATTTTACTACTGTGTGTAGTGTGGACTAGAGGAGAGTAAGGGTAGAACCCAGATTGCGGACTGTGAGGCTACTGGGATCATTCAAACAGAAGATGATGGTGGGTTAGGCAACAGTCTGGCAGTGAGGATGGATTTGGATCCAGAACTTGCTGGACCCGAGACTTGCTGATGGATTAAGTGTAGAGGTGTGAGCATTTATTCGCCTGGTCTGAGAAGTTTGACCTTTATGTGTCATCTTGTTTTAGGTACCCTTGTTTTCATGAACAGAATCAAGCCATGTATTGAGTCATTTCTGTCTCATCAGAAAAAGAGAGAGGGATGCAGGGAAAATGGGAAGTCTGACTGTCCCCTGCTACCCTGTCTCCTGGGCCATATGGGCTTAGATCTGGTCTCCTGAAATCAACCCCCTCCCCCGCCTGACCCCGGCCTGGTCCCCACAGGGCCTCAGCTCCTACTGAGCTGTGCTCCTTGCGAGGCTGAGGAATGACCTGCAGAAACAAGAGGCCAAATCTGGATAAACTTCTGAGCTTTGGGGCGCCAAGGCAAACGTGAGAAGTTCAGGGAATATCCACTAGAGGGCACTGCAGCACTGCCCAGAAAAAGCCATCCCAGCTCTGCTTTTTCCCATTTAATTAGCTAAGAAGTACTATTGCATTGCAGAGAAGGAAAACTCTGATTCCAAAAAACCTCCGCTGCCTTGTGGCATACCTCTTCAGGGGAAAGGCTAAGGGAGTAAACCCCGACAGAAAATCCGGAGCCGGAGTCCCTAAGGCGGTTTGACATTGTAGTCAACACCGGCAACTCCTGCGGCGCACCTGAAGCCAAGCTGTATTGACTCCGTCTTTCCCTTGGACCCTTCAGCTGCGAAGAGAGGGGGGGTCTGCTGCATGGGCAACAGCAGACCCTCCATATCACCCTGCCCAGGCTCTGTAGCTTCAGCTTCACTGGAGAGGACACTCCAGCGTCATCGCACGATGTCGATTCAACAAGGGAGGAGACAGATACCGTGTCACTCCCGAGTCGTTCTGCACAGCCATTCTCGGCGGTGCAGATAGACTCTTAAGAAGCTACACCATCGTCTCTCGAGACGGACGGCTGCCGACGACGACGACGACGACTATTGCATTGAGCACCCATTTAGCCAAAGTCCTGGATGAGATGCCAAAATACAAAGATCAGAGTACAGGTGCTGTCCACAGTCGAGCGTGGGGTAGCTCAGAGCCCTCGGAGGTGGGTGAGGAAGTAGCACCCAGGCAGAGTCTGTCCGTGGTTTTTTCCTGCTTCTGGGGGTTTAACTATATAGGACACACACTTACATACAACACATAAATGATGCACATATAGCACACATATACCTGGTGTGCAAACCACATACACCCTGCAGTCCTGGGCTTTGAGTGCCTGTGAGGAGGTAGCTGCAGGCAGACACCAGGCTGCGAGGAAAGAAGCTGGAGACTCCAATGAGAACATGCAACTAAGCAGCGGCGAGTTTACAACTTGAGAGAACAACTCCCAGAGTCCCCAGACAATCCACACATCATTAGAGTCACTGTAAAAGAGCCTATTAAAATGCACACATGCTAACCACATGTTACATGAACTCATCAACACCCACTAACACATTAGCACAGATTTACTGAGTGCTGGAGCTGGCATGGGGAATCTTTTGTCAGAGGGCCACAGGGAAGGAGAGTGATAGCCAGCCTTTAAGGAGAGCTGACTTTGTACAAGCAGCCGGCCAAGGGCTTGTGAGCTTTCTCCCTTAATGCTCATAGCACTGGCCTGTGGGCTCTGACATTACATCCAGTTTTTAGAGGGGGGACACCAAGGTTCAGAGAAGTGAGGTGGCTTGCCCAGGATCACATAGCTGGGTAGGTAGAGGGGCTGCGATTCTAATTTTGCCCTAAAGAAACTCATAGTTAGTGAGTATATAAAAGGATCCAACAAGACAATCCAGCAAAGAAGAGCTTCATTTCTCTTTGTCTCTCTCTTTCTAAGAGCTTAACATGTTTAGTTCTCAGAGCTTCACCTGAGAAGGAAGGGGAAGCTGTCATTCAGGCTGCCCCACCCCAGTGTCTTCAGGCTGCCCCACCCCAATGTCTCCAAGCTGCCCTGTGTTACCTGAGGTGCAAGCAGCTCTGTCACCTGAGCCATGCAACCCAGCTGACACTATGGTGCTAAAGGTTTCAGTGATGGGAAAATTGCCTTGTGGGGTTAGTGACAAGATCCCATGGGAGACATAGAATGAGACCCTGGGGTTTTCCACCAAGAGCATGCCACCTCCAGCAGAGAACAGTGCATCAACCGACAAAACAAAACAAACTTCCACAGGAGGCCATGTGACCATGTAGCTAGAACTGCCCATCGTGAGCAAAGCCTACGACGTGTGAAGGTCCAGCAGGCCCAGCATCAGTCCACTGTAAAGGAATCGAGTCACTGTGGCATTTGAGTCAGCCAGTTCTCCACTGTGCTTGGGCGTCTTCGCATCATTTATGCTTCATGCATGTGACTATGGTGTGCATGAGCAAGCCTGCACGTGTATGCCTTTCCTTTCTAAGGAGGTTGTGAGCTTCCCGAGGAAGTCGGCCTGTGTGACTCTTCTTGTGGGCCTCCCAGTGCCCCAGCCAGGGCCAACCCAAGACCTAATGTCCCAACGGGCTTGCGTCCCCTGCCCCAGAGGAGCCTGCCACAATCTGGGTGGGAACACCAGAGACCACAGAGCCTGGATATAGGAGGATATCCTCAAGCCACACTCTCATCTAGTGCCCGGCTGTCCTCAGCTCCACACAGTGAGCACAGAGGCACCAGAAAGAACCCATTGCTCCATATCCCTGGAACCTGCCTCTCCCATCACCCCCTGTGAGTGACAGCTCGGCCTCCTGTGGCACCTCAGACTATAGGACAGTCATCAGGGTGATAGACAACCCCTGTGACATACCTGCATTCCAAGATAAAGGAGCTTTGAGATAAGGGATGGCATCTGGGAGGGAACTTCACATTTAAACACTTGGAGTCTGGTGGAAGCTGGCTTCTACCTTCTGAAAAGGTCAAGAAGATTCCACAAGGCTGTGTCCTGAATGCCAGGGAAGGACTGAGATAGGCAGGGAAGGCTGGGCCTGAAAGGAGCTGGAAAGAGGCAATGGAAGAAGGGAAGGAAAAAAAGAAAGGAGGGAGGGATCCCCAGAAACCTGGTAGGAGGGCTCTGAAACAGAATAAACAAGTGACAGAGGATGCAAACTCTACAATAGACTTCCTGGTGGGCCAACCTTTCTTGAAAGGTCATCAACCAATCAATCAGTATTAGTAGCCCATCCCTCCCATTCTGATTTCAAGAGAAGTTAGATTTTTACCATACCAGTTAACTTTCTATTCTTTTTTTTTTTTTTCTTCTTACCAGAGAAACTGAGAGAATTTTAGGATTTGGGAATCATCTACCTGAGTGGAATCCCTACTCCACCCTGACCTGATATTTGAAAGAATCTATAAAGATATAAACAATGCTAGTAAGGTTCCATGGCCAATTTGGGTGGGGATGGTTTTCAGCTTTTTAAAGTAATGCATTGGTATTTAACCTCCGCAAGCTTCAGTTTCCTCATTTGTACAACACGGATATTAACAATACATACCCCATAGGTTTGCTGCAAAGATTACATGAGATAAATAATATGAAGTACTGAACAAGGTGTTTGATACACACTAAGACTCAGTATGTGTTAACTGTTATTTTGTAACAGCCAAATCACTTCCAAAGCTGAGGTCCAGTTTGTCAGTTCAAAGTCTGTTCCCTTTCTGCATCTTGACTTAACAGCCACTAAATGTTCTCAAGCTAAATTTTCACTTACTGCAGCATTTCTCATGGACTCTTTTCGAAAGCAAGCTACTCTAGTAAGTAAAAAATGTGACTCAATCTCTAAAATTTCTATTTTTGTCCTGACACCTTTAGGACTCCTTCTCCATTAGCTAAGGAATTGGACCAGCTAGGCACTGAGATCTTTTCCAATGAAAAACTCATAACTCTGTTGTGTAAAGTGGGACTGTCTGTCTACTCAAGTGTCTTCAGGGCCAAATATCAACCAAAGCAGATTAATATTCTGTAGAGAATAACTTTGCAAACTGAGAGAGTTGAACCAAAACATTTAACATCCCATGATGAATGTCTTGTCAATAATGAGATCATTTGTATGCAGCACATAATTCACAGATGATGCAGAGTCTGGTCTGCCTAGTTTAGCAAACTTTAAAAAATAAAAAAGAATTAATGCTAAGGAATCAATCCATAATGCAGGGAGGAGGGGACTTTAATATGTTGATAATGCATAATTTGCAGAGCCTCAATTGATACATAATCTAAACCTCTAACAATATAAAGATGATTAAGTAAACTTTGTCTCATCTAAAATTTTTATGCAGTCTTTAAATGAATGCATCATAAAGTAATGGGTATAGTCACCTGTTCTGGCCTCAGGCTGCCTCAGTTCAAATCCAAGCTCCACCTCTTATGAGCTGCATGATTTGGACAATTTACTCAATTTCTTTATGCCTCTGTTTCCTCACTTGTAAAATAGGGATTAAACTGCTATGTACCTCAAAGAGTGGTTGAAGACTATAAAGCTCTTAGAACAGTTGCTCATGAATAGTAAATATTTAACACATGTTAGCTAATAAGAGGTTTTAATAATATGGTGTGATAGAGACTGCTAACTTATTATCAAATCCTTTTCATCTTCTTCTAGGGCTCCTGGCTAGACTACAATTACCAGCCTCCCTTTCAGTTAGGGGAGGTATGTGACTAAATTCAAGCCAATAGAGTGAGTGCAGAAGTAATGACCCTGCTAGGCTTGGCCCATTTGAAAGCGCTCATGCACAGTCTTGAAGCTTTAACCCTGCTACTGGCTTGATGCAGACAAGTGCAATGGCTTTGGAACCATGCTATGGAGATGGTGGAGGCCAAGATAGAGTCTTAAATCACCGCTTGGAGAGCTGCCTAAGATCATGAGCAGCCATTTTTGGCTCCAGGTGAATGAAAAACATTTTTGTGTTAAAGACAGTGGGATTTTTAGATTCACCAGTTATAGCAGCAAACATTATTGCACAAAGGAGTGTTTTATGTTATGTGAAAAAATATAGGATACATAAGAGATATGCCAAAGAGTGTGAGATATCCCCCCAATATTTGTTCTTCCCTTTTTAATTACTTTGTTGTTGTTGCTGTTGTTCTTTCTTTTTTTTAATTGAGGAAACTTATGTACAGTGAAATGCAAAGATCTCAGGTGTATAACACAAAAGGTTTTGATGAATTTTTACTCTTATATAACTGGCACACTAATTAAAATGTAGACTGTCCATCACCCCAGAAAATCCCCTTGTGTCCAACCCCCATGGGCAATGATTATTTAATTTCTCTCATCAGAAATTAGTTTGCCCCTTCTTCAACCCCATATCAATGGAATCATGTATTATGTATTCATTTGCCTCTGGTTTCTTTCATTCAACTAATATTTTTGAGATTCATGCATGTTGCTGCATATATCAGAAGTTCATTCTTACATAATTGTTTAATAATATTCTATTGTACAAATACACCACAATTTATTTATTCATTCCCTTATTGATGAATGTTTGAGTTGTTTCTAGTTTTTTACTATTGTGAATAAAGCTGCTACAAACATTCACGCACAACAATTCTTGTAGATTTTTTGCTTTCATTTCTCTTGGGTAAATATCTAGAAGAGGAATTGCTGGGTATATTAGTTTTCTATTGCTGCTATAATAAATTACTAAGGGTTTAGTGGCTTAAAACATGGCAAATGTAATGTTATTTTATAGATCTGTAGGTCAGAAGTCTAACACAGGTCTCATGGGGCTAAAATCAAGGTGTCTTTAGAACTGCCTTCTATTCCAGAGGATCTAGGGGTGTCTTAGCTTGGGCTGCCATAACAAAATACCATAGACTGGGTGGCTTAAACAATGGAAATTTATTTTCTCACAGTTTTGGAGACTGCAAGTCAGAGATATGGGTGTCAACTCAGTAGGGTTCTGGTGAGGGCTTTCTTCCTGTCTTGCAGATAGCTACCTTCTTGCCTTGTGTCTCAATGAGGGCATGGTAGGGGAGGGGGAGAGCTCTCTTGTGTCTCTTCTTTCAAAGGCACTAATCCCATCATGAGGCCCCCACTCTTACAACCTTATCTAACCTAACTACCTCCCAAATCCCCCTCTCCAAACACCATCACATTGCAGGGTAAGGGCTTCATTGTATGAATTGTTTAGTCCATAGCAAGGGTGAATTCATTTCTATACTTTTTCAACTTATAAAAGCAGCCCACATTTCTCAGCTCATGGCCCCCTCCCTCCATCTTCAAAGCCTACAACAGTGGGGCCATCCTTCTCACACTCTATCACTCTGCCTTCTTCTGCCCCTCCTTCCACTTTTAAAGACTTTCATGATTACCTTGGGCTTGCCTGAATAATCTGGGATAATTTCTCAATTGAAAAATCCTTAACTGAATCACATCTGCATAGTCCCTTTGGCCACATAATGTAATATAGTCACAGGTTCCAGGGATTAAGGTGTGGACATCTTCAGTGATACTGCTTCTTGGTTTTCTTTTCAGTCCTCCTGCTTGGGGTTCACTGACTTCATAGATTTGTAGGTTGATGTTTTTACTAAACCTTGAAAAAAATTGGCCATTATTTCTTCATATATTTTTTTCTTCTCCATTCTCTCTTCCTTTTTCTTTATGAATAGATCTCCACTTTAACTATGTTGGTTATGCAGAGCAGATTTTTGTGGACAATTAGTAAGCACAGCTGTGACATTCCAGCCAGCAGGAAAAGAAGACAGAGAAGTAGAAGTGTGCTCCTTTGCTTCTGCTCATATTCCATCAGTCAGTTCTCTACACAGCTATAAAGGGACTTTGATTATATCCCTGATAGAGTAACCGATAACAGATTCCCACCATCACCACCACAGACAACTATAAAACTAGACAAAATCGATGAGGCAACTGTTTTGGGGCATTGGACAATAAGCAGTACTAGACTGTGATGCTTGAGAGAAAGGAAACATGTGAGGTGAATACCACATTGACCCTGGCTTTCTTCCTGAGGACCCTTTCTGGGGCCAAAGTGCAAACAAATGGCATTTACACACAGCAGAGCATTCTTGCTGAGCTGAAAAGGCAGAAATCCAGGATTGCTAAATTGGCTAGAGATTTCAGGGCAAGGTAATAAAGATGAGGGACCTGCATGGCGATAAGGGTGCTAGAAAGTCTACATTGGGGATCTCTGGTGCTCGCTGACTGAGGGCTTGGTTATTTCTCAAGTCTACATAAAACCAAAACATGCCAAACCTGAGAGTCAGTAAACCCACTAGTAATTTAACTAGTAACTTGTCTTCCAGAACAAAAGGAGCAGAGTCAGAAGCAAGTAAATTATGGAACAAAGTTTTCCTGTATAAATACCATGCCTAAAGAAGGACTTTGATTATGGTTACTTGCAGATGGCTCATACAGGAAACAAATGGACTAGAAAGCTGCTGACTCTAGGAGGGAATTTTTTTAAATATGTTTTATTGATTATACTGTTACAGTGGTCCCAATTTCTTTTCCCTCTGCTCTCTTCCACCCAGTGATCCCCCTCCCTCCAGTTGTCCCCCACTTTTAGTCTATGTCCATTGGTTGTACATATAGTTCTTCTCAACCTCTTCCTGTCTACACCCTCCCTCCTACTGTGCTTCTTAATTCTTGTACTATCTCCCTCCTTTTCCCCCTTCCCCCTCCTTGCTGACCTCCTCCCATAATGTTCCCCATACCTATAATTCCTTTTCCACTCTCATTGCCTACTTAGTTTGCCTTTGTTTCAATTCCCCAGCTTCTGTTGTTAGTTGTTGTGATGCAGTTTTCATTTTAATGTTCATAGTTTTGATCCTCCTTCTTCTAAACCAGTCTCTTTAACATCTCATATAACAGTGGTTTGGATCTGATGAACTCCTTCAGTTTTACTTTGTCCTGGAAGCTCTTTCTCTGCCTTTCTATTCTAAATGACAGTTTCACTGGATAGAGCATTTGTGGCTGTAGGTTTTTGATTTTTATTACTTTGAATATTTCTTGCCAGTCCCTTCTTGCCTGCAGGGTCTCCCTTGAGAAGTCAGCTGATAGTCTAATTGGGACCCCTTTGTACATGATTCTTTTCTTCTTTCTTGCTGCTTTTAAGATTCTCTCTTTATCTTTAATTTTTGACATTTTGATTATAATGTGTCTTGGAGTGGTTCTCCCTGGGTCCAGTTTTTCTGGAACTCTCTGTGCTTTCTGGACCTGTAAGTCTATTTCCTTCCCCAAGTTCAGGAAGTTCTGCTTCATTATTTTTACACATAATTTTTCAATTTCTAGTTCTTCTTCTTCGCTCTCTGGCAATCCTATAATTCGAATGTTTGTTCACTTATAGCTGTCCCAGAGGTTTCTGAAACTCTCCTCGTATTCCTCCCTTTTTGTTTCCTCTTTCTGCACTGGTTGGCTGTTTGTTCCTTCCTTATGTTCCGATTTGTTGATTTGATCTCTGGTTTTCATTTCCTCACCCTTGTCTCGTATGTGTTTTTGTTCATTTCAGTATGACTAGCTTTCATTCCTTCCCTATCTTTTTCCAAATCTTTTGTTAATTCTGTAAGCCACCTTATGACTATAGCTCTGTACTGAGCCTCAGAAAGATTTCCTATTTGCTCATCGGTTGGGCCCCTCATCTGGGTATTTGGGTGTCTCCCCAGCAGAAGATTTTCACAGCCTACCTTGCAGTTGTGTGTAGCAGCATGACCTGGTTCTAGACAACGGTATGTGAGCATGTATGATGGGCATGACTTCCAGGTCATGCCCATTAGGGAAAGGGGAGGGGTGTGCCTTTGATTTATTATTTTCCCTCTTCCCACTAGCTAGAATGTATCTATGATGTTTGGAGGTAGAACAGAATGTTAAACCATGAGGTAGGAGTCAAATGTTAAGAGCAGTAGCACAATAAGAGCAGGAGCTTAATTCCTGACCCCCTCAAGCTGCCATACAGACCTGCACTACCCACCTGAACTTTCCAGTTGTCCTATCCATTATTTTTAAATATGTTTATTAATTTTAGAGAGAGAGGAAGGGGGAGAGACAGAGAGAGAAACATCAATGTGAGAAAAAAACATATACTCCTCTGGCTAATTCTCTGATAATTCCTGAGTCCAGGTCCTTGTACTGCCCTATAGCTCCTCTGACATCTGTAGCCATGTCTCTTGTTGGCTTCATCACTGGACATGCATCTTGCTGACTTTTGTTGCTCATATCAATGGTTAAGAAATTTGAGGTCTTCCTTAGCTTCTTTGGAGCCCAGGGGTCTTTCAATGGATTCTTCTCCACTTGAGTCCTGCTGGTGCTCTGAAGCCCCATGAGGCCTGGCTGCAACTCCCATTCAGCTCCATTCCAAGTCTCCAGCGTAACCAGGAAAATCTGGACACCGTTCATACCAATGAATGCCAGGAAAGATTCTGGGTAGCTAAATGCTGGCCACCCCACTGCCTAAATAGGCAAAAAGCATGGTCCAGGGTAGGTATCTTATGAGGCTTCTCATCCCAGAACCCTAAATAAAAATGGGGCCTGAGCCTCTCTTCTGCTTTTGATATTTTCTTCAATCTCCCTGTCTAGGAATTTGCAACAATCAGGACACACATCTTTCACCATCCACTCTCCTAGCCTTGTCTTTCTCTTCCTCACACCGTCCTCCCAGTGGAAGGGATGGCTATTTTTCCCACTTCCTCTTGATAGGAGTTCTCTCTGTGTAGACATTTATGATCAAGTCCACCAGGGTTGGTCTTTGATCTATGAAAGGGCAAGCTTCAGAATAAAATAATCTCTTTTCTCTACAAAGGCTGGTATTGGAGATACTTGTCTTTCTAAGTGGGCAAAGGCAGTCAGGACTGAGACAGTCTTTCTGGGGCCTCTCTGTCCCAGGCAGTCTCTGCCCCCTTTTCTCTGGGCACTGAGGTTCATGGCTCAGCCATGGAGGAGAGAAGTTCAATGGAGCATGATTTATGGGGAAAATAAAAACACATGGGTTTAATACTGTTCCTGCATATTTTATCTCAGTTGTCACTTGTATTTCACTTCATTTGATGTCTTTCAAGGACAAGCTTTTTAAATATTTATGGTGCCAAATCTGTCAGCTTTACCTTAATAGCTTCTGAGTTTGGTGCCCTGCATAGGAAATCTTTCTCTATTCTAAGGTTGAAACAGAACTGTTAACGGCTGAAAAACACACCATTGTGCAAACATGCAAATATGCATTAATTTATTTACAGATAAATATTTAGTGCTTTTCCACTGTGTAAGTTATTATAAATAATGCAATGAACATCTTTGTAAACTATTTTCTTCCTCTGCAATGAAAATCTTTTATTTCTTTTTTTTTTTTTCTCACTGCCTTTAACAAGTTTTTATTCAAAACTAGCTGTCCACAGTGATTTGACCTTTATGGAATAAACAAATTTAAGTTTATGCCACAGGCTTCTTTTCTTCTGTGGTGGGTTTCTTTTCTGCAGGCTTCTTCTGAGCTGCTGGTTTCTTGGCTGCAGCCTTTTTTCCCACCAAATTTTTCTTTGGCTTCTTCAGCTTCGTCACATGAATATCCTTCTTTCCTTTCTTCCCTACCACAGGCTTCTTGCCTTGAACCCCCTTCTCATCTGACTTGGCTTCTAGTGCCGCTGCTGCTCTATCCACCCGGAGCTTGTGGTTCTTGGCCTGGCGAAGAATGGTGTTCCGGCGCATGGTCTTTGCATATGGGTTTAACTTCAACATGATTCTCAGGTTTTTCAGTGGATTCTTCTTCAGAACTCTGCGATGGATCTTCCTGCGTGGTGCTCGAAGGGCTCTTTGGATCTCTGGGCTTTTCAAGATTCTGCTAAGGTCTGTATTGAGCATCTTGTGCATGGGAAGATTGTAGTGACCCTTGAGGGAGGCTTCTTTATGACAAGTGCCATACAGATCATCTAACTTGTGGAAAGCACTTTCAGTCCAAATGCAGAAACGGCCCACATGTCCACCAGGAGCAAGTTTCAAAATGTTCAGTTTGCGCACACATTCTCCTGGCTGTGAGGGTGTGCCCGGCTCTGCAGACTCGTGAATAAAGACCTCGCTTTACTGTTCAAAAAAAAAAAAAAAAAAGTTCAGTTTGCTTACATGAAGCAGAGTAATTTCAGGGATGTTTCTGAAGGCTTTGATGATACCATTGTCCTCATTATAGATGATGCAGCGCCCTCTGCGCTGGATACGACGACAGTTTCTCATCTTGCCCTTGCCAGCTCTCATTCGCTGAGAGGCATAGACCTTTTTTATATCATTCCAAACCTTAAGCTTCTTAAGAAGCAAAACAGCTTCCTTGGTTTTCTTGTAGCTTTCAACTTTATCTTCAACCACCAAAGGAAGTTCAGGAACTTCCTCAATGCGATGACCTTTAGACATAACCAGTGCTGGTAAGGCTGAGGCAGCTAGGGCAGAGCACATGGCAGATTGCTTCTGTGTAGCATTCACTCTGCGATGCCAACGGTGCCAGGTTTTGGTTGGTGCAAACATGCAGCCCCCACGACACATATTTCCAAAAGCACCCTGGCCAGAACGATGAGTTCCACCACCTTGAACTCTGGGAATTCGAGCCACAGCTCTGCCAGTACCCCAAGACTCAGTACTGGTTTGATGTCCTGCCAATTCACTGACAGCAGAGGACTGTCTATTGTTTTTGCGCAAGTTGGTGTGAACAAAGTTCACAATATCTGGTCAAATGGGAGCCTTGAACACAGCAGGCAAAGTAACATTTTTGCCAGATGATTCCCCCTTTTCAGAATACACTGATATCAATGGACGAGCACACGCCGTGGCATGGAGAGAGGAAGCCACACTCCTCTCAGGCCGTGGCTCTTGCAGGAAAAGGAAGGAAATCTTTTCTTTAGAATATATTCTTAGAAGGTTCAAAGGTCTTTTTCAGGATTTCAAAAGCCTTAACAATAATTGAGCATTTAGCCATGGCCTGTGTGGCTCAGTTGGTTAGAGTGTGATTCCATACGCTGAAAGTTCGCTGGTTCGATTCCCAGTCAGGGCACTGCTTATGTTGTAGGTTCAATCCCTAGTTAGGGCCTGTGCAGGAGGCCACCAATCAAGGTTTCTCTCTCACATTGATGTTTTCTCTCTCTCTCTCTCTCTCTCTCTCTCTCTCTCTCTCTCTCTCCCTTCCCTTCTCTCTCGAATGAGAATAAAATAAACCTTTAAAAAATAATTAAGCATTTATTTATAAAGCTGCACAAGTCAACTGAAATGCCTAATTTCTTTTCTTTTATATAGAACTGCAGCTGCTCATTGTGATTATATTTATATTTCTTGTTGATTAGAAGTTGCGGTGGTTACAAATGACTCATTAATTTTTTTAAAACAAGAGAACCGATTATTAGTTGACAAATCTAATTTGTTTGATAGACTAAATCTTTTCAAAGATAGGGAAAACATAATTAAAATGTTTCTTATTTTATAGAAAAGTCCAGAGAAGGAAAAAAAGATAATCTCAAGGATATCCAGATAATTCCTAGTAATCAGTTCCTAGATTTCATTTCCATGTTATCCTTCTTTTAAATGAATAAACTCATCATCACCATCCCCCACCATCATCACATCACCCTTCCAAGTGCCCAGCTTCGCTGTAAATGAGCCCACACTGCTCTCCTCACCATAGCCTGAGCGGTGCTGTCGAGGTCTCCTCACCCCACACTCACACACGAGAAGACCAAGTTCCAGCGATGTGGAAGCACATGAACTGGCAGAGGCGATTTCTGAATCTGAATCCACTATCTTGTGAGATATATCTCAGTAAGAAATTAGATTCTAGACTCAAACATTCTGAGTTAAAAAGTCCAGTACTCTGCCTCTTAGTAGCTGTTGGCCTTGGACAAATTTATTTAACTTTCTGAGGTTCAGTTTCTTCCTCCATAGAAGGGAGATGAGAGCACTTACCTCAGAGGATCAAATGAGATGATCAATAAAAAAGTATAAATTACCAGGTGACATATAAGTAAAAAGTTATCCATTCATAGCGCTAAGATCTCCAAGCTTGGCGAACCCACATAATACAAGCGATGTAAGTAATAGCCACTAAGAACATTTATATTCATACTGCAATTTAAACCTACTCCTGGAGTTCACATAACCAAATTTGCCTCAGTGGGACCTTGTTCTGTCTGCTCATTCAGATGAGCACACATTTATTGAGGGTTTGCACTAAGCTTTAGCAGAGTAAAGGTGAGCCCAGGCACCAAGCCGCAGGGTCTGAGGTCCCCCTTCCCATGCAGTCTGTTCTGTAAATAGATGCCCTGGAGAGTGTGGGAAGAAGAGGAGCAACCAATCCAGTCGAGGGAAATCTGTGAAATTCTGCCTGAGCTCTCTTTTCAAAATACGTGATTTCTGAGGTTTTGAGAGAACCTTTTTTCATATGATAGTAGTATATGTTTATTGAAGAAAACGCAAAAAATGGAGAAAAGTGGTATCACTCATAATCCCATTTCCGATAGAGAGGTGCATTTGGTACATTTGTGTGTTCGTGTAAGACACAGTTTAAAAAAAAAAACACAATAGGGTTCATCCCACATAGATGATCCTTTCACTTTACCAAATAGCCTAGACATTTCTCCATATCAATACACAATTCCTTATACTCTTGCTGTCACAGTGAAGTCCCAAAGCAGCAGCACAGGCGTCACCTGGGAGCTTGTGAGAAATGCAGAGTCTCAGGTCCCGCCTCAGACCTGCTGAACCAGAACCTGCATTTGCATAAGCTCTCCCAGAGGATGTATGTGTCCCATACAGTTTGAGGAGCATCACCTTACAGCACCATTTCTAATGGCCACAGTCTCCCGTAGCATATCTAAACCAGAACTTCTCTCTCGTTGGTGGGGCTTTTACCCTGTGACAAGAAGCCGGGCCCTGGAGGATCTCAGGCTTCCCACAGGGTCACTGCTTCTGATCCTCCCTCCAGCAGGGTGCTCTTCCCTCCACGTGGGATCCGTTTCCCAGATGACCTCTTGTCCCCTTTCAGAGTCCACTCCCCGGAGACTCCTGACAGCCGGAAATGCACTGTCCTGTTCTTCGCGGGCTAAACACTGCTCACCTGGACCAAGGCCTGGAACTGCAGACGTCCCCCTGGTCCCGTCCAGGCTCCAAGCAGAGCCCTGACAAAAGCCACTGTTCGGCTCCCTCCAGGGGGCAGCCGAGGGCCTCCCGAATCCTTCCGTCCTGCCACGCCCACATTCCCTCCGCGGCTGTGACCCCCAGCTCAATCTGCATGTCCCCCTAATTGCTCCCTGGGTCTCCTCTCTGCACCACCACCCTTCTCCCAATCCCGTGCCTCAGCCTCTCCCTCCGGGCCCCTCATTCCGCCCCTAACTCTCTGGATGTGAAACCTCCTCTCGGTCCCCCTGACCCCTCTCCTCGTTCCTCCACTGCCCGCCCCAGGAAACAGCCTCCCACTTCTCACCCGCCCTTCACGCCTCCCTTTCCAACTTCCTCAATTCCCACCTCCCGCCCAAATTCCAGGCCTGTCCCTGGGAAAGGAACGTGCTCGTCTGGTCCCACCCCGCCTGTGTGTGGCCCGAGATGGGGTGGGGGTGGGGCCACACTCGGAGGTGGCTGCCTGCCCGCCTGCCCCGTTCACCCGGCCTAGGCAGCGTGAATGGCGCCCTGTGTACCCACACTCTGTGGACGGTTGTCAATGGGCAATGTGTCACCGGATGAAAAGAGGCCCAAGGGCGGCTGTGAGGCAGCCCTGAAAATCGTCCCATCCCACCGGCTTCGGGTGAACCTGACACAACTCCTCGGGCAGGAAAGAATGAGAGCGAAAAGTAAGCTCCGATCCCGACGACCTTGCTATGCTCCCGTAGGAGCTGGGCTCCCCCCTCAGAGCCACCGTCCCCACCGCCGAGTGTAGGAAGGGCTGGGTGGGAGCTCAGTCCCGGGCAACCACAGGCGACCCTTCGAGCTGCACCTGCGCCAGCGCAGAGGCCACTCCGCCGAGCTCCGCAGGGACAGGACCACGGGTTTTAGGGTGTCCTCAAGAGTAAAGCTTTCCTCCTTTTATAAACGTTTGATACTCAGTTGGGGAACTATATTCTCAAAATAATACAAATAAACTTCTATTTTCACATATCGAAATAGTAAGTTTATTAAAAACAAGAATATCTAGTTATGACAAATCTGCACAAGAATTGGTATCACCCAAGCTCTGCAGGGGGTGGAAGAGTGAATTGGTCCCACTCTTGGTAAAAAGTACTAGTACAGAGGACTAGGAGTCTTTGAAGGCGTATACAATTTGGTATGTAATCTACTTGTGGAAATGTATCAGAAGGAATAATCCCAAATATTCCCCAAAACATAGATATTGTTGTTACTGAAAAAATGAGAGTTTATTAAAACTGGAATCAACAGGTTGGGAATTGGGTAAGTATATTATGGTACATCCACAAGTTGGAATCTCATTCTCTCATTAACACTTACGAAGAGTTTTTTTAATGTTCAGTGGTTTATTACAAAGGACCCAAATGAACATTCATCCAACCAAGAAGTACAGAGGTCAGCGAGAGTCCCAAGCACAGGAGCTTCAGTCCCCTTGGGGTTGGGATGTGCCATCCTATCCCAGCATATGCATGGGCTTGTCAATCCTGAAGTTCATCAAATTTCACTGGTCAAGAGTTTTTATACAGCTCAGTCTTCAGCAACCTCTCACTTCCTCAGAGGTTAGTGGATGGGGCTGAAAGTTCCAACCTTCTAATAGCTTGGTCTTTCTGGTGACCAGCCCCATGTGAGACTGTTAATCACTTCATTAACATTAACTCAGATGCGTCAAAGGAGATTTCTTTTTTAAATTAATTTATTTTCCAATTACAGTTGATATACAATATTACATTAGTTTCAAGTGTACAACATGCTGATTATATATTTTAATAACTTATGAAGTGATCATCCCCATGAGTCTAGTACCCATCTGACATATATAGTTATTACAATATTATTAGCTATATTTCTTGTGCTGTACTTTACTTCCCTGTAACTTTTATAATTGGCAATTTGTACTTCTTAGTCCCTTTCACCTTTTTAACCTGCCATCCAACTTTTCCCCCATCTGGTGACCATCAATTTGTTCTAACAAAAGTTTTAAATAACATGATAAAAATGTTATTAAGTGAAAGAAACAGAATACAAGTTTGTATGTATGAAATAATCATAAGTGTATGAAATAATCATAAGTATATAAAATAAGCATAGAAGAAAGACTGAAAAAAAATCAATTAAATGGAAGTGGGTGATTTTTCCCTTTACTTTTTCCTGTTGTATAAACTATTTCAGAGATACATAGAGATATAGATAATAGTTTAACCAGGACTAAGCATTAGAAATGCAGCATCATTCTTGATGAAGCCCCTCAGGGACCCTCCTTACTCCTCACCCTCACCCCTGATGTAATCTGTCTCTAAATTTTTAAAATATGTTGATGGATTCATGAGCAATATATACTATTTTAAATATTAAAAACTTTACATACATGATAAAGTACTACCTGATAACTTATGTGACTTGCTTTTTCAGTCAACTGATCCTTTAGGAATTTATCCATGTTGATGCATGTTGATTAATCTGGCCCTGGCTCATTCAGTAAGCAAGTTAATAAACTTAGAACAGGGATTTCTGGCCAAGATGGAGGCCTAAACAGACACACTGCATCTCCCTCCACAACTAAGAAGGAATATAACTGCCTCAAAACTAGAGACAACCAGAAGTTCCAGAAAATCAAGCTGCATGGAAGTCCAAAAAACAAAGACATAAAAAAATACTCATCCAGACAAGTAGGAGGGGCAGAGCCAGGGTGGAGAGCACATGGTGTGGGGGCGGCAGCAGCGGTGGCAGTGGCGACAGCGGCAGGTGGCAGAAAGAGCAGTCACAGGTTTTAAAAAGTAGGGATGGACACCTGGGGAGCACTCCCAGCACTAGAACAGACTGCACAGCTCACAGTCCCAGCGCCAGGAAAAATAAAGCCTCATGGCTTTTGAATGTGAAAACCAGTGGGGGTTGGGGCGGAGGAAGAAATTGCCAATATCTCAGCAGAGTCTGCTTGTTTAAAGGGCCCCCATGGTCCTAGAACGTCCACAGACTCACCCACTTTGGGAACGATGGCCCAAGGCAACAGCTAAAGAGGCACCAGTCCAATACGGAAGTGGGAGAAGTGCCTGGAAAATCAGCGAGTCCTGAGCAAGCGGCATTGTTCCCTCTCGGACTCCTACCCCACACACACAGCGCCACAACATGGTGAAACGGGTTGCCCTCTACCGATGCATATCTAAAGCTCCACCTCTTACAACGTAACAGGAGCGACAGCTCTACCTGAGACACAGAGGCAAACAAACACAGTGGCAGACACAGGAGCCTGTCAAGAGGAGGAGACAGAGAAGTATGGCCCAAAAGGGGGAATGGATCAAGGTTCCAGTGGGAGAACTAAGCAACAAGGAGATTGCCAACCTAACAAACGAGGAGATAGCCAACCTAACAGACGAAGAGTTCCAAACACTGGTGATAAATATTCTTACAGGCAATGTCCAGCCAAGATGGAGACCTAGACAGACACACTGCTTCTCCCTCCACAACTACCTCAAAACTAGAGACAACCAGAAGTTCCAGGAAGTCAAGCTGCATGGAAGTCCAACAAACAAAGACATAAAAAAGAAATACTCATCCAGACAGGTAGGAGGGGCGGAGCCTGGGCGGAGAGGATGCGGTGTGGTGGTGGCAGCAGCGGCAAGCCAGCAGAAGCACAGTCACACATTTTAAATAGTCAGGAGGGACACCTGGGGAGCGCTTCCAGCACCAGACCAGACCACACAGCTCATGGTCCCTGCATCAGGGAAAATAAAGCCTCATTGCTTTTGACTGTGAAAACCAGTGGGGGTTGGGGCAGAGGAAGAAACTGCTCACCTCAGCAGAGACCGCTTGTTTAAAGGGCCCCAACAGTCCTGGAACATCCACAGACCCACCTACTCTGGGAACGACAGTCAAGGCAACAGCTAGAGAGGTGCCAGTCCCATACGAAGTGGAAGAAGTGCCTGGAAATGGGGCGAGTGCTGAGCAAGTGGCATTGTTCCCTCTCAGACCCTTTCCCCACATACAGCGCCACAACGTGGTGACACAGGTCGTCCTGTACTGATGAATACCTAAGGCTCTGCCCCTTACAACATAACAGGAGCTACAGCTCTACCTAAGACACAGAGGCAAACAAACACAGGAGCCTGTCAGAATGAGGAGACAGAGAAGTATGGCCCAAAAGGGGAAATGGATCAAAGTTCCTGTGGGAGAACTAAGTAACAAGGAGATAGCCAACCTCACAGATGAGGAGATAGACAACCAAACTGATGAAGAATTCAAAACACTGGTGATAAAGATGCTCACAGGCTTGACAGAAATACTTAAGTATGGCAAACGCACAAGGGAAGAAATGAAGGCTATGCTAAATGAAATGAAGGAAAAGCCACACAAAACCAATGATGAAGGGAAGGAAACCAGGGTTCAGATAAATGACTTGGAATATAAGAAAGAAAAAAACAGTCAACCAGTACAGAATGAGAAAATAAGAATTGAAAAAAATGAGGAGAGGCTTAGGAATCTCTGGGACAACTCTAAATTGCCCACATCCAAATCGTAGGGGTCCCAGAAGAAGAGGAAGCGCAAGAAATTGAAAGCTTATGTGAAAAAATAATGAAGGAAAACTCCCCAAATTTTGTGAAGAAAATAGACATACAAGTCCAGGAAGCACAGAGAGTCCCAAACAAGCTAGACACAAAGAGGACCACACCAAGACACATCATAATTAAAATGCCAAAGGTGAAAGATAGAATCTTAAAAGTAGCAAGAGAAAAGCAGAGAGTTTCCTACAAAGGGGTACCTATAAGATTATCAGCTGATTTCTCAAAGGAACTTTGCAGGCAAGAAGAGACTGGCGAGAAGTATTCAATGTGATGAAAAGCAAGGACCTACAACCAAGATTACTCTATCCAGCAAAGCCCTCATTTAGAATGGAAGAGCAGATGAAGTGCTTCCCAGACAAGGTAAAGCTAAAGGAGATCATCATCACCAAGCCATTATTATATGAAATATCAAAGGGACTTACAAAAGAAATAGAAGGTCAAGCCCTGGCTGCTGTGGCTCACTGGATTGATCGTCGGCCTGCAAGCCAAGTGTTGCTGGTTTGATTCCCAGTCAGGGCACATGACTAGGTTGCACATCAGGTCCCCAGCAATCACACAGTGATGTTTCTCTCCCTCTCTTTCTCCTTTCCCCTCTCTCTAAAAATAAAATAAACAAACAAATCAATAAATTATAAAAAATAAATAAATTAATTAATTAAATAAAATTATTAAGTCATATTCTTTAAAAAAAGAAATAGGTCAAAATTATGAACATTAAAATGGCAACAAACTCACAACTATCAACAACTTAATCTAAAAAATAAAAACAAAATTCAGCTAAGCATTCCAGAATAGGAATAGAATCATAGTTATGGGGATCATTTGGAGGGTTATCAGCTGTGAGGGTGAAGGGGGAGAAATGGGGAAATGGAAAAGGGATTAAAAAGCATAATTGGTTAGTACAGAATAGGAGGAACTTAAGAATAATATAGGAAAGGGTGAAGCCAAAGAACTTATATGCACGACCCATGGACATGAACTAAGGGGGTTGGAATTGCTGGAGGGAAGTGGGGTACTGGGCAGAGGAGAGCAAAGGGGAAAAAAATTTGGGACTACTGTAACAGCATAATAAATAAAATACACTTAAAAAAAGAAAAAAAAGGTAAACATTAAAATTCAAGCAAGAGCCAAGAACAGCTTATATATATAATTTTTCTATGAGACAAAATTTTAGAGGAAATTAGAGCCCACCATTAAAAATATTCAGATTAACTTGCTTAGAGAGCTATGTTGTTGTTTCCCCTTCAATAAAATTAGCTAATTTAATGACTAAAAATAAAAAATCTTTGGGAATACTTCAAATCCTTTTTAGTAGTGAGTTTCTACTTGAATGTGTGAAGCTGTCTGGCACATATGTATTCATTTTTCCCTCAAGGAGAATGAAGATCTGAAAGGAGTGCAGGCCAGTGAAAGGGACAAGGAGGAAGCCTCCCAGCAGGCATGGCTTGGGGCTGACTCAGACCTGGTTCACTGGAGGACCAGACCATGCTCATTCCCCAGAGTCCCCTCTCCCTGAAGCGCCCCCACTCCCCCAACCAGCACCACCACCCCTAAAACCCTGATCAGCGCAGTCCCAGGGCTACATTGTTCAGTTGTCTGTAGGCAGGGTTGGGCGGAACACCCAAGTCTGGCTCTAGGATCTTGGTACCTCTGCCCCAGTCAGAATAGCAGGACCTCAGGAAGTACCGAGCTCACACACTAGAGGGCACTGCAGCGCTTCCCACAACACACTGTAGGGCTTTTCGATCCTTGGATGAGCACTCCTCACTTAATCGGTGATTTTCAACCTTTTAAATCTTGTGGCACACATAAATTAATTACTAAAATTCTGCAACACACCAGAAACTATATTTTTTGATTATCTGGCACAAAAAAAAAACACATTATGTTTGATTCAGTCACACTTGATGGCTATTGTGCTGGCTGTTGTCATTTTTCCTTTTTCTTTTTTTACTTGACAATCTAAGGAAAAAGGGGTCAGTGCCCCTGATTAAATAGTCAGGCATGACATGTATTAAAAATTCTTACTGCACACCAGTGTACCTCTTGAGGCATACCGGTTGAAAATCACTGGCTTAGGTTCATGGGTAAGGTGCCCACAGCCTAGTCAGCGTGGGGGAGGAAGCAGAGCCCAGGCACAGCCCCCAACACACACACACACACACACACACACACACACACACACCCTGGAAACCTCAGCCAGTCTTTGCATTTAGTCCCATCCTAGGCCTGTAGCTTCCTTGACCAAGGTCAGTCTTTATCTAAGAGACTTTGTTTATTATCTTTTTGGATTTCAGATAATACACACTTCAAATGTCAGAGTAATGGTGAGACCACAGAACCCTTCATTGTTATATTGATCCCTGCATACATCTCTACATGCTGTAAGGGTTATTAATGATCCTGTATGCACCAATGGAAAAGAAGTGCACGTCACTCTGTTTTACTTTTTATCCAATCGAAAAGATTTTTCCACTTTGTTTTCTCCGTCCTCTCAATCTACCACCAATGGATTTCCTGTGACTCTCATTATGGCTCCTCCTTTGATTCCAATGTATTAAATAAGCTGCAAAACTGCCATTCTCCAAAGCATTTTCTCACTCCATTGAGATTTTGCTTCCCAGCAATTGTCATTAGTTTGGCTCCAATAAACTCAGAAAATTCTCTATAGATTTGGACGTTTCTTACATCCACACTCTACATTCTGCAAACATCACCCCCACCATCATCCTATCCTTCCCTCCAATTTTAGACACAAAAAGGCCTTTTTAAGGCCAACTGCAGCTCTGAAAGCAGCCTGGTAGAGTGGGAAAAATGCAAGCTTTTTGGTAAGTCAGACTTAACTTTGGATCCTAGTGCCACCACTTACTAGCTATACAATCAAGTTTTTTTTCCTCTTTAAACTGAGCATTTACTAACATATCAATGATATTTGAATAGCAATATTAATTGTTAGTAATTCTAAGAATATCCATGTCTGACAAGTTCCTGAAACAGACTCTGACATGTAATGCTGAATGAACAGTAACTATTATAATTACTCATAGGAGCTATTATAATTATTCATAGTACAGGTCCCTGTTCACTCTCAAAACTTCTTCATGCATTACCTCTCCTCCTTTGTTTTCAACTTCTTATTCTCAACTGGTTTCTTGCCTCAGCTTACAAACAAGGTCAAATTTCTCCAATCTTCAAAAATAAACAACAAAAACTCCTCTGTAAACAAATCCACCTGCTCCCTCGGAGTACTGTCACTCCTTCTCATGAAAGGAGAACTTCCACAAGAGGGAAGGAATCCTTGGCTTACCCAGTGTCAAGGTTCTTTGAGATTTTTATTTGCTGTGTGACTCTCTCATTTGGCTTTTTGAATCAGAGGATTGGCTGACTTCATCAATTTTGGAAAATTCTCAACCATTATCTCTTCAAATGTTGCCTCTGCTCCGTTTTCTCTCCTCCCCTTCTGAAACTTCAGTTGAACATATATTGGGCTTTGTTATTGCAACTTCTATCTCATTTATTTTCTCTTCCATATTGTCCATCTTTATACCTCTCTGGGCTTCATTCTGCAGTTTCTCCTGACTTATCTTCCTTTCCACTGACTGTTATTAACCCTTCCTTTAGATCATATTTGGACTGTTGTACTTTTCAGTTATAGAATATCTAATTGGTTTTCTATTTTTTAAGTCTGCAATGTTGCTTTCAAAATTTTCATATCCTTGCATAAAACTTATTTCTGCTATTGCTTCCATGGACATGGTAATCATTGCCTTATTACAGGTTGTATCTAGAAACTAACATCTGGAATCCCCATGGGCCTCTTTCTATTGTTTATGGCCTCTGTTGATTCTGATGTATATAATTTTCCATCACATGCCTCATGTGCCTGTGCACTTTCTGGACATTTTACTTGAAATGATTATTTTGTAAATTAATTTGAGGTCTAAGATCTTCTTCCAGAGAGGGGCCTCCTGTTCTTCTGCCAGCACCTGAGGGCACTCAGTCCAGGAACAAGGCTAGAGAATATTCTAGGTGACCACAGAATCAGTTCCCACCCCACTTCCAATTGCAGCTCTTTCGACAGTGATCACCAACTCTGTCCCTCCAGTCCTATGTTCTAGATTCACAGGATTGGCAGACAGCTCCAAGGCAAAAATGTCAGGATGCTGAGTTAACAAGTTACTCCTGTGTGTCTCCAGGACACTGTGGAATGCAGAACCACTCCCCCTACTCACCTAAGAAGCTTAGCCTGTCAGCCGCCTTCTCCCAGTGGGTGAACACATCTCAGGTAAGGAGCAAATATTCACTCATTTTGGCTCTTTTCTCCTCCCTGTTCTACTCTACCAATTTCTCTTTTTTGTTAGGCCTTCAGTGATGGTTTGATGTCTCCTCTAACTTCTGTAGTTTCTGTAGAGGGAGGGTGATTTATCCCTTTATCTGCCATTGCTGGGAGCTGATGCCATGAGATCGCCACTGGCCCTGGTACCAGTTCCTCTCTGGCTGGCTGAACTTAGATCTTTTCTTTTATTCATCCACAACTGAGCTTTACATGGGGATAACAGGAGGGCATTACAACACAGAGAGCAAGTTACAACTAGCCACTGAAGAAGGCCTTGCCCAGGTCCCTGGGTCCATGAGAGGGCTCTGCGTCCAGCCAGGAGGCCATCTTCTGGTCTCCCCGACATCCGTCAGGATATATAGTGTCACTGGTGTGAGGACGGGACTTCTGGTGTGACAATCTGATAAAGTTTGATTCCAAATGCTGTATAAGTGGGTGAACAAGGTTTTTGTTTTGTTTTGTTTGTTTTTTTGTTTTTTGACATGAACAGACCTCTCTTATGTGAGCCACCTGGGAAAGAGGCCTATTCTTAGGTAGGTAACATTCACTCAAACTTGATGCCTTCTCCACAAAGCCTCCTCTAATTTTCCCAACATGGACAGAGTCTCTCCCTGCCCTGTCTCCATGGCCCTTTCTCAGTACCTGCCATGGAGCCCACATCACATTCTACCTTGTATAATCAAGGTTTTATGTACACATATTGTCTTCCTTTTTGTTCTTGCTCTATTTTGTTTGCCTTGGCAGAACAGGCTTGGTCCTTTTGAGAATTTTCCTACTTTGCTTAGTCCATACCACATTATTATCCTTGTTCTACACAGAGCCCTTTGCTTATTTTAGAGATTAACTTACACTCTTTTATCCCTATTCCCTACTTTCATTCGCCTCTCTGCATAGGTCATCATTTTGCTGTAAATGGGCATCTTTATTTGAACATTTTCTTGCAAAATGTGCATTGTTGGTTTATATGTGTATATTTTAAAGTTTATGTGAATGGTATATGCATTACATCTTACTCTGTTTCCTCCTCTTTGTCTTTAACACGTTAACGTGTTGCTGTGTGACAGCCAGCTCAAGCCATCTAACCTCTGCAAAATGCCCCATCCTGTGTAGTCACCCCACTCTCCCAGCAATGAACACTCAGGTTGCCTTCAACTCTATAGAAACGTGTTGTGATAAGCAACTTTCTAAGTGATTCCTAATCGTTTTATGTAAGGATTTCCCTGGGGCATACATACAGGGGCAGGATAGCTAGGTCATAGGGTGTGCATATGTAGGACTCCATTTGACCAAATAGAACCAGACTCTTTTCCAAAATAGCTCACCTGTCTACACTTCCATCATTGACACAAGACTTACTTCTTTGTCATCAAATCCCCTTCAACTTAGCATTGCCAGGCTTTTGGATAATTCCAGTTTAATAGGTGCAAAATTATATCGCATGAAGGTTTAAATTTGCATTTTTCAAATTATCAGCGATTTTGAGCATCCTGTCATATGCTTATTAGCTTCTTGGGTTTCTCCTCTATTGTTTACCTGTCCAAGTCTTTTGCCCATTTTAAAAATAATAATCTGCACCTGAGGATATGCTTATTGACTTTAGAGAGAGAGTAAGAGAGAGAGCGAGAAAGATGGATGAGAGAGAGAAACAGCAATCTGTTTGCTTCTCATATGCACTCCAACCTAGAATCAAACCTGTAGCCTAGTTATGTGCCCCGATCGGGGATCAAAACTACAAATCTTGGTGTATGGGATGATGCTCCAATCAACAGCCATCTGGCCAGAGCCCATTTTTTTTTACTGTAGTTGCTGGGTTTTATTTTCCTTATCGATCACTAGAATTTCTTTGTGTAGTCTAGAATCATTTTAATACCTTGTCAGTTTTAAATATTGCAAATGTATTCTCCAATTCTACCTATTAACTTTTTTATAATGTCCTTCATAGAATAGAACTCCTGCATTTTATGTAATCAATTTCATTAAATAAATTAACCATTTACCCATATGATTTGAGCTTTTACAACTTTAAGCCTTTTCATATCCCAAAAACATACTATATTTTCTTTCACTTTCTTCTACTAACTTTATAGGTTTATCCTTGACATGTAGTTCATATCTCAATCTGGAGTTCACTTTCATATGCACTGTTAGGTGGGGATTCATTTTTATGTTCTTCCTTAGAAGGAACTTATTTTCTCAACACGATCTACTGAATAATCCATCCTTTACCCTTAGATGTGTGGTGCCACATTTGTCATGCTAAGTTCCCACAGCCAGGCAGGTCTGACATGGGAAAGACCAACTATAGCAAGAGCACACCCAGCTCTGCTTCTCAGCCAACTGCCTGCCCAAGTCCACATGCAACTCTCATCATTGCATATGTGCAAAGCTGGAGGACATTGCAATGGGGGGCAGTGGTGGTGGGGACACTGAATTATCCCCAGAGAAAGGCCTGAGTAGCAGTGCCAAGGCTGCTGAGCCAGTCCTGATGAGGTTCAGAAAGGCCGCTGGGCTGAAAAACTGCAGAGAAGCCACTGGAATCTGAGGCAGCCACTTGGGTCTATTCTAAGATGACTTTTAGGGGAAAGGAATAGGAGTAGAAAGAAGCCCATTCATAATATAAAGGAGGGCATGAGGAAGGGAAAAGGAAGGGAGGAAGAGAGACAACCAAACATCTTTATCTAAAAGGGTGGAGCTGGGGTCACGTGGAGATGAAACCCCTCACCTCAGGCAGGGGTCTTGCCACAAACCACAAAAACTATCTCTGGCAGATTGAAGAAGAAATGGGGTTTATTGAGGGAGTCATTTGGAAAGCTAAGAGCCAAGCCTAAGTCCAGAACAAGTGTACAGGGCCTGTCCCACTAAGGACAAACCTGGCATTGCCAGCTCCTTATGGAAAGCTGAGCTCTGTCTCCTACTTGGCCATTAGCGGTGGGAATTCTTTAGATAGAGGAAGGAGGTCCAGATGCTGAGCAGCCAAACAGAATAACAGGTCCACCAATCTCTTCCTCTCGGTACCCATCTGTGTCCCCTGTACTTCATGAATCTGAGAAGCTGAATTTGTTAATACTCAGAATTTAGAGCTAGCTGATACCCTGAGGGTCCTTAACTAGACCATTGTAAGAAGAGACACTATGACATCAAAGAGAATATTTGCTACAAAGGAGGAAGGCTCCTCATATTATAACCCTACTCATCTTCATATGCTGAGCGTCCAAGTGCTGTAGTGGTTTCAAAAAAGCTGGGAGGTTGGTTCTTAACTTGACCCGGGACAACACAGCCGCAGATACATACTCTGAGGAAAAGGTAGTCTAGGTGGAGGGCCTGGAATTGTGGTCTCACAGGACAGTAGAACCTGCAGAGCTCAGAGAGTTTTCCTGTGGGTCCCCCTCTCTGGTGGAAAAAGCTGTTTTCGTCTCACTGAACACAAGCATCATTTCGAGGGAACTGCCAGAGATTTAAACCAAGCAAGATCAGGGCTCCTCCAAGCTGTTGAGACCATTGTCTGTGGGACCCATCTCCAGAGCCCCAGCTCACCAGCAACAAGAGGGGGACCCCCCCCCCACGGTGATGGTAGCACCACAGGCCAAGATAGGGCAAGAAGGTTAGGCCCAGTTGGCTGCAGCTTCTCTGGGCAGAGGTGGGTGGTGATATAGAAAAGGCAGTCATTCCCTGTGATGAGTCCTGGGCTCCTCTCCTTGGGGCTGGTGTCCCTGTCCTGTTGGAACCGTGTCCTACCAAGAACTGTGAGGGCAGAGGTGGCAGCAGCAAGAAGAGGTGGGGAAAACAGTTGCCTCCTTAACATCAACCTTGCTAAGTCCTTTTGTCCTTCGAGGATATAAGAGATGGTCATGATGGACTGGGAAGAGCCTAAGCAGCTGGTCCTACTCCACACACCACAGCAGCAGGTCACTGGTTTGTCGTTCTCCCTGCTGAGCATGTGGTGGCTGTAATAAACTGGGTGGGCTTAGCACAGCTGCACATGAACCTGGGGTGGGCAGCCAAGGCCTTGGCTTTCGATGTAGGTGCTCAAGGCATGGACAGCCTGTTGACCTGACTGCAGCAGCTGTACGTGATATGTGCCCCCTACCCACTCATGTCCCAGCTTCCTCACCACCTTCTGCTGGCGCCTGGCCTTAAGTGCTACCATCTACAGCCTCTGATACTATGGTTGCTCCTCCTATTGAAGAGAATGTGCCAGTTCCCACCATGCCTGGTGGGCCCCAGCGGTGGAGCTGGTGAAGCTTAGGGCAGAGGTCATGCTGCAGGATGGGGTGTCCAGGCTCAGAGCTGTCCTTTGAGGATACCCACAAGTAAACAGACTAACGAGCCACAGTTTGACTTCCCATCCCATGATCAATGCTCCTGTTTTCTGGGGGCTGTTTAGCTCTAGGGATTGCTTCAGGATCTGTCAGTCTGTCTGTCACACTGCGCAGAATGGTTTCCCGGCCTCTCTGGAAGGCCAGAAGCAGAGACAAAGTCTCTCTCCTGACTGGTTGGAAGGTTCCAGAGGACAGGCTGATAGGGAAGGTGGAAGGAGTGGGGAGTGGACACCTGGAAGGTCTGTTGACTTCTCGCTGGCCAACTGTGATAAGGATGTTTAGGAAGAAGGGTATGTGAGGGGCCGTCTATAGCCAGGCTCATCATGGACAACATGCTGGGAGTCTGCATTTCTCTTGGTCCTTTTTGAAACATTAACAAGTCGACTCAAAACTGACCTCTGGATGCAGATGCTGGGTGGGTGGGAGAATTCTGTATACTGATCTGGGGAAGTCTGGATGGGGAGAGAGAGCCAAGCTACATGCCTGGACACAAGGTTGCTGACAGGCTTCTTCTGTGTTCTGTATTTTTTATTTTATAAAATATATTTTATTGATTATGCTATTACAGAAATCCCAGTATTTCTCTTTCCCCCCTCCACACTGAACCCCCATTCCCTTTGGTAATCCCCTCCACTTTAGTTCCTGCCAATGAGTAATGCATATAAGTTCTTTGGCTACTCCATTACCGATACTGTTCTATCATCCCCCTGTCTATTTCATACCTACAAATTTGTGCTTCTTAATCCCTGCACCTTTTCCCCTCATTTCCCCCTTTTCCCTCCCAACTGATAACTCTCCAAATGATCTCCATATCTATAATTCTGTTTTTATTCTGCCTGTTTGCTTAGTTTGTTATTTGGAATAAATTATTGATAGTTGTGAGTTTATTGCCACTTTAATGTTCATTGTTTTGATCTTCTTCTTTTTCTTATATAGCACCCTTTAACATTTCATATTATAATGGCTTGGTGGTGATGAACTCCTTCAGTTTTACCTTGTCTTGGAAGCCCTTTCATTCTAAATGATAGCATTGCTGGATAGAGTAATCTAGGTTGTAGGTCCTTGCTTTTCAGTACTTTGAATACTTCTTGCCAATTCCTTCTTGCCTGCAGTTTCTTTAGAGAAATCAGTTGACAGTCTTATAGGCACCCCTTTGTAGGTAACTATGCTTTTGTCTTGCTGCTTTTAAAATTCTCTCTTTCTCTTTAACTTTTTTATTTTAGGTTTATTTTATTGATTATGTTGTTACAGTAGTCCCAATTTTTTCCCCCTTTGCTCCCCTCTGCCCAGCATCCTCCTTCCCTCCAGCAATCCAACCCCCCTTAGTTCATGTCCATGGGTTGTGCATATAAGTTTTTTGGCTTCACCCTTTCCTACATTATTCTTAACATCCCCCTGTCTATTTTGTACCAACCAATTATGCTTCTTAGTCCCTACACTATTTCCCTATTTCTCCCACTCTCCCCTCCCAGCTGGTAACCCTCCAAATGATCACCATACCTATGTTTCTGTTCCTATTCTGGTTTGCTTAGTTGGATTTTGTTTTTATTTTTTAGATTCAGTTGTTAATAGTTGTGAGTTTGCCATCACTTTAACGTTCATAATTTTGATCTTCTTTTTCTTAAGTAAGTCCCTTGACATTTCATATAATAATGGCTTAGTGATGATGAACTCCTTTAGCTTTACCTTGTCTGGGAAGCACTTTATCTGCCCTTCCATTATAAATGATAGCTTTGCTGGATAGAATAATCCTGGTTGCAGGTTGCCTTTCATCACATTGAATACTATTTGCCAGTCCCTTCCTGCCTGCAAAGTGTCCTCTGAGAAATCAGCTGATAGTCCTATAGGCACCCCCCTGTAGGCAACTCTCCACCTCTCTCTTGCTGCCCCCAGGACTCTGTCTTTATCTTTCACCTCTGTCATCTCAATCATGATGCATCCTGGTGTGGTCCCCTCTGGGTCCAGCTCTCCTGGGACCCTCCATGCTTCCCGGACATGTATGTCCATCTCCTTCACAAAATTTGGGAAGTTTTCCTCATTTATTCAATTCTTGCTTTCTCACTCTGCTCTGGTTGACTGTTTTTTTCTTCCTTATGTTCCAGATCATTGATTTGAACCCTGGTTTCCTTCCCTTCATCATTGGTTTTGTGTGGATTTTCCTTTGTTTCACTTAGCATAGCCTTCACTTCTTCTCTTATGCGTTTGCCATACTCAAGCATATCTGTCAAGCCTGTGAGCATCTTTATCACCAGTGTTTTGAATTATGCATCTGTTAGATTGTCTATCTCCTCATCTGTTAGGTTGGCTATCTCCTCGTCACTTAGTTCTCCCACTGGAACTTTGATCCATTTCCCCTTTTGGGCCATACTTCTCTGTCTCCTCATTCTGACAGGCTCCCATATTTGTTTGCCTCCGAGTCCCAGGTAGAGCTGTCGCTCCTGCTACATTATAATGGGCAGAGCCTTAGAGATTTGTCAGTACAGAGGAACCTGTTTCACCACATTGTGGCGCTGTATGTGGGGGAGGGGTCCAAGAGGGAACAATGCTGCCCACTCAGCACCACCCACTCAGCACTCACCCCTTTTCCAGGCACCTCTCCTACTTCTGCAGTGGACTGGCGCCCCTCTAGCTGCTGCCCTGGCCATCGTTCCCAGAGTGGGTGGGTCTGCAGATGTTCTAGGACTGTGGGAGACCTTTAAATAAGCAGACTCTGCTGAGACTGGCAGTTTCTTCCTCCACCCTAACCCCGACTGGTCTGCGCAGTCAGAAGTAATGAGGCTTGATTTTCCCTGGTGCTGGGACCGTGGGCTGCGGTGGAACTGGGAATGCTCCCCAGATGTCCCTCCTGACCTTTCTGCTGTCCTGCCACTGCCACTGCTGATGCCGCCACCACACTGCATCCTCTCTGCCCCAGCTCTGCCCCTCCTAGCTGTCTGGATGAGTATTTCTTCTTTATATCTTTGTTTGCTGGACTTCCATGCAGTTTGATTTTCTGGAACTTCTGGTTGTTTCTAGTTTTGAGGTAGTTGTATTCCTTCTTAGTTGTGGAGGGAGATGCAGCATGTCTGTCTACACCTCCATTTTGACCGGAAGTCTCTTTAACTTTTGACATTTTAATTATGATGTGTCTTGGTGTGGTCCTCTTTGTGTCTAGCTTGTATGGGACTCTCTGTGCTTCCTGGACTTATATGTCTATCTCTTTCACCAAATTAGGGAAATGTTCTTTCATTATTTTTTCAAATAAGTTTTCAATTTTTTGCTCTTCCTCTTCTCCTTCTGGCACCCCTATGATTCGGATATTGGTACATTTTAAGACGTCCCAGAGATTCCTAAGCCTATCCCCATTTATTTTATTTCTTTTTTTTCTGCTGTCTTGACTGAATGCTTTTTTTCTTCCTTTTGTTCCAAATTGTTGATTTGATTCTCAGCTTTATCCTCTCCACTGTTGTTTCATGGTAGATTTTTCTTTATCTCATTAATGCAACCTTCATTTCCGCCTGAATTTTTTTATGCTGTTGAAGTACCCAATGAACTCCTGAAGCATCCTGATAACCAGTGTTTTGAACTGTGCATTTGATAGGTTGCTTATCTCCATTTCATTTAGTTCTTGTTCTGGAGTTTTATTCTCTTCTTTCATTTGGACCGTATATCTTTGTCTCCTCATTTTGGCAGCCTCCCTGTGTTTGTTTCTGTGTAGAGCTGCTTTGACTTCCTGTCTTAGCACACCTGTAAAGTTGTATGGAGTAGAGGCTTAGGTAATTACCAAGGTGGGGCAAACTGTGTCACTGCTCTGTGCTCTGTGTGGGGGAGGACTCACAGAGGGAACAATGCTTCTGCCTGGCTTCTGGAGTTTTGCCCAGGAGAAAGCTATCTCCCCACTTGCACTTCACTTTCTCCCCATATGCAACTGGTGCCCTTCCAGCTGTTTCCCTGGTGCTGAATCCTAGAGGAAGTGGTTCTGTGTGAGTCCTAAGTCTGTTGCAGGCCCTTCAAGAGGACACAGTTTCTTCCACTGCCTCAACCCCCACTGGTTTTTACAGACAGAAGTTATGGGGACTTATATTCATGGTGCTGGGACCCTGGGCAGGGTGGTATGGACTGGGGCTGGGATCCCTCATTCCTGAGGTATCCCTCCCATTTTTTATGCACCACACTTGGATGTGGGACTACCTGTTCCTATCTCCATGCTTCTCCAACCTCTGTACCTCTTCACAATCTCTGAATCTTTGCCCCTTCTACCTGTCTGGCTGAATGTGGTTTCTTTAAATACTTGGTTGTTGGACTTCCACACAGCTCAATTTTCTGACAATTCTGAGTGAAATTTGTTTTGTAGTCTACTTGCATTTTTTGATATAGTTGTATGCAGAGGTGAGGCATGTTTACCTATGCCTCCTTCTTAACCATAAGTCTGTGTTCTGTACTGTTTACTCTAAATTATTTTTATTGAAACATAGCCTGAATCCAGAAAAGTGTGCAAATCACAAGTGTACAGCTCATTAGCTTTCTCCAAAATCACCCATGTAACCAGCATCTGATCAAGAAACAGAATTGTACCAGAATCCCAAAAGCCCCCTTGTGATTCACCCCAGTCACCCCCTCATGCCAACCTGACTTCTAATACCTAGGTTAGTTTTGCCAGTTTGGGAAATTTATATGAATAGAATCATATGGTTATCACTGAAAGACTTTAAGAACAGAAATATCTAATAGCCAACACTGAGAGTTCAGCTTTGGCATGATATAACACCTGATCATCATTCTCAAACCTGTAATATAGCCTAATGCACACAGAGATGCCTTGTGTAAGTGTTTTTGTTTTGCGTGACAAAGGGAAGAGGTGGGAATCAATGAAAAGGAGCTGAATCTCCCTGCTGGGTCAGACTGCAAAAACAGAGCTAAAGGTGCTGCCGCAGAATGTTTGTAGAGCACATTCTGACAATTAAATTCAGATGGGAGGAAAATCCCATCCCTGGAATGTTCAGAAACCTTGGACTGATCATTAGACTTCCCCCAGGATGTGGGACAGGTGCTGAATCAATTTCATATACATTTCAAAAGATAGGATGACTTCAGCTAACATCTGAGTTACACACTAGGTACACATGACATTTCATTAGAGAACATAAAAAGAGCTCATCAGCCCCACTGTATGATTTATACCTGCATGAGTAAGATTATGGGGTTGAATTAAACCAAGCACATCTAGGTCTGGAAAATGAGAGGGGTGGGAAGAGGCTCCAGCCCCAGATATTGGAAGAGATCAGAGAATAAAATCCCTGCTGGTAGAGAGTTTACCATTCAGCCTCTACCAGAAATGTTGCTACTAGCTGCAGAGGGGCTACAGAAAATATGAGGGTTTCCAGGACCAGTCTTGGGCAGGTGACAAATGCTAAAGGAAAAGTGAAAGGGAAACTTCTCTGCCCTAAGTAGCAGCAGTAGTTGAAACCAAAACAACACCTAGGGGAGTAAGGAGCCAACTCAAGGGAGAGGGCAGGACCCACTCTTCCAACAGTAACTCAGACAACACAAAGTGGTTCTCAACCTGACTGAAAATTACAATCACCAGGGGAGAGTTTATTTTTCATTTTTTAAAATTGTGGCAAAATACACAAAACAAAATTTACTATTTTAATCAATTTTTGGTACACAGTTCAGTGGCATTAAGTACATTTACACTGTTTGTAACCATCACCATTATCCCTCTCCAGAATGCTTTCATGCTCCCCAACGAGATTCTGTGCCTATTAAACAATGCCCCAGACCCCTTCCCCTCAGACCCTGGCAACCACCATTCTACTTTTCGTCTCTATGAATTTGACTACTCTAGATACCTTGTATAGGTGCAATTGTATAGCCTTTGCCCTCTGTGTCTGTGTGGGAGATTTCAAAATGAATGCCCGAGCCGAACCCCTGACCAATTCCATCAGAATGTCAGATGGAATGAGAAGCTAACATTAATAAAGTTCCTTGGTGATTCTAAAGGGCAGCCTTGAAAACTACTGGGTTAGAAGGTCTAAGTCAGATTTGCTTTCAGGAACCCTTCTGCCTAGCAACACATCTCAGCTCCTGCCAGCTGATGCCTAAAATCCCTTTAGTCATGGTGTAACAGACCCCTGGGCTGCTTTGATTGAAACAGAACCCACGGGCTGTTTAGTTAGGGGCCCAATTGCCCGCTACCAGAATTATAACTCTCAATACCAGAGTTTTGTGAAAAGAAAAAGAATTGTTTATTTGCATATAGTTCTGCCTCCCCCTCCCAGGCCTGGCCAGTCTTAAGAAAGTCGGAAACACCGTTTCCCTACTTCCTAGGCACAGTTCAGCTTTAAAAGTAGCTGCCAGTCATTCAAATCTGATTGGGGAGGTCCTTTCTGTGCTGTGGTGCCCTTCAGCTCTCAATGCAGAATTGCCTGGATTCTCAGCCTCCTTGTAAACTGCCTTCTTCCTGAAAACAGCATGGATCTCCTCTCCTTCTCAAAACCGCATGGCGGGAGCCTCTTCTTAAAGCAGCCTGGCGGCCCCCTCCTCCAAGTCACATGGAGGGAGCACACCCTAAAATGTCCGCAGCTGCTTATATATCCCTGACTGCGTCCTCTGACGCAGTGAGTGTTGCAAGCAGTACTGACCATTCACAGAACCCTATGCAGGCTCTGTAGGCTCCTTCCGTACAATCCCACAGTCCAAGACTCCTCCCATCTTCCTGAGCCTTGGAAGTTTCAAAGAGGATCTTGGTGCAACTAAGTTTCCAGCCAATAGCCCCAGGCATGCAAAGGCATCCTGAAAACTGCTTCCTTTTCCCTATCTCCCAGCGCAAACTCTGGGGTTTGTTTCTGGACTCCCCTGTTTCTGTAACAATGGATGAAGCTAAGGATTTTCTTCTTCAACTGAAAGACTTAAAATGACTGACTGAGATTTCAGTAACTGAACCTCATCTGCTAAAGATTAATCAATCAGTCAACAAGTGTTAAGTGATTATTATCAGACATTGTTTCTTTTTTGTAACCAGGAAGACTCAGAGAATAGCAGATAATGAATAACTGCCACCTTGGGAGATTGGAGAAACAGACAGAGAAGGGACTCGTGGCTCACTTTGGTGGGTGTCCGTGATAAAGGTTAGTCCTGTTTAGCTGGTTACCTGGTGGATAAAATAGCAGTTGGGAGTAGAGGAATTTAGGACCAATACATCTGTGCACTCAGTTTATTGGAACATGGCCACTCAAACACATGGTTCCAATCAATTGTATTTTTTTGCATGACTTTTTGCATCATACCCCTATCCTTTTTCAAAAAGATTGTATTTACTTACTTTTAGAGAGAAGAGATAGGAGGGAGGAAGAGAGGGAGAGAAACATTGATATGGAAGAGAAACATTAATGGGTTGCCTCTCACATGCCCCCATCTGGGGACCTGGCCTGTAACCTAGGCATTTGCCAGGACTGGAAATTGAGCCAGTGACCTTTCAGTTTGTGGGGTGACTCTCAATCCACTAAGCCACACCACCCAGGACTATATTATGTCCCCTTTTTAAAATTTAACTGCACTGTCTTCAGTACAAAGGAAGTTCACTTACTTCCATGGGTTCTGAGTCATGATCAGTACCTTGTTCAAGGAAGAGCTTCTTGCTTGTTTCTACAGAACTAGGAAATATATATATGCGTGTGTGTGTATATACACACACATATATAAATAGAGAGATCCATATATAAAATGATGAATGAAAGATGACAGGAAAGATCCAGTCCAAACTCATGATATTGGAGGAAGGGGCATATGGGAAGGGGATCGGAAGGACTTGAATTTTTTTTTTGTTTTTGTTTTTGTTTAAATCCTGAAATCAGACATGACAAAATCTTAACACTTGTTCATTCTGTGTTGGCATTTGCTATGTTATCTCACTCTTTTAACTTCTCTTTGTGCTTTTTGGGGTCTTTAAACATTGTCAATATTACATTTATATCTTTATAAATAATTGTACACATAAATATACACATATAAATAAATATTTTAACAGCTGAGAAGAGTGCTTGCTTATAAAGTTTTGTTGTTGTTTTTTTAAAGATTTTATTTATTTATTTATTTTAGAGAGAGGGGAAGTGACCTCTCATGTGCCCCCAACTGGGGGCCTGGCCCACAACCCAGGCATGTGCCCCGTCCGGGAATCAAACTAGTAACCCTTTGGTTCACAGGCCTGCACTCAATCCTCTGAGCCACACCAGCCAGCGCTAAAGTTTTTCATGTTAAAATTTTTACCATAAAATTAAATTAATAAAAGCCCCGGCTGCTGTGGCTTGAGCATCGGCCTGCGAGCCAAGTGTCACTGGTTCGATTCCTAGTCAGGGCACATTACTAGGTTGCATGTCAGGTCCCCAGTTAGGGGCACGAGTGAGAGGCAACCACACAGTAAAAAAAAAAAAAAAAAAAATTAAATTAATAAAGTTTCCTAGAATATTTGGACAATATAAGAAAATAAACACAAATTAATATTTTCCATAAAACAAACATCCAGAAACAGCCACATTTTTATTTTCTCATACCCAGCTTTTAATCTATGCATTAAAAATTGCATCATTGATTTTAAGTTTTCAGATACTTTTTGATTATACAAAAATAATGCTTGCCCATTGTAAGAAATAGACAAGGAAAATAGAAAAACTAGTTAAGGAAAATAGAAAAACTAGATAAGGAAAGACCAATTTTTCATGGCCTTATTACCTGGAATGCCCCCATCAAGGTTCTTAATGGTGAAAAAAAAAATCTGATTCAGGTTAGAAAGAGAAGGACACTACTGGAAAGACTGGAAGTAGCATACATCATCATCAGGAGAAGGGTTTACCTGGGTCTTTGCTTTTACACACCTCTTCCTCTGGTTTTCTGTGATAGAATGACACAAACACTCATTCTCATATTGTATGTATGGCTGGACCCTGATGCTAATTTGATCTTGGTTTAAGTGTCACTTTTTGGAAGTTTTCTTTAATGGCTCTATCTGAAGGAGTCACCCGCTATTAAAATAGCCTTATTTGGGCAGGGAGCTTATCATTTTCATTCCCTACCATTTTTCTTGTTTACTTGTATACTTCTTTCTTTCTTGTGTCTTTTCTTCATTGCTGTATCCTCAGGGCCTAGGATAGTGTCTGGCATTAGTACCATTCATTGTTGAATGAATAAATGAATCAAATAGCTTTGGTGGTCTTGCCTACATAGGATTGTGGAAGCATCTTTTTTTAACTGCCACTGGGCACATAGCCTAAGAAAGCAACCTGGTAAAGAAACCTGTGTTTCAGTCACACCCCTTCCTCCCCACCACCTTGTTTAGCAGCAATTCTATGTCCCTGTGTTAATTAGAACCACTTGCCCCAACCAATACTGTATCCCTCTTTTTTACCTCTTTGCCTTGTGCCTTAAGAAGCCTGAAATATCTGTGTGACTGCCTTAGTTTCCAGTTCAATTAAATCAGAGTGTCCTTTGGTGGAATCATTCTTCACTTTGGTGCTAAAACTCTGAATTCTCAGGGTCTAGTGTTGTTAGGATGGGAAAAGTATTTTATATAGCCATTCACTATTGCAGTGTCTTTAGGTTTTTTTAATTATTTTTTACCACACTTATTTCTTAATCACTTTTTAAATTTTTCAATTATAGTTGACATACATTCTTATATTAGTTTCAGGTGCACACCCCAGTAATTAGACATTACATAACTTCATAAGTGATCATCTGGATAAATCGCACACCCATCTGACACCATACATAGTTATTAGACTATCATTGACTCTGTTCCCTATGCTGTACTGTATATCCCCATGACTATTCTGTAACAAGCAATTTGTACTTCTTAATCTCTTCTCCTTTTTCACCCATCCCTGCTACACCCCTCCCATCTGGAACCATCAAAATGTTCTCTGTGTCTATGATTCTGTTTCTGTTCTGCTTATTTATATTGTCCCTTTTTTAAGATTCAATTGTTGATAGATATGTATTTACTGTCATTTTATTGTTTATATTTTTGATCTTCTTAAAGAAGACCCTTTAATATTTCACATAATACTGGTTTGGTGGTGATGAACTCTTAGCTTTTTCTTGTCTGGGAAATTCTTTATCTGTCCTTTGATTCTATGTGATAGGTTTATGGTAGAGTAATCTTGGTTGTAGGTCCTTACTTTTCATCACTTTGAATATTTCTTGCCAATTCCTTCTGGGCCGCAAAGTTTGTTTTGAGAAATCAGCTGACAGTCTTATGGGAGCTCCTTTGTAGGTAATTGACTACTTTATCTTGTTGCTTTTAAGATTCTCTCTCTGTCTTTAACCTTTGCCATTTTAATTATGATGTGTCTTGGTGTGAACCTCTTTGGGTTCATCATATTTGGGACTCTCTGTGCATCCTGGACTTGTATGTCTATTTCTTTCACCAAGTCAGTAAAGTTTTCTTTCATTATTTTCCAAATGAGTTTTTGATTTCTCGCTCTCTCCTCATTCTGGCACCCCCATGATGTGAATGTTGGTACATTTGAAGTTGTCCCAGAGGCTCCTTATACTATCCTCATTTTTTAATCCTTTTTTTGAGATTTGTTTTTTGTTTTGTTTTTGTATTTGTTTCATTTTATTTTTTTGCCATATATTCCTAATTGCTGATTTGACTCTCAGCTTCATCCACTCTACTGTTGATTCCCTGTGAAGTATTCTTTATTTCAATTAGTTTATCCTTCATTTCTGACTATTATTTTTATGCTGTTCTGGTTCTCAATACCTTCATTGGACATCCGTATTGCCAGTGTTTTGAACTCAGCATCTAGAAGAATACTCATCTCCATTTTTGTTTAGTTCTTTTTCTGAAGTTTTGTTCTGTTCTTTCATTTGGGCCTGGTTTTGTTTTGTTTTGTCTCCTCATTTGGCATCTCCCTGTATTTGTTTCTATATAGTAGGTAGAGCTGCTGCATCTCCCAGGCTTGGTAGAGTGGCCTACTATAGTTAAGTGTCTTGTTTGTTCCAGGGACACAGCCTACCCTATCACCCAAGCTGAGAACTAAAGGTACACACACTGCATGGCCTTGTATATCCTCCTCTTGTTACTGAGCCTTGATTTCTGTTGGCAATCAATGAGAGGGATTTACCCAGTCCAGTCAGCTATAAGGACTGGCTGTGACTACTGACCACCAACCTCCAACCACCGTGAGGAATCAGCTGTGCAGGGGCCTACTCCACAGAGCAGGTCTTACTACAGAAGGGCTGTGGGGCTGGCTGAGTTCATGCCTTGAGTGTCTCACTTGTGAAGTTGGTTGGGTGCTGTTGCTTTGATGTGGCCTGAAGCTGTCCACTGGGTGTGCTGTCTCAGGGAACTCCTGGGAGGTGCAAGGTTAGCCACTGCCTGTGTTCTGCCCAGGGCCACCTAGCATAAGCTACAAAGCAATTTGAAAATGGCTATTACTTGTGCTGTGCTTGAAGGTGCCCAGGGGTGGCAGAGCTGCAAAGCAAGGCCAGTTGCTCCTAGTGCCAGGCCTAGAGCCACATCAGAGGAGGTACAGAGCTCACTGAGGCCAGATCTTGGTTGTTTGAGACAATTTAGAAATTCTGAAGCATGAGCCAAGACAAGCCATTCATATGGAAAAGCCACAGGGAAGAGCTTGGGTGTGCCCGAAAATTGGGTGGGGCAAGGCATCGGGGATATCACCAGGGTAGGGCAAACAGTGTTGATGGAATCTCAGATATGTGGAGTAGGAAGCACCAGGAAATCATCTTCCCACCTAGATAACAATTATACTGGCACTTTTGTCTGATCTGACTATTTTAGAACTGTGAAGTCTATTGAAGGCTTGCAACTTTCAAAGGAAAGCTTTGATGATAAATTATTAATTCCAGTCCATTTCAGCTCTTTGCTCAGCAACAGATACCTATCCCCTATCTCCCAACCCCATGGCAGGCAGGCATACACACATTCCATGAGCAACTTGCACACAGGTGGCAAGAGCAAGAGTGAACAAAAGGACCCATTTCTCCAAATATCAGGGATCTGCACTCTAGTCACTGATTACTGTTTCAGTTTGCAGACATGCAGACACAGAGGTGGATAGCCATTACTGTCCCTCCATTGTTCCAAGCCGTCATCTCTCCACACCCCAGATGAAGCAACTTTCAGGAGATTTAAGGAGCCAGCACCTTCTTTTTCCATTTCATTTCTCTCTTTTTCACCTTTTGGGAGCCACACATTTAAGGACTAGGACATTCAAAAGCAATTGCATGTGCAGGGGAATTTAGAAAGTCACTGCACATGCCCAGGGAAAGGAACAGACAGGAGAGCCCTGAGAAGATATTAAGTTTACATCTCAGGGTGATCTCAACACAGACATAGCCTATAAAATCAAACATGAAAAACAAAAACAGCAAACCCTGTGGAAGGCAGAACATAAATTTCAGAGATATCACATTACCAGATTCTAATTTCCCTTATTCAACAATGACAACAACAGCAAAAAAAACCAACAGCTTACGAAGAAGTAGCAAAGTATGGTCCATTCAAAGAAGGAAGTAAATCAACAAAACCATCCCCGAGAAAGAACAGATAGCACACCTGCAAGAAAAAGATTTTAAAATAACTGTCCTGAAGATGCTCAAAGAATTAAAGAAAGACATTAAGGAAGTCAGAAAATGGTATATAAACAAAATGAAAATATCAACAAAGATCTTTTTTAAACATGAAAAGAAATCAAAGAAGAAAATCTGGAACTGAAATGTATAATAGCTGAAATAAAAAATGTACAAGCAGGATTCAAAGGCAGACTCCTCAGACAAAAGAAGAATTCATGAACTTGAATATAAGATAATCAAAATTATCAAGTCTGAGAAACAAAAAGGAAAAAGTTTAAAGAGAAGTGAACATGTGCGAAACTATCAAGCAGACAAAGATAAGTATTGCGAGTGTCCCAGAAGAGAAACTGTAAGGGGCAGAGAGAACATTTGAATAAATAATAGCTGAAAACTCCAAATTTCATGAAACACATGAATAGAAATATCCAAGAAGCCCAATGAAGACTAAGTAGGATGAACTCAAAGAGACCCACATCAAGACTCAATATAATCAACCTAGTGACAGGCAGAAACAAAGAGAGAATCTTGAAAGTAGCAAGAGAAGCATCTTATCACATACAAGGACCTGCAATAAGTAATGGGCAGATTTAGCATTAGAAACTTAGGAGATCCAAAGATAATGAGCTGGTATATATTCAAAGTGCTGAAAAAATGTCAAACCAAGAATCCTATATCTTGCAAAACCATCTTTCAAAAATGAGGGAGAATTTAAGACATTCCCACACAAACAAAAGCAGAATTTGTTCATTACTACTATACCTGTCCCTCCAGAAATGCTATAGTGAGTTGCACATTAAAATTAAAGGACACTAGACAATAACTTAAAGCTATATGAAGAAATAAACATCTCGGTAAAAGTAAACAAATGGACAATTATTAAAGTGTTAGAACTCCACTTTTTGTTTTCTATGTGATTTAAGAGATGAATACATTTTTAAGAACAATTATTAATCTAAAAGGTAGTATTATTATAATATTAATGTGTAATTCCACATTTTGTTTTCTACACACTTTAAGACACAAATGCATTAAAACCAATTAGTAGTCTATGATTTTAGATGCACAATACATAAAGATTTAATTTTGTGGCATCAATAATTGAAAGGCAATAGGAGAAGAATGTATAGCAGTAGAGTTGTTCTATGTTATTGAAGCTTAGCTGGTAAAAATTTAATTAGATTGATATAACTGTAGGAGTTTAAGTGTAATCCCTGTAGTAACCACAAAGAAAATAGCCATAGAATACATACAAAGAAACTTAAAAGTTTTACTACAAAAAAATCAACTCAATGCAAAAAAAGACAGTAGTTCTGGGAATGAAGAACCCCAAAAGCTCTCTGGCCCATTGGAGTGGTCGTCCCACCTTCAGGACCCCATGGGGTGGCATTCCCATCCACCCCACTGTTCTGGGTGGCCCCACCACCATGTCTCCAGGTGGCCACTATCTGGCTAGTTGAAACTAGTTCTATGATCTCTGAATTGCCTTCAGAATCATTCTTTCCCTGTCTTGAAGAATAGCACACATTCACAGCCAAATAGCTCTATGAAGTCCAATAGCCTTCCTTCATTTGGTCTCAGTTGCATCCTTTCAATTCAAACTGGCAGTGTTGATGAGGCTGGTGATTAGATCTGGCTCACACATACTAATCTTATCAAAGGGTGGTTGAGTCACACCCTTAGCATTCTCTTCAGAACAAGCTTTCTCATTTTTTGCAATATGGACAGACTGAGAATTTTCCAAATGTTTAAGTTCTGGTTCTTTTTTGGTTAACATTGTGTCTTCAACTCATTTTTCTCTTCTTGCATTTTACTAATATATAAGCAGTCAAGGGACAGCAAGCCTCTCCTTCAACACTTGGTTTAAAAATCTTCTGAGCTAAAACTGTAATTTCATCTCTCACAAGTTTTACCTTCCACGGAACACTAGAATATGATCATAGCTCAGTCAAGTTCCTTGGCACTTTGTAATAAGAATTACTTTTTCTCCACTAATAATATGTTCTACATTCCCATTGAAGACCTCACCAGAATAACCTTTATAGTCCTATTTCCACCAACAGTTTGTTCATGATTATTTATATACTCTCTAAGAAGATGGTACCTTTCTCTATGCTCTCTTTTCCTTCTGAGCCTTCCCCTGGATCACCTTTAACTGTTCCTTCATGGCAATTTGGCTTTTTATAGTATGAACTTCAAAACTCTCCCAATCTCTACCCATCACCTAGTTCCAAGGCTGCTTCCACATATTTATGTATTTCTTTCAGCAGCACCCCACCTCACAGTACCAAAATTCTGTCTTAGCTTCATCTGCTCTAACAAAATGCCATAGCCCAGGTAGCTTAAACTACAGATATTCATAGACTGGAAGATATTTTACAGGCTGGGGGTCTGAGATCAGGGTGCCAACATGGTTGGATTCTGATGAGGGCTCTCTTCCTGGCTTGCAGACAGCCACTTTCTGGCCATGTGCTCACATGGCCTTTCCTGGGTGTATGCACATAATGGAACCACCATACAGAATGTAAGTAAGGAAACAAAAGACTTGAACAACACAATAAATCAAATATATATATATATATCAAATATATATATATATCAAATATATATATATATATCAAATATATATATATATATATGTAAAACACTCTACCCAACAATAGAATACACATTCTTCTTCGGACATCTTTCTCTCTTCCTCTTTTTACAAGGACACTAATCCCATCATGAGGGCCCTACTCTCAAGACCTCATCTAAACCTAATCACCTCCCAAAGGACCCACCTCCAAATACCATCACAGTGGGAGTTAGAGCATCAGCATATGAATAATGGAGAGAGACAAACTTTCAGCACATAACAGGTATCATGAAGATTTTATTATTCATTCACACACCAGTGAGATTTACTATCTTGAATTGTATAGGTTTATTAAGCATTTACTGTTTTGAATGGCCACTTTATGTCATTGCCCATTTTCCTACTGAGGTTTTCATTTTTAATTTCTTTACTTGCAACAGCTTTCTACATTGTAAATAGACTAATATTTTGTTATACCTGGAGTAAAATTTTACCGTTTGTTTTTCTAGTGAAATTTAATATATACATAAAATGTTAATTGTGATATTTAATTTATATTATTAAAAATCTTTATAATTTTAATATAATTGTTTTTTACTTTTTCTATGATTCCTGCTTTGTTACCACTCATAGAAATACTTGCACAACTTCATCATCATAAGAATTTTAGCAAGGAATGTTAGTAATAACAATAGTAAAATTACTAATAAGCACTACCATTAATGAGTATTTACTATGTATCAGATACTCTACATAATTGTTCTACTTAATCTTCACAACAAACCTATGCAGTTATTATAGCTCCCATTCTACATATCAGGCAACTGAGGCTGAAGAGGACAAAGTAACTCGCCTATAATCATAAGACTTGCAATGCTGGAGCTGATATTCAGTCATTTTGCTGTGCACAAACTCTGGACTTTGTAAACAGATAAATAGACCTGGGACCCTGGCTCTGCTGTGCTGGCTGCTACGTGTGTTACCTTGTGGTACCCTTCACCCTTCTGAGTTTTGATGTCAGCTGTTAAATTTGCCTAACAATAACTCTCTCATAGACTTGTTGAGGGAGTTAAATGAGAAAAACTATGCAATTTGCCTGGCACCTAAACATAGTCATAGAAGAGAGTCAGCCACCACCCTTCTTTGCTGGAGGACCTTAACTCTTTCCCTCCCCTCTTTGTTGTGGGGTGTGGCGAAAGGGCTAAAGATAAAGGGTAAACCAGTGCAGCTGTGAGGAGCAGAAGTGAGAATTCCAGGCGTAGCCCATTTAAGTGAGGAACAGAGTGAGGTGAAGCTCCATGTATCTGAAGGAGACCCACCCTGGGAGGAACTCAGGTGCTTCCAACACAGGGAGGTATGCTTTCCAAGTGTGGGAGGCTGGGGTGGGGCTGGATCAGGAAGATCTCTCTACAGCTCAGAGACAGCCACTCTTGCTGTGAGGAGAGCCCTGTGAGGTTGCCGCTCATCTTCAGCTCTGGCCCTGTTGGCCCTGACACACATACGGAGACAATGGGTACCCTCGAGGGACACCTGCTGCCAGCGGTGTTCTTCTTTCTCTTCTCTGTCTACTACTCAGTGCTGGCGTCCTTGGCCTTGCTACGGGGACAGAGGTTTTTTAAGCCCCCTCTACCCCCAAGGGAGAAACGAGGACACACATGGTGGAAGTGGGTAACTGCAGAAGCAGTGGTGAAGGTTGTCATGGGCCTGATTGGCATCATGTCTGACCTCTTCTACCCCCCAGGAGTCAACCGGCTGAGGATAATAGACTGGGAGGACCCTCGGCGGCCATTCTTGTTTCAAAATAGCTGGCAGCACATCACCATGTACACGTTCTTCCTGCTCAGTGGCGTGGTGGACATTGTGAGCCAGTCATGCCAGGCACGGCAGAGCATGAAGCTGGAGCGAGCGGCTGAAGCCCTGGCCTGCTGTGTGCTGGCGCTGCTGATGGCAGCCCACATTGAGAACAAGGATGCCCTGGAGATCCGCCTGCACATTCTCTTCATTGTGCCCGCGTTCCTGGCTGGCCTGGTGCTCATCATCGAGGTCTGGGTCCCTGACCAGCCCCCACTCTGGTTTCTCAAGTCCTGGATGGGACTGGTGTTCAGCACCTGGCTGCTGCAGATCTGCATGGTGCTGTACGTTCCTCCCTCCGGGCAGCCCTGGCGATCAGAAAACCCTGTGGACCTCGCCTTCCTCACCATCTTCTTCTGCTGGCACCTGATTTTAGGGGCAGCCTTGCTGGCCACTGTCTATGGCATCTGCAGCCTATGGCATCATCGCTGCTCCTCAGGGACAGAGGCTACAGGTGCCAAGTACCAGCCATGCCCCATAGCTTACAGCCGCGAAGAGCTGGAGAAACTCAGGGCAGGGGCCGAGCCGCAGGATGGGGGTGTCTAGGTTTAGAATCTGTCTTCGTGCTAGTATTTTGTAATGAAAATTATGAGGATGCCCGTTGAGTGCACAGCATAGGGTCTACATTGTGGCCTTCTGTCACTGTAATCATCTTCCTTGTTCCTAAATAAACCTTTGGGCTCCTAGCAGTACTTCTACCCACCACTCGGTTCTCTCCAGGTCTGTCTCTTTCCTGTCTCACTACTCAGGATGGCTCCTGGCCATGGACCTACATGAAGTGAGAACAAGAAGCAGTGCTTTTCTCTGACAGCTTTTGGGATCCAAGAAGGGAAAATGAAAAGAGAAAATAGTGATGGAGTGTTGCTGGGGACTCGAGGAGAGTTATATCCATCTGAGGCAAGGCAGTGGGTGTGTGTGTCCACAGCTAAAGTGCTTCACTGTGTGAAAGAGAGGGGGTTCATTTTTGCATAATGATGACAGCTTCTGTTTTCTTAATTTCTCTCTTTTTTTATTTACAATAAGTATAGCAGGATAAGAACTTGTTTTTGTTGTTTTTAATCTAAACTGAAAGAGGCTACTTCTGCCTTCTGAGGGAGTAAGGGATCAGGAGAAAGAGAGAGCAATTAATTTAGCAGACAATCATGCCTGGGAGAAAGGAGGCAAGAGAGAAATTCCCAAAAGTGGTTGTAAGAAACGAGAATCATACTTACATAACTTTACCAGTGTGTTTTTTGCTGTGATATAAAACAACTCCATTGTTCCAACTTGTTCAGTAAATTCTATGATACATATATGTCTTGTGTCAGTGATTCTTGGGTAAGATCAAAGACAAGGCCCTGATTGCAGTTTGTGGGGGCAGAAGGGAGGGAACTGCCATGAAATGTGGGGTACAGATGAGCCCAGTGGTTCTGAAGATGCAGAAACTGAGAGCTGAGAGGGACCCTGAGCATGTCAGCCCCCTGGAATTTGCAGAAATTTTCATCCAGTCACTGAGCTTCTCCCAGAATGAGGAGAGGAGATGCTAGTACATCATATAATCAGTGAAATACATGAAAGCAAAGTACCTAAAAGTACTTATCCCTGGGTACAATCAGAGAGCCACTGCTTCGAATAGATGAATTCACTTCTGTGAGAGGGATAAACTCAGCATTTGGAAGTCTGAAGAGGCAGGAAGAAGGGAGGAGATGCTGTCTGCTGTGCATAGATGTAGAAAAAGAACCAGAGAGAAAAGAGCCCACTCATGAAGCAGCTGGAAGTACACTACCTTTGCTGCAGTCAGAAACGCTGTCCTAAGAGACTGAAAAGCTTCAGGAACAGTGTGCAAGAGCATGGAAAATAGGCCCTGGCAGCGCTGGGACAAGGTTAGGACAGAGAAGGGAAGCAAGGGAAGAGGTGGAAAAAGGACAAGGATCTGGCAACTCCCGCGGGCAGGGCTTGGAGGGAAGGGACGCTCTGGATCTGCAGGAAGAGAAATGTATCTTTCTCCAGCAGTTGCAACCAGGCCAGCAACCAAGCTAAGGAGAGGCCAACATCCCTCTTTCTGTCCCTGCTCTTAAAAGCCCAGAAGCAGAGTCAGATTTATCCTGAAGCTAATAAAACTTAAGCTTCAGAGCCCCTCATTATACATCTTCCCTTCAAAGCCCTGGGAGGAGCCATCGCAAGGCATTCATATGATCACATATCACTGAAAGTTGCAAAAGTAAGATATTTCTGTATTATTTTCTCTAACTGGGTACTGCACATTGTATAAACTTAAGATTCCATAAAACCTGGCATGCCTCCACCCTCAAGGTTTAAGACATATTTCCTTTCAGGATGCTTTACGATAAATATATCTCTTAGCCTGTTAGTGGAATATTCCTTATTCAAGGATAATGTTAAGAATCTTCCTTCCTCAACTTGGAAACAAGAAGCTTAAAATGCTAAGGACATCACAACCTGGCTGAAAACCACCTGCTAGAGGATAATCTCTTAATCAACAACAGTTAATGAGTGGTATCAGATGCTGGGCCTGATTTAATAAGGAGGAGTTAGAGGTGCAGAAGACCAAAGGCTGGGGGCGGAGAGGAAGTAATTTATAGAGGTGAGTCCTGTTGATATTCATTTGTGCTGGGCTGGGGAGTTTTTGTTCTGTACATATGGCCCCTGCCCAGTGTATTAGTGAGGGTTCCCTAGAAAAACAGAACCAATAGGATGTGAACAGATTAACGAATTGGCTCAAGAGATTGTGAGGGCAGGATACTAGCAAGGCCAGAGACCCAGGGGAGAGTTGATGTTGCCACCGTGACTCTAAAAGCAGTCTGGAGGCAGAATGCCTTCTTCCTCAAGGCACCTCAGTCTTTTCTTCTAAGACCTTTATCTGATTGGATGAGGCCCACCCACATTATAGAGGGTAATCTGCTTAATCAAAGTCCAATGATTTAAATGTTAATCACATCTGAAAAATACCTTCACAGCCACATCTAGTTATGTGTTTAAACAAGCAAGTGGGTACCATGGCTAGCCAAATTAAGACATAAAATTAACCACCATACTCAGCATATTGGAACATGGCCGCTCAAACACAATTTATATTAACTGTGTTTGTCATGATTTTTGGACACCCTCTAAATTAATTACAGTAACTTTATTTTAAAGGAACATCATCATCATCATTCGTGATACATTGTGACTGTGACTATTTAATGTTATATAGAGTTCTTTCCTTTTCTGTTCCCTCTAGTAGAAAGAGAGGGTGATAGGTGGCCAGGTAGGTGACACATTTTTAAAGACTATAAAATAGTATTTAAAGGGTTTGGGGATATTATTCATGTTATACATTTTAGACACCTTAGAAAATATCAAAAAGTATTTTAAAGTATTTTGAAATCTACCATAATGCCCTTATACAGAGTTGCTTATTTCCTGGGAGGACTAAAAGGGTAGAACATTATTTCAATCACAGAACCAATGATACTGTAACAGAGTGGGGGCATTCCCCAAAGTCCCCACAGTTCATGGTTTTGGGGATGGGGAAAGGAGATAATACAGTTTTTAAGGTACTTTCCTTATCTATGGCAAGTTGGTAACTAGATAATAGCTGTGCTGCAGCTCTGGGCAAAAGGGCAGATGATAGGCTTAATATACTAGCCTTTCCTAACAGGAAGCTATGCTGCCCCCAGGTAAAAGGGTGGATGATTGGCTTAAGATACTTTTATGCTGCTCCCAGGTAAAAGGGCGGATAGGCTTAAGATCCTTTTCATAACAATGACATACAGGGCTCTGGAGCAGCATTTCAAATTAGGGAGAGCCATGAGGATAAAAGGAGAGAAGTCTAAAAGGGTGTAGATGGGAGTTGGCTAGGAGGTCTGGTGTGTAGGAAGAGAGCCAAGATGCAGCAACTAGGCAGCTTTGTAGGAGATCTGGTCCGCCATGGGAGAGGGCCATGTGGGCATGTTACAGAAACAGGGGTGTTCCAAAAAACCCCAGAGTTTGCGGCTAGGGGATGGGGAAAAGGAAGCAGCTTTTAGAATGCCTCCACATGCCTGAGGCTGGTGGCTAGTGTCTTTTTTTTTATGCAAAATGGCTTTAATGCATCCAAAGCCTCAGGTATATGGGAGGGGACTTGGACCAGGGGATGGTATGGAGAAAGCACACAGAGCCTGCGTGAGGTTCTGTGAATGGTCAGAACTGGTTACCGCACCCACTGCATCAGAGGACGTAGTCAGAAATTTAAAAATAAGCGGCAGACATTTTAGCGAGGCTGACTGTGTGGATTTGACTAAGGCTGAGGCTGACTGTGCGGATTTGACTCAGGCTAAGGCTGACTATGCGGATTACAAAAGGACTAACTATACAGTTTACAAGGAGGCTGAGAATCCATGAGGTTCTGGATTAAAAGCTGGTGGACCCCATAACACAGATGAGGTCTCCCCAATCAGAATTAAATGATTGGCAGCTACTGGTAAATCTGAACTGTGTTTGGAAAGTAGGGAAACGGTTTCTCTAACTTTTCTAAAACTAGCCTGATTTGGTAGGGAGGGAGGCAAGGATATGTGTTTATGGGTGTTTTAAAGAACATAAGACTTAACAACAGAAATCCGCAAATAACTAAATCTATAACTGTTAAATAAACAATTCTTTTTCTTTTCACTAAACTCTGGTATTGAGAGTTATAATTTTGGTGGCGGGCAATCGGGCCCCTAACCAAAGAGCACATGGGTTTGTTTTCAATTGGAGCAGCCCAGGGGTTCTGTAACAGGCAGAGTGAATGTAGAAGAGAAGAGGACTAGCTATGAGGAAGGAGCCATGAGCCAGAAGGGAATTCAGCCATGCTGCCTGTAGCGAAGTTGCAGCTGTGCAGTTTATAGTCAGGATTGGGCTGGTAACAAAGCAGACATTGCTGCTGCTTTGATCATTCCCACTCCAGCTGACTCTAAAGCCACCAAGGGCTCTACCTTGCAGACCCAGACTCTTATCTGGATTCTTGGAACTCGATACATAAAGAGAGGACACTCTTAAGACTTGTGCCCTTCCTGGACTTCACCATGATCCATTGTAACACGGCACATGATTTCCTGGACTGTTATACAGAAGCTGATGACATTATACCCCAGATCCTGAAGAAGAGAGCTGACAGATAAGGGATGGGGAACTATTGGGCTTGGTTTTGGCTTATAGCCTTTTTGCGAGCAGTGGAAGTGCTGGGTCTCATAGGGAAACAGGGCTCTGAGCTGAAGTGCTCATGGCCCCCCAAGATTGGAATATTGTAAATAAAGACCTTTTTTTTCCACACTAATTGTTGGGTCATACACCAAGGCACCACAAGAACGAGCCCCACTTTGCTCAGTAAACAATACTGTTTATCTATCAGAGAAGAGGCCTTTCCTGGTGATGATGACTGATGTGCTTCATGGTTAAGGCATGGGTGACTAAAGAGGTTTGGAGTTGAAGGTCACTGAAGAAATCCAGAACTGGGAAACTAGCGTTGTGGGAAGAAACTGAGCCTGGGAAGATGGCAATCTTGGGCTGAAAGAGAACCCCCAAAACCCTGTCCTTTGAAATTTTGATGGGGAGTAAAGTGGAGGAAACAACCTAAGGCATCAAGAAGAGCCAGAAGACAGAAAATGTAAATGGCATGAGCTTTGAAGTGATCAGGGTTAAGCAGAAATAGTAATACTTACCCCACAGAGGTATGGTTAAAAGTAAATGAGGGACTTCTGGCCAAGATGGAGGCATAGACAGACACGCTCCGTCTCCCTCCACAACTAAAAAGGAATACGACAACCTCAAAACTAGAAATGACCAGACGTTCAAGAACATCGAACTGCATGGAAGTCCAGCAAACAAAGATATAAAGAAAAAATACCCATCCGGAAAGGTAGGAGTGTTACAGAAACAGGGGAGTCCAAAAATCCCCAGAGCTTGCAGCTGGGGGATGGGGAGAAGGAAGCAGCTTTTGGAATGCCTCCACATGCCTGAGGCTGGTGGCTAGTGTCTTTCTTATGCAAATGGCTTTAATGCATCCAAAGCCTCAGGCAGATGGGAGGAGTCTTGAACCAGGGGACAGTATGGAGAAAGCACACAGAGACTACGTAAGGACCTGTGAATGGTCAGAACTGTTTGCAATGCCCACTGCATCAGATGACGCAGTCAGGGATGTATAAGCAGCTGCAGACATTTTAGCTGAGATTTTCTCTGGCTCTCACTCGTGCGCTCACTCTGAGACTCTCTCGCTCTCTGACTCGGGCTCGCACTCTCGCTCTCTCGCTCTGGCGCTCTCGCTCTCTCTCTGGCACGCTCACGCGCTCGCTCTCGGGCTCTCGCTCTCTCGTGTGCTCCCTCCACGTGGCTTGGTGAAGGGGCCTTCTCCATGTGGCTTGGAGAAGGGGTCTCCAGGCTGCTTTAAGAGGCTCTCGCCATGCAGTTTTGAGAAGGAGAGAAGATCCACGCGGTTTGCAGGAAGAAGGCAGTTTGCAAGGAGGCTGAGAATCCAGGTGGTTCTGCATTGAGAGCTGGAGGTCACCACAGCACAGAAAAGACCTCCCCAATCAGATTGAATGATTGGCAGCTGCTGGTAAAGCTGAACTGTGTTTGGAAAGTAGGGAAACGGTTTCCCTAACTTTCCTAAAACTAGCCTGGTTTGGAAGGGGGGGAGGCAAGGATATGTGTTTGTGGGTGTTTTAAAGAGCATAAGACTTAACAACAGAAATCCGCAAATAACTAAATCTATATAACTGTTAAATAAACAATTCTTTTTCTTTTCACTAAACTCTGGTATTGAGAGTTATAATTTTGGCAGCGGGCAATCGGGCCCCTAACTAAAGAGCCCGTGGGTTTGTTTTCAATTGGAGCAGCCCAGGGGTTCTGTAACAGGAGGGGTGGAGCTGGGGCGGAGAGGACACAGTGTGGTGGCAGCAGCGGCGGGCCAATAGAAAGTGCAGTCACATGTTTTAAAAAGTCAGGAGAGACACCTGGGTTCCCAGCTCCTCACCAGACCTTGCAGTTCACGGTCTCAGCACCAGGGAAAATCAAGCCTCATTGCTTCTGACTGTGCAGACCAGTGGGGGTTGGGGTGGAGGCAGAAACTGCCGGTCTCAGCAGAGTTCACTTGTTTAAAGGGCCCCCATGTTCCTAGAGCATCCCCAGACCCACCCACTCTGATAACGACGGCCAGGGCAGCAGCTAGAGGGGCACCAGTCTGCTGCGGAAGTGGGAGAGGTGCCTGGAAAAGGGGCGAGTGCTGAGCGGGTGGCATTGTTCCCTCTCAGACCCCTCCCCCACGTACAGTGCCACAACATGGTAAAACAGGTCGCCCTGTAATGACAAATCCCTAAGGCTCTGCCCCTTACAACGTAACAGGAGCGACAGCTCTACCTGGGACACGGAGGCAAACAAACAGAGGAGCCTGTCAGAATGAGGAGACAGAGAAGTATGGCCCAAAAGGGGAAATGGATCAAAGTTCCTGTGGGAGAACTAAGTGACGAGGAGATAGTCAACCTCACAGATGAGGGGATAGTACAGGTCTTGGAAACACGGAGGGTCCTGGGCGAGCTGGACCCAGAGGAGACCACACCAGAATGCATCATGACTGAGATGTCAAAGGTGAAAGATAAAGAGAGTCCTGGGAGCAGCAAGAGAGAGGCGGAAGTTGCCCACAGTGGGGTGCCTACAGGACTATCAGCTGGTTTCTCAGAGGACACTTTGCAGGCAGAAAGGAACTGGAAAGCAGTATTTAATGCGATGAAAGGCAACCTGCAACCAGGACTACTCTATCCAGCAAGGCTATCATTGGAATGGACAGGCAGATGAAGTGCTTCCCAGACAAGGTGAAGCTAAAGGAGCTCATCATCACTAAGCCATTATTATATGAAATGTCAAAGGGACTTACTTAAGAAAAAGAAGATCAAAACTATGAACACTAAAATGACAACAAACTCACAACTATCAACAACTGAATCTAAGAAATAAAAACAAAATCCAACTAAGCAAACCAGAATAGGAACAGAATCATAGGTATGGAGATCATTTGGAGGGTTATCAGCTGGGAGGGAGGAGGTGGAGAAATAGGGAAATGGTGCAGGGACTAAGAAGCATAATTGGTTCATATGAAATAGACAGGGGGATGTTAAGAATAATGTAGGGAAGGGTGAAGCCAAAGAACTTAATGCACAACCCATGGACATGAACTAAGGGAGGTGGGATTGCTGGAGGGAAGGGGGTCACTGGGCAGAGGGGAGCAAAGGGGGAAAGAATTGGAACTACTGTAACAACATAATCAATAAAATGTACTTTAAAAAAAAGTAAATGAGGCACCACATAATCAACACAATGCAAAGTAAGGTGTACAGTAGAAGCTAATAAATATTAGTTTAAGAGACTAAACATACAAATGGGGATTGGCCAGACAATACATAAAAATAAAACACTGACTCACAGTCTGTAGCAACCAGCCCAGGAAACCAATCCATGATCTATAGTAATCAGCCCAGGAAGCCAACCTGCTCTCTATAAGTCCAACTTGCACGATGTCAGTTAGCTAGCTCTAGTACCTAGTCCAGGAAGCCAAACAATAACCCCTGTCACAGTTGACCCCAAATGGACAGGACTTGGTTAATAACTAATAGCTTCCCTAATTTTTGTCCATGTTACCAACTTAGGACTAACCACAGAAAGCCAACTATGCACCCCTAACCAATCAAATGGGATACTTCTTTCTAGTTAACCGGCCTATAGTTTCTCCATGCCAAAGCTTCGATCGGGGCACACCTCAGGCCTTCCCTTCTTTCCACTATGAAATTTTTCCACTCCTCTGTCTGCCTTGTGTCTGCTAATGCAAATGATGGTAGCTGACTCCCTTGTTATACTCTGACTAGATAACTTTTGCTTGTTTTCTTGGTTGGTCTTCATTTATTTTCACGTGTTCATTCTTTAAATTTATCCATTTAGGCAGTTACTCAATACTTATTGAGCATCTACTATGTGCCACATTCCATGCTGGTCCCTGAGAACAGTTAAGTGACCCAGGTGCCAGGGTCCTTTTCTTCAAGCTGATTACAGTTCAGGGGGAGAAGAAAGATAAATAAACAGCAAGCCAACTGAAAAGAGCTGCGCAGTTTGAAAAGGGCTGTGATAATAGGCAGCTAAGCCAGACTTAGAATCAGAAACACTTCCTAGACAAGTTATGCCTCTGTTTCTGAATCCAAGGGGTTGTCCTTATGTTACAGAGGGAAAGGCGATTCTTTCACATGGTGCCTTGGTGTAAAACCCAACAATTAGTGTTGAGGAAAACAGGTCTTTATTTACACTATTCCAACCTGGGGAGGGCAGTGAGCACTTCAGCTCAGAGCCCTGTTCTCCCACAGGACCTAACACTTCCCATGCTCCCCAAAAAGCTAGAAGTCAAAAACATGCCCAGAAGTTCCCCATCCCTTATCTGTCAGCTGTCTCCTTCAGGATCTGGGGTATGATGTCATCCGCCTCCGTATAACAGTCCAGGAAAACATGTGCCGTGTTGCACTGGATCACGCACAGTTCTCCCTTTCAAAGCCACATGGGGTTCTCCCTTTCTTTTCCAAACTGCATGGAGTTCTCTTCCCTCCTTGCAAACCGCGTGGATCTCCTCTCCTCCTCTCTAAAATGGTTGCCGCCTATTTTTAAATCCCTGACTGCGTCCTGTGATGCAGTGGGTGTGGAAACCAGTTCTGACCATTCACAGAACCTTGCGCAGGTTCTGTATGCTCTTTCCACACCATTCCATGTTCAAAACCCCTCCCATCTTCTTGGAACCTTGGAAGAACTAAAGCCATTTGCATAACTGAGACACTAGCTACTAGCCATAGTCATGCAAAGGCATCTTAAAAGCTGTTCCCTTTCCCCCATCCCCCAACCCACAGGCTCTGGGGATTTTTGGAGACCCCCACTCTGTAACACTTAGGTAGTTTAATTTAATTGCAACAAGTAAAGGACACAGGGGATTCATATCCAAAGCTGTCTAACAGGAGGGAGGCTTAGCCATTGCTTATATACACTATTTGTTATGTTATAAGTTAATTACATGTTGATTTTTTTCTTTGCAATTGGCTTAACTTAGCCATTTGATTTCCCTTCAAGCTCATTAAGTTAGAGCTGCCTGCAAAATACTGTGCTACATTTGAACATTTAGCAAAACGTTTAATAAGAACCACCCAGACCTCGAAACCCTTATCCTATTTAACATCTCCACAGGAACCTAAGGGATCAGTATAGCCAGGGAAAGGGGTGGATGAAATATTTGGGAGGGAGTGAAGGGCCAAGGGAAAATTCCTCAGTCATAGTGTAGGGGCTTCAGCTATTCTCTGTGAAAAGTTGCAAAGGCCTGCAAAAATTTTTGCCAATATTTGCTGTTAACATGTTGAGTAACTGTTTCTTAATACTTCTATTTGCAGGGCTTCTGGCACCTGCAGCCCAGCGTCTCAAGGCAGTTATACTTCAACCCAGCACAGCCCCAGTTCCCAGAGCTGTTAGCAGCCCACGGACGTGTGACCTGATTGCAACAGACCCTGCACCCTGCTCCCCTATCTGAAGTTCTGCTATATAAACCCTGCCCTAAGTCCCACTCAGGGTCGGTGCCACTTTAGAGACTTAGTCTCAGCCCAGCCGCCAGCAATAAACCTTTTGCTTTCCCTATCCATTTTCTCCGAGTGGTTTATTCTCGCTGAATCTGCCATAACAATAGCATAAACACTGAAGACAGTGAACAAAACAGGATGGTCGGGCCTCATTATTTGAGCCTGCAGTGGTAAGACATGAAGGTGGAAAGGCAGATTCCCTCTAAGCCACAGGAAGGAATTTGGTGTCTATGCTGAAGCCAACTATAATGATCAGATGTCCATTTTGGAAACATCACTCAGGCCTGATGCAGAGTAAGGCCTGGAGGAGGACAAACCTGGAAGCACAGAGACAAGTTAGGAAACTAAGTGGTGATGGTGGTTAAATGAGAAGAAAAGTGCATGGGTTGGAGAGCTGGTTTATGGGCTCCTGACGGGAATGGCATAGCTGGAGGTTGGTAGACTGCGAAAGGGGCGAAGAAGCTTGGAGAGCTGAGGAGAAAAGAAATGTCGTCGTCATCGTCGGCAGCCGTCCATCTCGAGAGACGATGGTGTAGCTTCTTAAGAGTCTATCTGCACCGCCGAGAATGGCTGTGCAGTCCGACTCGGGAGTGACACGGTATCTGTCTCCTCCCGTGTTGAATCGACATCTTGCGATGACGCTGGAGTGTCCTCTCCAGTGAAGCTGAAGCTACAGAGCCTGGGCAGGGTGATATGGAGGGTCTGCTGTTGCCCATGCAGCAGACCCCCCCTCTCTTCGCAGCTGAAGGGTCCAAGGGAAAGACGGAGTCAATACAGCTTGGCTTCAGGTGCGCCGCAGGAGTTGCCGGTGTTGACTACACCGTCAAACCGCCTTAGGGACTCCGGCTCCGGATTTTCTGTCGGGGTTTACTCCCTTAGCCTTTCCCCTGAAGAGGTATGCCGCAAGGCAGCGGAGGTTTTTTGGAGTCAGAGTTTTCCTTCTCTGATGTGCCCTGACTGGAAGATCGAACCAGCGACACTTAGCTCGCAGGCCGACGCTCAATCCACTGAGCCAAACCAGCCAGAGAAAAGAAATGTAACCATTGAAAAAATGAAAACCAGGACACAGGGCTGGAGGAGAAGAGATGAATTCTGGATGGAGATGGAAAGTCTGAGGTGTTGTTCTGGAAGTAGGTGGCTGTACAAGTATGAAACTCAAGAGAAAGGGATGGGTAGAGAGGGAGATCTGGGAATCATAAATGGTCATCAAAGCCACTTCTGGTCACCCAGGGATGGATGAGCTCACCCAGGGAGAGGGCTGGGAATGGAACTCTGGGAGGTGTCAGGGCGGCCCTGCTCTGAGAAATCACCCAGAGACCACTGTGAAAGTAAGTAACTGGTTTATTGAGGTAAAAAAAAGGGGGGGAAGGAGATTGAGGGAAGAAGCAACTCCCGAACCAACTCCAGGGCCTGTATGAGGAATGGAAATGGGGTAATGGTGACTCTTGGTTCTCCTTGTGGACCTGTAGAAGCAAGGGGATGGGGAAATGGAGACTCCTGGTCCTCCTCATGGACCCGTAGGAATCACCTTCCTGGACTTCTGCAGGCACCCTTTTTATACTTGCCAAACACATATTTTGGTGAGGGTGCATATGCTTATCAACATATTCAGTAGGTCATTTGCATCTCATTGCTTCCCCACCACCACCACCAGGTTAGTTAACATATCCTGTTGGCCCAGGCTAAGTCCATCAGCATATTCTCTGGGAGCCCCAGCCAGGGCCAGGTTCATCAGCATATATCAAATGTCCAGGTGTACATTCTAACTGCCTCCATGTTCTGACATTTCCAGTCTTTTGTTTGCAATAAAAGGAATGATGCTGAGGTCCAGGGTTGCAGACTGAGGGTTTAAGGGAAAAAGGGCGCCACAGTCGTTTTGGCTACTTCCTGCTGACACAGGGGCATAGTTAGAGTGTACATTTCCCTCCATGTCTACATTTCTGATGTTTCTTGTGTTGGCAGGGGTTAGTACTGAGTAGACAGGAGCATGAGGGTGTGAGCTGTTTGTACCATAGCTGACAGAGTCACAGGAGGCAAGGTCCTTGAATGAGAGCTAGAAAAGGTGTAAGAAGGGGTAGAAGGATGGCCTTCAGAGGGACAGTTAAGTCAAACCATGAGTCCGATGAGCTGCTTATCTTATCCTTTAATCAGGCAGCTCGATCTATTAGCCTCTTAACCATGTCCTGTACTATTCCAGACTGGTTAACATAAAAACAGCAGCCTTCCCCTCAAAAAGCACAGGTACCTGCTTTGTGAGCAGTAAGGAGGTATAAAGCCCTTCTATTCTGAAGGACATCTCCAGCTAGGGAGTTGACCTGATATTCAAGTTCAGAAATAGCCTGTGTCATATCCTCTAGGCTTAGTTCAAGCTCTAGGAATAATTTCTGATGATATTTGAGAGAACTTCCTAGCCCTGCTGCTCCCATTGCAACTCCAGCAGTGATGCCAAGGGCTGCCAGTATGGGGGTTAGTATTGGAGCTCGCTTCACTGTTATCACTGTAGAAGGGGAAATAGGAATCTCCGAGTCAGGTGGCATCACCTGTATGGGAGCAGCTAGAAAGGTGATTGTGCAGGTCCCTGTCCAATTGGTAGGTGGACAGAGGTAGGCTTGTGATCCACGCAGAAAGAAAATGCCAGAGTGTTGAAGGCATACCTGAAGATGAAGGCAGTAGGCAAGGCTGAGGGTTGTCGGAGATGTGCCTGTACTGAGTGCCCCATATATGTTCCAGGTACCTCCTAAAGGTACTGTCTGGGTCTCTTTTTCCCAGACTGAAATATTTTCTGCTCAGGTCATTCCCTGGATGGGGTCAGGTGCTGTGGAATTTGCTATATGTAGGTTGAGAATGAGATTAGACCACTGGTGGCAGTTGGTACTCACAGTGGAGCCAGGATTGGAGGTGCCAAAGGGGAATAGTGGGGAGAGGGGCTCCTGGAACAAGAGGTATGCTTGAAAGTCCCAGCGGGTCTTAGTAGGGGAGGGGTGGTGAACCAGAGAAGGCATGTAAATTTCAACTCCAGGCTCAGACAAGAGGCCGGGTGATTCTCATGTTGCTACAGGCGTGTTATATTGATCATGAAGTTGCACAGCAGAGCTGGCAGGTGACCTACCGGGTTAGAAGATCCTGAATGTTGAGTACAAGAAACACAAATGGGTACTTGCTGGCCTTGGGGGATGGAGACCTCAGTGAAGACTGGTCCTGCAATAAATAAGGACTTAGAAGCATAAGTCGAGAGGTTTTTCAGATATTGGTTGGCTAAGGCTTCTGATCTCTGGAGAGCAGGAGGCCAGAGGGTGTCCAGTTTCCATGAGTTGTCTGAGAAAAGAGAGATATTAAGATTCCCCACGTTGTGGCTAGTATAGGAACAGCTGAGTGTGCCTGGGGATTCAGGGTCATGCAGATCCAACACTGAGAGTCAGAATAATTGTTAGCCTGCAAATTTCAATAAGCTGAGAGTAGGATGGAGTGTAGTCTTAAGGGATCAGGAGTGGGGGTTAGGTAGGTAAATGAGAGAATGGTAAGAAGGGGGAGGAATAAAAGGGGGGTATACATTATGACTCAAAAAACAAGAGATCACCCGTCAAATTCCCTACAGGACTTATACATCAGCAAATATTCAAAGATAGATTTTACAAGGCGTTGGGCTCCTTATGCCTTCGGGAGATGGTCAGGCGAAGGGGTCCTAAGGGAGTACACTTGTAGTCAGGGGTTCCCATGTCCTCTGTGGTGTCTCCAGGGAGGTCCATCCCAAGATGGACCTGTTTAAGGGGAGAAAGATGTACCCAGGCCACCCGCCCCATGAGTGTGGCTGCTGTGAGTGTAGTTTGTAGGACTAAATAAGATCCTTCCCAGCGGGGTGTGAGCAGTTTGTGAGTGAGCCACTGGACATAGACCCAGGCCCCAGGGTTTACTGGTCCCAGCAGGCAACCTTCTTGGGGTTTGGGTAGGACGTAGTCAGCATGTTCCTGTAGGACCTGTTGTGTGGTGGTGAGGACAGGGAGATAATCTCCTAGGGAAGCAGGATTATCTGGTAAATTCCTTAGAATATAAGGCCTCCCATACATGAGTTCAAGGGGGCTAAGTAAGTGGGGCTCTCAAGGGGTGGCCTGAATCCAGAGGAGAACCACAGGCAGCAGGCAGGGGCAGGGTTCCTGGGTCTGTAGAACAAGCCAAATTAAGTAGCTTTTAAGAATTCCGTTCATGCGTTCTACCTGACCTGAGGACTGAGGCTGGTAGGGAGCATTCAGTTTCCAGGTAATGCCCAAAGTTGCACTGACCTGTGAAGTAATTTTACAAAGGCTGGGCCATTATCAGATTGTAGAGATTGAGGCAGTCTAAACATAGGAATAATTTCCGTTAGTAAAACACAAACATTTGCTCCTTCCAATGCAGTGGAAAAAGCTTCCACCAACCAGAAAAGGTATTCACTAACACTAGTAGATACTTGACCTTCTTAACTGATGGCATGTGGGTGAAGTCAAGTTGCCAATCTTGTTCTGGAATTTGTCCCCTGGCCTGGTAAGTAGGGAACGGTGGAGGTCTAACTCGCCCTAGAGTTGTCTCCTTTTGGCAAACTGAGCATTGATGAGTGATCTTGGTGAAGGTGCTAAGAAGTTGGGTGTTATGTAGAGTGGGTGCCAACAGATTAGTGAGAGCCCTAGGTCTCAGGTGGGTCTGTTGGTGTAAAGCATGCAGGATGTCCTCTTCATGGCCCTGGGGCAGGATGACATAGGCATTGGGGGTAAACCATCCATTGCGAAGGGTGGCTCCTAGCTGGGCATAGTCCTGATATTCCTGGTTCGTATACAAGGGTGGGTTGTCTGGCAAGAGGAACCACAGCTTAGCAGCCACTCGTCGAACCTGTAACTGCACTTCATAATCAGCTTTAGTGTTACCTTGAGTTACATAAGTGTTGTCATGCTGATGTCCTCAGCAGTGGATGATAGCAGCCTTTGGTAGTTGGGCTGCGTTAAAAGTTTTAGGATCAGCTTCTTGTTGACTATTGAAGGTTGCTTAGCTGCGAGATATCCTCGTTCTCTCCAAATTGGAGCATGGGAATGCAGGATATGGAAAGCATATTCAGAGTCAGTGTAAATGTTGATTTCCATACTTGCAGTTTTATGGAGAGCCCTGGTGAGGGCAGTGTGCTCAGCCTGTTGGGAGGTAGTCCCGGGAGGTAAAGGCCCTGACTCTACCTTATTAAGACTCATAATAGCATATCCTGCCCCATGTTCCAGGGCCTTTAGGGAGCTGCCATTGATGTACCAGGTAGGTACAGACCTAGGCAAGGGAAAGCCTTGGAGGTTGGGGAAGGGAATGAGAAAAGAGTGTACAATTTCCACGCAGTCCTGCAAGGACATGGCTGCCAAAGTGGTCTGTGCCAGGTGGAGGAACTTGGCTGGGTTGATAGCACTGCCATGTTCTAAATGGACACTGGGGTTTTCTAAAAGAGTGGCATGCAGAACTTAGACATGGGAGGGTGAGGCTGGCACTACTGCTTGATGCGTGAGCAGATTCTTGAGAGAGTGAGAGGCCACAACATGGAATTGCTGCAAAAGGAATTAGCTTAAGGACATCCTGAACCAGCAAAGTGGCTGCTGCAAGGACTCACAAGCAGGCCGGCCATTCGAGTGAGGAGGAGTCTAGAGGCTTGGAGAGATAAGCGATGGCCTGTACTTGGGACCCTGTGCACTGGGTGAGGACACCTAGGGCAAAGCCATGATTAGAGTCAACATAAAGATAGAATGGTTTCTCAGGATGTGGAAGAGCCAATGCAGGTGCCGAGATCAGGGTCTGTTGCAATTGTTAAAGGAGCCTCTCAGTTTAAAGGAAGGATCTAGGGGATACATGAGATTGCCAGTCATTGCTTGACAGAGGGGCTTTGCTATAGCCCCAAAGGGAGGGATCCAAGTCCAGAAAAAATTGGCCAGTTTTCGGAAGGAGAGGTCCGCCTTGTGGCTGTGAACTGAAGGGTTTCTATTAAGTGTCCTTCTTTCATTTTTAGGCCTTTTGAATGGGTTGTTAAGGTTAGTCCTAGATAAGTGACTTGTTGTTGGGTAAACTGCCCCTTGTGAAAAGAGATCCAATATTCCTTGTCAGCCAAAAAGTTGAGGAGAGCTGTGTGCAAATGAGAGTCTTCTTCCAAAGGGCTACATAGCAATAGATTGTCTACATATTGGATGAGATGACTGGGAGCCAGGCCAATTTGTGCTAAATCCTATGCTAATGCCTGTCCAAACAAGTAGGGGCTATCCCAAAAGCCCTGTGGCAGGACAGTCCAGGTAAGTTGTTGAACTTTTCAGGTATCTGGACCCATCCAGGCAAAAGCAAAGAGGTCCTGGGAGTCAGGGATGAGCAGGATGGTGAAAAGGGCATCTTTAAGGTCCAGGACAATGAAGAACATTGCGCCTGGTGGGATAGAATTGAGTAAGTTGCACAGGTTGGGGATGATGGGAGTGATCAGGATAACTTTATTGACTGCCCAAAGATCCTGGACTAGGTGAAAAGACCCATAGGGGTGCCAGTATCAAGGTGATAGCTGGGGCACAGCTTTCTCTCAGACAGAAAGGCAGGCAGAGGCCATTATTCCTTTTCTGAACACTGCCCTCACAGAGCCATACAACTGGCAGGCTAGTGCCAGCTCTGAGACTCTGTCAACCTGGCTAATACTGTTTGCTCCACCCTGGTGATTCCCTGAGGCTCTGTCTATCGAACCTCTGGGCCCACCCAAGCTGTTAACACTGGCTTTTTTATATGAATGTCTAGTCTTGGCTCATGCTTCACAACTTCCTAAATCTTCTCAAATAAGCAACAGTCAGCCTAAGTGAGGCTCCAGCCACCCCCCACCCCACCCATAGCTCTTGCTAAGTGGCCCCCCTGGCACTAGTAGCAGCCAGCCTAGATTCACAGCTTGGATTCTCCTGGGAATCTCCAAGTCCAACACAAGTAGCAGCTATCTCAGATTCTTTTATAGCTCAGACAGTGTGGCCCTGGGCAGAACACAGGTAGAGACTGACCTTGACGGCACCACCCAGAAAAACCCACTACTTGCACAAGCAGTGATCAGCTACAGACCATGTCAGAGCACCACTACACTACCCTTGCACAGCAAACACTCCACAGAGGGCAGAGGTTGGTGGTCGGTGGTCATAGCATCTCCTTACAGCTGATTGGCCTGGGTAAATCCCTCCCTTTGATCTGCTAATAGTAACAATGGCTCAACTATAAGAGGAGAGTGTACTCAGCCCACACAAAGGGTGCACCTCGAGTTCCCAGCTTGGGTGACAGGGAAAGCTGTGCCACTGGACCCTATAGGATACCTACTACATTGGGCCATGTGACCAAGAAAGAGAGTCATAGAAACTCAACCTAATTCACAGAAACAAACACAGGGAGGGGGAGGCTGTCAAAATGAGGAGACGAATAAACATGGCCCAAGTGAAAGAAGAGATCAAAACTCCAGAAAAAAGGACTAAAAAAAAAAAACCGAAGATAAACAATCTATCAGATGCAGAGTTCAAAACACTGGTTATATAGATGCTCAAGTAACTTAGTGAGGACCTCAAAAACATAAAAAAGATCCAGTCAGAAATAAAGATATGCTAATTAAAATCAAGAACAATTTACAGAGAATCAGCAATAGAGTTGATGAAGCCAAGAATCGAATCAATGATTTGGAACATAAGGAAGCAAAAAACAACTAATCAGAAAAACAAGAAGAAAAAAGAATTCAAAAAAATGAGTATAGTGTAAGCAGCATTTGGGGTGACTTCAAGCATTTCAACATTGACATCATGCGGTTCCAGAAGGAAAAGAGAAAGAGCAAGAAATTGGAAATCTATTTGAAAAGATAATGAAAGAAAACTTCCCTAATTTGGTGAAGGAAATAGACATGCAAGTCCAGGAAACACAGAGAGTTTCAAACAAGATGGATGCAAAGAGGCTCACTCCAAGACATATTATAATTAAAATGCTAAAGGTTAAAGATAAAGAGAGAACCTTAAAAGCAGCAAGAGAGGAAAAACAGTCAGTTACCTATATGAGTCCAGTGTCACCAGGGAAATCAGGAGAAGGCAGTGAGCTTATAGCAAAGCAATTGATTTATTGGAGAAACTCTCAAGCAAGAGGGGGAACTAGCTAAGTCAGGACCAATTCCCACCCAAAAAGGCCTCAGATACTGGTTTTTAAAGCAACAAACTGCACTAAGGGGAAGTGTATGTTGTGTAAGTTTCTGTTGGTTACTTTCTATATTTTAGTGAGTTGTGGTTCTCTTATTGGCTAGGAGGTTTCACCACCCAAGCCATCCCCTGCCCTGTATTCTTTCTGCTCCTGGAATGTGTTTTGTCTGTTCTCAGTGTTCCGTAACCACTTTTCTTTTTTGTTTTGATGGTCACTCTCTTCCGTCCCATTAACTCTGTTACCTATCAACCTCCAGGGGAGTTCCCATAAGACTGTCAGCTTACTTTTCAAAAGAAACTTTGCAGGCTAGAAGGGATTAGCAAGAAATATTTAAAGTCATGAAAAGCAGGGACCTACAGCCATGAGTGCTTTACTTAGCAAAGCTTTCATTTAGAATCAAAGTGCTTCCCAGACAAGAGAAAATTAAAGAAGTTCATCCTATGAAATATTAAAGGAACTTATTTAAGATCAAAACTATGCACAATAAAATGGCAATAAATATATATCTATCAACAATTGAATCTTAAAAACAAGCTAAGCATATAAGAACAGATACAGAATCGTGGACAGGGAGTTTTGACGGTTGGCAGATGGTAGAGGAGTGTGGGGCAGTGGATGAAGAGGTGAGGGAATTAAGAAGTACAAATAGGTAGTTACAGACTAGCCATGGGGATGTAAAGTACAGTATAGGAAATGGAGTAGCCAAAGAAATTACATGCATGACCCATGGACATAAACAGTGGTGTGGGGATGGTGTGAGGGAGTGGGGCGCTGGGGGGAGGGGGCCAAAGGTGAAAATTGGAACAACTGTAATAGCATAATCAATAAAATATAATTTAAGACAAATAACATATTATAGCTTCTAAAATAAAAATACAAAAACATTTATTTTGTTTTGGGGGGTGGGGGGCAGTGGATATATTTTGACCTTGCTCATCTGTTTTCCTGAATCCCTGAGTCCTTTTTCTTCCTTCCTGTGCCTGGTTTGGAGTTGACGGCTACCAAATGGAATTTAAATACTCTTAATTGAGGACTCCAGGTTGTATGTATGTGCCATGTGCCATTTATCAAGCTATTGCCTCAGCTCCGAATCTATTGTTCTGTGATAATGGAGCTGGAACCTAAAATATTTCTTCTGTGCCAGCTGGCAGAATATTACACCTCTCAGTAGGGGGCAATGAAGAAAAGCTGGGGAAGGAAGGGGCTAGCCTTCCAGGTTCCAGTGTGTTCCCCTGGGCAGCCTCCTGCAGCACGAGACTTCTGCTGCACCCGTCCAGCTGCATACGTGGACTGTGTAGCTCCCAGCAGCCAGCAGCACCAGTAGCTACCTCTCCACAGGTAGTTCCCCACCCCAGCCCTGCCCTGCACCCAGGGAACTGTTTCTCAATGAGTTCTGCTGGCACAGCACCTCGGCAGACGTCACCGTCCAATGAGCCCTGTCTGCATCTTCTTCAATGAGTCTGGGTTTTGGGCCTGTGGAAAAGACCCTCTTGCAGATTTGTTTTTTCTCTGGGAGCTTAACTCGGCTCTGGGGTAGTGGTTGTTCCCTAAATCCACTTTTCCTCTATCTATTTGAGTTTTCTCCACCAATTACTAGCCAACTTTCAGTTATCCCAAGCCCCTGTTATAGTTAATAATTCTTTATAATAAGCTTTCTCTGTTCAAGTCACTATGTGGTTTCTGTCTCCTGATTGGATCCTGACAGATACATCCCCCTCATGGCATTTAGGTATGTGGGGTTTGCCGATAGAAATAGCAACTGTCTGACGAGTGATGCGCTGTGGTAGAGTCTCTGCTACCAAATTACTGTGTGATCCTATTTCAGTCCACCTGGGCTGCTATAACAAAATACCAAGACTGGGTGGCTTAACAGCAAACATTTATTTCTCAGTCCGGAGGTCTGAGACCACGGTGCCAGCACGGTCAGATTCTTGAAGACCCTCTTCCTGGTTTTCAGACTGATGTCTTCTCATTGTGTCATTTGGCAGGAAGAGGGCCAGAGAGCTCTCTGGGGTCTCTTTCCTAAGGGCACCAATCCCGGTCCTGAGGGACCCATCCTCATGACCCAGTCACTTCCAAAAGGCCCCACCTCCAGATGCCATCACACTGGGGATTAGATTTCAACATTTGAATTTTAGAGGGAACACAAACTTTCAGCCCTTACATCGGGAAAGTCACTTTTCCTCTCTGGCCTCAGTTTCTACAGGGGTAAAATGGGAAATGTGTCTCCTTACTCTCTTCTACCTTCACAGAGACTGTGAGAATAAAGTGAAAGCACTGTAGCTCCTCAGTAGGAAGGTGCTGCTAACATTTCTGGAGCTCTCTGTTGTCACTATATCCATAATGACAGCTTCACCTTAAACATCTAAAAGCCTGTATCACTGGCTCATAAAATTGACTGTCCTATAAACCGAGGCCATTGCATGAATCATCATGACTCCCACTGCAGGGAGGGAGGAAATGGGTGAAGGAACACAAGGAGGCCTAGAGCCTTTTAGAGGTGAGCAGGGTACCTGGACCTCTGGGAGATTCAAGGCAAGGCCAGATTTTAATGCCCACACTCCATCTACACCCTCAGATTAAGCTAATAGGGGTTTACTTATACTTAGTATCACGTTGTGGCACTGGTCCCAGCACACACTTGACAGTGACCAGTGCTGAAATGTGATGCAATTATGCAGGATCTCTGCATAGCACCACCCCAGGTGGTGCGAGGCACGTCACAGTTTTACAAATGGGACTTCCTAGTGCTGTGCAGCGTTCAGCCTGGGAAGCCACAGGCAGTGGCCCTGCCCAGTCGAGTGAGCCTGACGCTCTGGCAATAAGTCCCCTGTGGGCCATCTTCCCCAAGGTCCAGAAGAGAGGCCCTTTGAGCAGAGAACTTGGGCCAAACCTCCAGCAGCCACAGAACAATCATACTGATCCCTCTCTTACTGTCCTTTGCCACATGAAGGGCAGCCGCACACCTTCTCTGATTTCCTTCCCTGCCCACAGTTCTTCCGCTGCCATTGTCAGGCTTACAAAATTCCTTCCCTAGTAGCATGAGGTATCACACATCATTACTTCAGAACAAGGAACCCATCTTATGGCAAAGAGTATGAACTGGATGTAGGATCTACTGATCTTACTGTGTTCTTCACACCCAGAAACAAGCAGCCTAAAAGAACATTGGAATGGCCTTTTAAAGTCTCATTTAAGGCATGAGCTTGGGGGCAACACCCTGTGGGGTTGGGTTGCATCCTCTAAGATGAGGTACAGGAACTGGCCAGTAGGTGATAGTATTGTTTTTTCAGTACGTGTTTGACATGGGTTCAGGAACCAAGAGCCGAAGTAGGACTGACCCTTCCCACCATTTCTCCCAGTGGCCCACTTTCAGATGTTGTGCTTCCTGTATCAACAGCCTTATCCTCAGGTGTACTGGAAGACCTGGCTACTGTAGTTGGGGGAGGAGGAGAAAGCACCTAACATAAGGGGTCTAGTGAACTTCAAGCTATACCTACTATCTGGACTCTTTGGAATCCTATGCCAATGGACCAATAAGCAAAGATTATTCACTGGAGGTGATAATTGATTCTGATTTCCATGAAGAGCTAGTTTCCATATGGTGGCACAAAGGACTTTTACCAAAATTCAGAGGTCCCATGCCCAATGATAATGATGAGCAGACAATTACCAGAACCACTGCCCAACAAGGGCAAGGTAGCTAAGGCTACCTTCAGATCCAGTGGGACAAAGGTCTCCCCACCAGGCACCAACCCACACCAATCAAAGTGCTGGCTGATGGGGAGGGAAATCTATACTGGTGATGGTATAGGGGCACCAAATATTCCCTGTAAAAAGTTTCAAAGGTCTGCTAAATATGTAAATATATAGGGGCTTCAGATGTTCTTTGTAAAAAGTAGCAAGGACTTGCCAAAAAGCCTTGAAAAGAGAAATGTAGGAAGGAGTGTAGCAATTGGTGATTTACAAGCTAAAAGCACCTCAGGCTCTATCGCCTTCTATTTACTTGTGTCTGGTTAATAACATTTGTGAAGGTTGTGCTTTGCAGAATGTCTAGCCCTTTGAAAATAGATTGCTCCGCAGGGAGTTCGTCCCTGGCTGAAGAGCTAATGCTGCTGCCGGAGATAACCTTACAGCCTTTCGAATTTCTGTTCCTGTTACTGCCAAGACATTCCTGCAGTCCGGCCCAGCCCCCTCTTCCTAAGACTGTTTCCCGCCAAAGAAGAAACAAAGAGACTGCACCAGTATAAAAACCCAGCGTTTAGACTCCATTGTAGGTTGGAGCATGTTAGAGACCTGCTCAGGGTCTGCCCAACTCCTGGCCATTATTAAAAATCCTTTGCTTACTTTATACACTGCTTCAGAGTGTTCAATCTCGCCTATGTAGCCGTAACAATGGGAGATGATAAATGCCAATTTCAGCTTTGGGACAACTGCAGCAACGAGTACCATAGCTTGCTCTATTAACACTCTTGTATTACAGTCTTGCAGAGATTGTAGCTGAACTGCCTTCTTGACTGGAATTCTGTGGTGGACTGGACTTGAGAGAAGGCAAGAATGGAGCATTCTTTTTGCACCACTTCAAATCCTCTTGGCCACACCTCTTACTCCAACCACTGCTTTGGCAAAAAGTTTTGCACAGACTTCAACCAGTTCTTTGCCAGTGCAACCTGACAGTGCCTTGCCTTGGGGCCTGTGCTATATATGTCTAGTTCTGTCCTTGATACTGTTGGCACTTATATATGTGCAACCCAAAACACAGGGGTATTTAGGGCTTATGGTGCTATTCTTAATCTACAGCTTATACCAGTGGGGGATAGAAGACAAAGGATACATTCTTCCTCTCTCATCCCTCAAGCAGACAACTCTGAGATGCATTCATGAGGCTTATCAGAAAGCCTTCTAGTTTGAGCACCTTCTTTGATTATAGATAAACCATCTGTGGTCCTGTCTAAAGCCAACTCTTTACCTGCTCAAAGACATCTCTCAAGTAATTCTATCCTCTCTCTCATTTCATCAGATTTTCTCTCTCTACTCCTAGGATCTAAAACAGAGATGTAAGTAAATAAGTGAATTTATTTATTCATGAATAAAATGTGTGGGTCATGAACATTTATTGGTCTCCAGATGATTTAATCAGTCTGTGAGCTACCATAAGGGAGTTGTGTGCTTGAAGTGTTTCACAGCAAACAGTTTTGCTGAAACTCACTAGGGAGTATGCATTTATTCATAACAACCAGGGTCAATACATTACCACTTATAAAATATCATCCATATTGATTTTATCTTCAAAATCTCGTGGGGCAGGTATATTCTTATCATATTTTATAGATGAGGAAACTAGGGTAGAAATGTTAAGTAACTTCTGAAAGGTAACACAGCTAATAAATGGCAGAACTGGGATTGAAATCTTGGCTATTCAGGTTCATGTCCTATAGTGATATCTTTTTCCTACACTGCTCAGATTTTAGAAATTGGGGAGATAATTTTCTACTATTTGGGTGAGGGAGAAGGGAGGCTAAAGGAAGCAAAGGTGGAAAAGCCACTAGAATATGGTGTATGCCCAAGACCCAAAAAAGACACTCAGGGGATTCAACCCAAACTCCCTGTGACAAGTGAAGGAGGCAAGAATACTAGCTTCATGTAAAGAATATGTGGTCTTGGAGACTTCCGGCCAAGAAGGAGGCCTAGACAGATGCACTGCGTCTTCCTCCACAACTAAGAAGGATTACAACTATCTCTAAACTAGAGACAACCAGAAGTTCCAGAGGATCAGGTTGCATGTAGGTCCAACAAACAAAGATGTGAAGAAGAGGTACTCATCCAGACAAGTGAGAGGAGTGGAGCCAGGGCAGAGAGGACACAGTGTGGTAGTGGCAGCAGTGGTGGCGGCTGCAGGCCAGTGGCAAGCGCAGTTACACATTTTGAAGAGTCAGGAGGGTCGCCTGGGGAGTGTTCCCAGCTCCTGACCAGACCCCGCAAATCATGAGCCCAGTGCCAGGGAAGATCAAGCCTCCTCGCTTCTGTCTGTGCAAACTCATGGGGGTTGGGGCTGAGGGGGAAGCTGCTAGTCTCTCAGCAGAGTTTGCTTGTTTAAAGGGCCCACATGGTCCTAGAACATCCGCAGACCCATCCACTTTGGGAGTGATGAGCAGGGCAACAGCTTGAGAGGCGCCAGTAAAGTGGGAGAGGTGCCTGGAAAAGGGGCAGGTGCTGAGCAAGCAGCATTGTTCCCTCACTGCCCCTCACTCATATACAGAGCCACAAGGAGGTAAAGCAGGTCACCCTGTACTGACACATACCTAAGGCTCCGCCCCCTATAACATAAGAGGTGCGACAGCCCTTGCTCAAATCACAGAGACAAACACAGAAAGATGAGGAGACAGAGAAGTATGACCCAGAAGTGGGGGCAGATCAAACTCCCAGTGGCACAACTAAACAATGAGCAGATAGCACGCCTAATGGATGAGGAGATAGACCACTTAACAGAAGCACAGTTTAAGGCATTGGTGATTAGGATGCTTACAACTCTAACAACAAAGATTAAATAGGATGGGGAAAGAATGAAGGCTATCCTGGTTGAAATGAAGGAAAATCCATATGAAACAAATGGTGAAGGATAGAAAACCAGGGTTCAAATCAAAAAATTGGAACATAATGAAAAAACAAACAGTCAACCAGTACAGAAGGAGGAAATGAGAATTAGAAAAAAATGAGAGGCTTAGAAACCTCTGGGACAGCTATAAACGTGCCAACATCAGAATCATAGGGTTGCCAGAAGGTGAAGACGGAGAGCAAGAAATTGAAAAATTATGTGAAAAAATAATGAAGGAAAAGTTCCCTAATTTGGAGAAGGAAATGGACATAGGGGTCCAGGAAGCACAGAGAGTCCCAAACAAACTAGACCCAGGGAGGACCACACCAAGACACATCATAATCAAAATGCCAAAGGTTAAGGATAAAGAGAGAATCTTCAAAGCAGCAAAAGAGAAGAGGAGAATTACTTACAAAGGAGTACCTATAAGACTGTAAGCTGATTTCTCAAAAGAAACTTTGCAGGCAAGAAGGGACTGGCAGGAAATATTCAAAGTGGTGAAAAGCAAGGCTCTACAACCAAGATTACTCTATCCAGCAAAGCTATCATTCAGAATGGAAGGGCAGATAAAGTGCTTCCCAGACAAGGTAAAGCTGAAGGAGTTCATCATCACCAAGCCATTATTATATGAAATGTTAAAGGAACTTATTTAAAGAACAGGATATCAAAACTATGAACATTAAAATGAAAACACTATCACGACTATCAACAACAAAAGCTAGGGAATGGCACAAAGGGAAACTAAGCAGACAACTAGAGTGGGAACAGAATCATAGGTATGTGGAGCATGTGGGGGGAGGGTAACTGGGAGGGGGAAGGGGGAGACGGAGGGAAATGGTGCAGGAATTAAGAAGCAAGGTAGGAGGGTGGGGAATAGAGAGGGGGACATTGAGAAGAGCTTTATGCATAACCCATGGACATGGACTAAGGGTGGGGGACTGCTGGAGGGAGGGGGTTGCTGGGTGGAGGGGAGCAAAGGGAAAAGAAATTGGGACAACCTTAACAGCATAATCAATAAAACATACAAAAAAATTAAACAATATCTAAAGCAAAAACAAATAAAATTAAAAAAAAAAAAGAATATGTGGTCTTGGCATTCAGCTAGAGAACATGCCTCAGATGCATCGCGAGAGTCAGAAAGAGATGGGTCAGGGGCAAGGTAGGACAAGAGCCAAGGAGACCACTAGGTCAGTGAGGAAAGAAACATTTGCGTCATGCAATGTACTAAAACCTTCATATTTATTATCACATTTAAGCCCCACAACCAATGAGGCACAGATAAGGCACTGTTGTTCCCATGCAGGCTCGTAGACAGAGAAAACTGAACTGCCCAAAATCATCGGTGGTCTGCGCCACAGTATGCAGTATCTGTGAGAGGGTGCACATTGGTCTGAAGCCATAAGAAAGAATTTGCCGGAGCACATACAGTGTTTTCCTCATTCAAGAATCCAGGCTCCAGGGTGCCCTGGGAGACTCCAGACCAATGTAGAGCTGATACACAATCAGTGTAGAACAGGGCCACAGACAGCTGTGACCTTGGTTCCAGAGGAAGGTCTGAAATGTAGGTTCTTTCAGCTCAAAAAAAGAGATGCAGAAGGGCTGACTCTCCTGGTCTGGTACCCAAGCCAAACACTGTGAGGAAAGGGTTCAATCCAGCTAAGACTGTAGGTAGAGGAGGACGAGGAGTGTGTGCTAGCATACCAGCCATGCCTTTGACTTAGTGTTTTCTCAGTGTGTTTGAGTCTCCTTTTCTCCATGAATTCTGTAAGTATGCTGGGGTTTTAACAGGTGATATGTGAAGAAAGGGAAAAAGCCAGACACATCTCTCTAGATATCTTATAGAACAAGTGCACACACACCCCTGATACAAACTAATAAAAAGATATAGAAATATTAACACAATTAAAAACTTTACTTAATTGATGTAGATAGAGCACCATACCCAATGACAATATATATATTATTTTCAAGTACACATGAAATTTAGTAAAATGGAGCACATAACTGATGTTTCAACAAATTACAAAGGATTTAAATCATTCAGAGTATAATTCTTTAACAACAATGGAATTCAGCTGAAAACATCAATAGCAAAAAAAATAACTAAAACATTTCCGATTGGCTGCCCTTGCCAGAATGACTCAGTTGGCTGGAGTCAAAAGGTTACGGGTTTGATTCTCAGTCAGTGCACATACATAGGCAGTGGGTTCAATCCCCAGTCTGGGTACATAGGATCCCTAGTCTGGGCAGCGATAGGAGGCAACTATTTGATCCTTCTCTCTCGCATTGATGTTTCTCTCTCTGCCTTCCTCTTTCTCTAAAAAGCTATGAAAAAATGTCCTCAGGTGAAGGTAAAATAAAACTTTTTAATAAAGTATTTCCAGTTGGCTGGAAATTAAACAATATACTTTTAAATAATCCATAGGTCAAAAAAAGAAATATATCAAAAGTTATAAAATATTTCACACTAAATAATAAATAATGAAAATAAATCAATATTTGTGTAATGCAGATAAAGCAGGGCTCAGAGGCAAATGTATAGTCTGAAATGCATAAATGAAGAAAGGCTAAAAAACAATTATCTAAATTTCTGTATCAAAAAACTAGTAAAGACCTGGCTGCTGTGGCTCAATGGATTAAGCATTGGCCTGCGAGCCAAGTGTCGCTGTTTCGATTCCCAGTCAGGACACATGACTAGGTTGCATGTCAGGTCCCCAGTTGGGGGCGCGAGTGAGAGGCAACCACACAGTGATGTTTCTCTCCCTCTCTTTCTTCTTTCCCCTCTCTCTAAAAATAAACAAAATGAAACAAATAGTTCAATTAGAAAATATTTTTCAAAATCTATTTTTAAAAAAACTAGTAAAAATAGTTAAATAAGAGAAATCAGAAAATAAGAGTAGAAATCAATGAAATAGTAAAAGAAAAAATCAACAAAGCCAAGAGTTGGTTCAATGAAAATAGTAATAAATTCCTGGTAAGACTGATCAAGAAAAATTTTTTAAACATATACACATAAAATACCAATGTCAGGAATAAGAAGGGGCAATCACACAGATCCTACAAACATTAAGAAATAATAAGAGAATATTGTAAACAACTTTACACCACACATTTTGCAATTTGGATAATCTGCACAACTTCCTCACAAAATTTAGCAAACTTGAAAGAAAAAAATTTTACCTTAAAAAAGAGTGGTATCTTTTTAAGAAAGCATATTTGGCATTTAAATTTTTGAACAGGACCTAGCCAGAATGGCTAAGTTGGTTGAAGAATTGTCCCTTAAACTGAAAGGCTATAGGTTCCATTCCTGGACAGGCCACATGCCAGGGTTAGGGGATCAGTCCCTGGTTGGAGTGCATAAAAGAGGCAAATGATCAATGCTCTTTCACATCAGTGTTTCTCTCCTTCTCTCTTAAAAGTCCTCAAGCAAGGATATATAGCTAAATATATACATACATACATACATAAAATTTCCAACTGTTAAGGCCATCACAGAGCAACAACAAGCCCTCCTGTCATAGCTATAAAACTAGACAAAATGTATAAAACAACTTTTTAAAGACATTGGGACAACAGGTAGTACAGATCTGTGATCCCTAAGAAAAGAAACACCCAAGCAAACTCCATGATTATCTGGCTTCCTTCCTGAAGACACTTTCTAGACAGCAGTACAGGGAGGTAGAGCCCAAGCAGAAAACAATGGGCTTGTTGAGCTGAGAAGGCAGGAATTAGATTTTAGGCCTGGTGAAGCAGGTGAAAGTTGTGAGGCAGGGTACTGAAAATGAGACACACACACATACACACACACACACACACACAAGCTTTAGAAATCTGTACAGGGACCCTCTTAAGTCTTGACTGGATCCTCATCTGAGCAGGGCAGATGAGCAATGCCTGGCAGAGAAAAGCTAATGAGGAGTTGGGAGCTGCACAGAGATTACCAAATCTAAGTGATTAATGAGCAAAAAGATTGTTTGCCAAAACAAACCTCAACAACCACATAATTCCAACACAGCATGTGCAATGTACAGCCTACAATCAAAAGTTACTAAACAGGTAGTGTATTAGTAAAATGCGATTCAAAGTCAGGGGGCAAAAACAGGAGAAACAAACCCAGATATGCTAGAGATGTTGGAATTAATAGACACAGACTTTAAACAGTCATTATAAAAATGTTTAATGATTTAAAGGAAAAAACTGAACATAGTGAGTGAACAAATGGGAAGATTCAGTAGATAAATGGAATCTATTAAAAAGGACCAAGTGGAAATTTTAGAATTGAAAAATACAATATCAGAAATTAAAGTTTTACTGAATGGTTTAAGGGCAGATTAGACACTGTAGAAAAAAAAAGATTGGTGAACTTGGAGGCAGAGCAATAGCTCTATCCAAAGTGAACCACAAAGATAAATTTTTTTATTATTGTTCTATTACAGTTGTCCCAATTTTCCCCCATTGCTCTCCCATGTTCCACCCAGCCCCCACTCCCATAGTGCACCCCTATGTTCATAGCAGTATTACTTACAATAGCCAAGTGCTGGAAACAGCCTAAGTGCCCATCAGTAAATGAGTGGATCAAAAAACAGTGGTACATTTATACTATGGAATACTACACAGCAGAAAGAAATAAGGAACTCCTACCATTTACAACAGCATCATTGGAACAGGAGACTATTACGCTAAGTGAAATGAGCCAGTTGGTGAAAGATAAATACCGTATGATCTTACCTATAACAGGAACCTAATGAACAAAACAAACAAACAAGCAAAATAGAACCAGAGGCATGGAAACAAGGAACAGACTGACAGTGACCAGAGGCATGGAAGGAGGAGGATAAGGGGGGAAAGAAGGGGAAGGGTCTAGTCAATGAACAAAGATAAATTTTTTTTTAAATCACAAAAAGTGAACAGACCCTTAAGTGACTGGCAAGACAATACTAAGTAGTTAATATATACAGGAAGGAGCAAAAGTAGGTTTATAGTTGTGAGTTTGCAAAACAGAGTTAATGATTATATTATTATTTTCTGATTATTGTATGGTTTTCCATAAAACAACTTTAAACCTACTTTTGTTCCACCCTGTATTTAACTGAAGTCCCAGAAAGAGAAGTGAGAGGTTATAGCAGGAAAAAATATATTTGAAGAAATAATGGCTGAAACATTTCAAACATTAGTAAAAGGAATTGATAAAAAAGACACCAGCTTGACTGGGTAACCCAAATCAATTATCACCAATGATGGGCAAGTGAGCATGGTGTGCCTCTGAATGTGATGCCCCCAAAAGAATACAATGTCCCTTGTATAATATCACAGCCCAGGATGTGTACACTGAGTCTAATCATAAGGAAAGAAGAGCCTCCTAATGAGATGAAATCTTAAGTACACAAAATTACCTAGGAAATGCATGTGCTGAAAATGTTTAACCTTATATGTAAGTTTGAACATTTAAAAATAAAACTTAAGAGAAAAATAAAACAGCCAAAATAACCTTAGGGAAAACAAGAATAACTTAGCGAACAAGATAAAACTTAAAATATATAGAGAGAGAAATCTTCAGGAAAATTTGAGAGACTTTTATAAGCATGAAAAAACAAAATGCTCTAAAATCAGAAAACTCAATGAACAAGATAGCAATCTCAGAAATTAAAAATATGATCACTGAAAAAAATTTTAATAGAAGGATGAGTAGATCAGAAAACAAATTGAAAAGCATTTGAGATCATGCTCCCTAGTGTAAGTCATCAATTTTGCTCAGGTAAACTTATAAAAATTCATACACATATATAACAAGTTCATACATATATAAAGTTCATATATATATATGAATGACAACAAAATAGAAAATGTAACAGAAAAGGTAAGAGCCACTCCAATATCTGCTTAATAGAACTCCTAGTAACTGGAGACAGAAATATGCTGGGGGTGGGGGGAAGGAAAGGGTATATGCTCAAAAAACACAACAAGAAAATTTCCTAGAGCTGAAGAACATTTGACTTCCATCCAAGATCCCAGAAAAATTAATTAAGAAGAACTCTATCAAGGCATACTTACATCATCATCACGCAAGTTCAAAATGCTGGGGATACAGAGATTCTCAAAAGATCCCATTGAAAGTGTTAAAAAATAAATAAAAGAAACTTCATTTAAAATGGAGTCAAGAAGCCCTAAAGGGGAGCTCTCATGCACAGCCACCCAGACCTCAGACCTCAGATAGGAGGACATACCACAGCAGAAGGAAGAAAGAATTTTTCCTTGTCCAGCAAAACACCTGAATGGTCACCTAACTTCTTTAGCTGGTTGCCTTTGGTTTGGGATCCTGGTTACAGCCCAGCCAATGAGAAACTGCCACCTCAGCCAATGAGAAACCATCACCCTCTTGAACTCCTCAGACCCCTGCCAACTTCCTCTTTTTCACCTATAAAAGCAAGCCCCTCTTAGCTGTTCTAGGGACTTGTCTGTGCTTTGCCATATTTGCTTGTTCATAATTGCAATTCCTCTGCTGGCCCCAAGTAAACCTCTTTTGCTGGTAAAATAAATGGCTCATTTGTTTTTGAAGGTCAACAAGAGATGTAAATAAACACTCTAAAGTGTCACCAGCAAAGGACCAAGAACCAAGTAAGGAGTGCTCACAGCAGGTGGCCTTGGCAGCTAGAGGCTGAGCCTCTCCCCAGGAGGGCACTTATACTTCGCCCAGTACCATACTTACTGTCATATTGTTACAGAAACAGGGGAGTCCAAAAATCCCCAGAGTTTGCGGCTGGGGGATGAGGAGAAGGAAGCAGCTTTTAGAAAGCCTCCACATGCCTGAGGCTGGTGGCCAGTGTCTTTCTTATGCAAAATGGCTTTAATGCATTCAAAGCCTCAGGTAGATGGGAGGGGTCTTGAACCAGGGGATGGTATGGAAAAAGCACACAGAGCCTACGTAAGGTTCTGTGAATGGTCAGAACTGTTTGCAACAACCCCTGTGTCAGAGGATGCAGTCAGGGATATATAAGCAGCTGCGGACATTTTAGCTCTCCCTCTCTCCCTCTCTCTCTCTCTCCCTCTCTCCCTCTCTCCCTCTCTCTCTCTCTCTCTCTCTCTCTCCCTCTCTCCCTCTCTCCCTCACCTTGGCTCTCGCTCTCTCACCCCCTCCATGCAGCTTGGTGAAGGGGCCTTCTCCATGGGGAATAAAGAAGCTAAGTTCTCCATGTGGCTTGGAGAAGGGGTCTCCAGGCTGCTTTAAGAGGCTCTCGCCATGTGGTTTTGAGGAGAGGAGATCTGCATGGTTTGCAGGGAAGAAGGCAGTTTACAAGGAGGCTGAGAATCCAGGCGGTTCTGCATTGAGAGCTGGAGGGCACCACAGCACAGAAAGGACTTCCCCAATCAGAAGAGTGATTGGCAGCCGCTGGTAAAGCTGAACTGTGTTTGGAAAGTAGGGAAACGGTTTCTGTAACTTTTCTAAAGCTAGCCTGGTTTGGTAAGGAGAGGCAAGAATATGTTTATGGGTGTTTTAAAGAACATAAGCCTTAACAACAGAAATCCACAAATAACTAAATCTATATAACTCTTAAATAAACAATTCTTTTTCTTTTCACTAAACTCTGATATTGAGAGTTATAATTCTGGCGGCGGGCAATCGGGCCCCTAACTAAAGAGCCCGTGGGTTTGTTTTCAATTGAAGCAGCCCAGGGGTTCTGTAACAATATCTTTCTTTTTCACAAGAAAGTGAGTTACCTGAGAATAAGAATATCAACTTACTTATCTTCATATCCCCCTCTCTTCTTTATTTCTAAAGTCCCTACAAAGAAGAGACAAAGTTCATATAAATACGCTCTAGGCAGTCTCTATCTCATTATTTCCTCCCTTCCCATTTTCTGGCTCCTTCTTTTTCTGTTCGCTTGTTCATTCCGGAACACTGATGAAGAACTCAGTGTGCTAGGTCAGGGGTTATCAAATAAACAAAGAGCAGCCCTGGGTTGCAGGAGTCCACAGCTGTGAGGACAGAGACTAGGACAGGCCCACCTGGGAGCTTGGCAGTCTTCCTTCCCAAATTAGAGCACAGAACCCAGATATAACTACACAATAGTTTAATGCCAACTGTTCTTAAACTTGAGTTACACATGAATTAAATTTCTTGTTTATGTAGTTTAAACATTTAACTTACGGAATTTTCTAAAGGGTCAGTGGCTCCTGAGGGAAGAAAAGTTTCCTTCTTAGTATTGTTAAAATCAGTAGCAAATGAAGACCAGCCTTGAAGGTTTCCTGGGCAGACAAAACCAGCTTAGTCGCGAATTTAGCTTAATTTCTGATCACTGTGAAGCGCACTGCCTTCTCATCGTAAAAGCCGCTTTGTAACAGTTCCTCTGAGTCTCATTCCAGGTTTTGGTTTGAGTGCTCCGGTTGTGCAAACTTTTTGGTGTTTGCACAATAAATTTCCTAATTCATTGATTCATTGGTTTTACTTTGGCTATTTCTGAACCTTTGACAGTATAATCCAAGGGGAATCCACATGTATCCTCCAACTACTGTACCCACGCCTCCTGTGAGCTGTTCCTTGAAAGCGGAGGCCATAGCAAGCAGAGGAGGTCTCATCAGCACACCTGGGCCCGAGAATAGCCATGGGGAGTGGCCAAGGACCCTGCCCGTGCCTGGGAAGTGGGACAGGGAGCGTAAAGCTCTTCAAACAATTCCCAAATGAGCAACACCCCCTAGTGGCCTGAAGTGGAAGCTGCGGTGCTCTCAGCCAAAGAAATGTCAGAGTGTAATGTTTTTCCCCACACACCCCACAAACACCATACACACACCCCAGACCCTGAACCACCATTTCAGAGTCTGTCCTGTGAAAGAGGCACAGCCCACCTCCATTTATACAAGTTTCCCTGGGTTCTGCGTGGAACTTGCAGGTGTACTGGACTCTCATTTGTACCAGACCATAGCCTTCACTCAGGGCCTGTTTTGTGAAGGCAGCTGCTTCCTGCCCAGCCCCTCTGGGCATCAAACTTTGATAATGAAGCTTCAGCTTCAGCACCCTCCCTTGCACAAGTGCTTCTAAGGACAGTGAAAAGTCATTAGCAAAATGTTTGTATGGACTTCAATTTATGCAAAATTTGCAAAAAAGTTGGATTTTTACAAATCCTTTTTTCTAAAGGGGGACCCAAAAATTGTAAAGATTTAGACTACACAAAGTCTATATCTGAGCCTGACAATGACATAGGGACCATTCAGTCCAGAACTCTGAACAGTCCTTTATCTCAAATGTGCAGTTCCTAACCCCACTTCATCCTCCAGAGGCCACACAGAGGACTTCGGGAGGGCAGTCTGTGCAAGGGTCAAGAACACAGGTTTGTAGGTCAGATAGATATGGGTCTACAGCCCACCTCTGCCCCTCGGCACACTACTTGACTGTGCCTCTCTTTCTTTATCTGAAAAATAGAGGTGATAATTGTATACACTCTTTGGGTTGCTGTGAGAAAAGAATCAGATAATTCATGGTAAGACTTCTGTTTGATGCTTGGCCTGTAGGAGGTACTCCAGGAATAAAAGTTACAGGAAGCTCAGAAATATATATTCTGCTAAATTAAATTCAATTCTATAATTAAGTGGAACCAAATACAACCGCTAATATTTCAGTTTTTTGACCTGCAAAATTGCAGTTTTACATGAGGATCCCCCCCTAATAAAACAAATGGCAATAATTACATAAGATAGCTGGAGTATGGGTTATTGGTAGGGGCCTTCAGTCCCTCTCATAGTATCTATGCTTTGCATAGAGAGGCTGAGAGAGGTAGTTTGATTCTTCCCTTTCTCCTCTCTCTTGGAGCCCTGCACAGTAACCATAAAGACCTTTGATATAAAATAAATAAGTCACAAAGACGTAATATTTGAAAGTTGCTAAGAGACTAGATCCTAAAAATTCTCATCACAAGAAAAAAAATTGTAATTATGATTGGTGACAGATGTTAAGCAGACTATAATTATGCAATATATACAAATGTTGAATTGTTATGTTGTATACCTGAATCTAATATAATGTTATGTGTCAATTATACCTCAGTTAAAAAAAAATTTAAAGACTTTGGTCAAGCTGGCAGCATAGGTAAATGTAGTACTCAAATCCTCTCACAATCACATCAAAACTACAGACTGATCATCATTCCATGCTGGGCAGCAGCTTGAAAGGAACCAGAGCCACATGGAGAGGAACTGAATTGTCTGGCATCAAAGCAAGAGCTAGCAGGTAGGGCAGTTTTCTGCCCAACAAAAATGTTGGCAGAGGCCATTGTTTCTTTTCTGAGACCCTTCCACAGAGCCAGCAGGCAGGTGCCATATCTGAGTCTCCATCAACCTGGCTTACACTATTCCCCCTACTGTTTCCCATGATTCCCTGAGACCCTGCCCCATTCAACTTTTGGGCCCACCCAAGCTGTTTCCAGTAGTTTTTCCATAAAATGGCCTCTTTCCTCATGTTTCAGACTTCCCTAAAATCTCTCCAACAAGCAGCGCATGGTCTCTGCATACCCCGTACCTCTCGCTAAGTGGCCAGTTTGATTCACAGCTTGGCCTCTCCTGGGCAACTGCAAGCCCAGTGCAAGTAGCAGCCATCTGCAGATGTTCTGTAGTTCATGCCAGGTGGCCCCAGGCAGGGCACAGACCAGGGCTGACCTGCACCTTCTGGGAGGCCCCAGAGCCAGTTTTAGACCATGCTGGATTACAACCCTATCACCTCCACAAGCAATACACTCAAGGGGCAGACTCAGTTTAATACCAAAGCCCCACTAAAGCAAATCCTGTTCTGTAGGATCAGCTCGTCTGCTGTAGTCACAGCCACTACTCATAACCAATAGCCTGAGGATCAATACCTCCCAGTGATGCCAATAGCAATCAGGACTCAACTACAATAGGACAGTGCACAGAGCCCACACAGGGGTGCACCTGGAGCACCCAGCATGGGTGATTGGGGAGGAAGTACCACTAGACACTGCAAGACACCTACTACATAAGGCCACTCTACCAAGTATGGGAGACGTAGCAGCTCTACCTAATATGTAGAAACAAACATAAGGAAGCAGCCAAATGTGGAGACAAAGAATCAGGTCCCAAATGAAAGAGCAAGAGAAATCTTCAGAAATGAACTAAGTGAAATGGAGGCAAACAAACTACCAGATACAGAGTTCAAAATAATCATTGTAAGGATGCTCAAGGAAGTTGGCAAGAACTTCAAAAAACTTAGTGAGAACTACAACAGCATGAAAAAGGACATAGAAACTATTTAAAAAATGAACCAGTCAGAAATGAAAGATACACTAACTGAAATGAAGAATAACAGGGAATCAACAATAGAGTAGATGAAGCTGAGAATCAAAGCAGTGATTTGGAATATAAGGAAGCAAAAAATACTCAATCAGAACAACAACAACAAAAAGAATCCAAAATAATGAAGATAGTGTAAGGAGCCTCTGGGACCACTTTAAGCACACCAACATTCACATCATGGGGGTGCCACAAGGAGAGAGAGAGAGAGCAAGAAATTGAAAACCTATTTGAAAAAATAATGACAGAAAGCTTCCGTAATCTGATGAAGGAAATAGACATACAAGTCCAAGAAGTGCAGAGAGTCCCAAACCAGATGAACCCAAAGAGGACCACACCAAGACACATCATAATTAAAATGCAAAAGGTAAAGACAAAGAGAGAATCTTAAAAGCAGCAAGAGAAAAGTAGTTAGTTATCTACAAGGGAGTGCCCATAACACGGTCAGCTGATTTCTCAACAGAAACTTTGCAAGGCAGGATACAAAGTTAATATTCAGAAATTGGTGGCATTTTTATACACCAATAATGAATTATCAATAATAGAAAAATTTTAAAAATCTCATTTACTACTGCAACAACAGAAAAGAAATGTTACCTAGGAATAAATTTAACCAAGGATTTGAACTCAGAAAATTATAAGACACTGAAGAAAGAAATTGAGGAAGATATCACTAAGTGGAAGCATATACTGTGTTCATGGATAGGAAAAATCAACATCATTAAAATGTCCTTACTATTCAGAGCAATTTACAGATTTAACACAATCTCTAGTAAAATACCAATGGCATATCTCACAGATCTAGAACAAATATTCCAAAAATTTATATGTAACCATAAAAGATCCCAAATAGCAATAGCAATCTTGAGAAAGAAGAGCAAAGTTGGAGATATTACACTACCTGATATCAAACCATACTACAAGGCCATAGTAATCTAAGCAGCATAACTTTGGCACAACAACAGGCATATAAATTAATGGAACAGAATAAAGAGCACAGAAATAAACCCACAACTTTATAGTCAATTAATATTTGACAAAGGGTGCAAGAACATACAATGGGGTAAAGATGTCTTTTCAATAAATAATGTTGGAAAAATTGGGCAAATACAGGCAAAAAAAAATGAAACTAGACCACCAACTTACACTATACACAAGAATAAACTCAAAATGGATTAAAGACTTAAACGTAAGTGGCAAAACCATAAAAATCCTAGAAGAAAACAAACAGTAAAGTTTCAGACCGTTCTCACAGCAATATTTTTTCTGATATACCTCCTCAGGCAATGGAAACAAAGGAAAAGTAGAGGGAAGACAAATCTCCCACAACAGTACTACACTAAAATAATATTTTTAGGTGTGTGGTACATTTCTTTCTGTGTTGATTGCTAGTAAACCTTGCTTTTCTTATCTTACCTCTCTCTCATAAACATTGCCCCATGACGGTCAGTTTTAAGAGAGAACGTACCAAAAGCCACCATTTCCCCTGTATGTGGGAAAGAGGCTTCAGTGCCCTGCTCCCCTGGCTGGCTGCCTGGGTGCTGCCCTGTCTGGCATGACCCTGGGCTCTCTATTCAATGTGTTATTGAGAGAACAGGACGCAAGTAATAAGTCCCAGATGCCCACAAGTCAAATAAGCAGATGAGCCACCTCAGGCCATACTCAAAGAGAGCTGAAGTCACCAGCAGGGCGGAAGGTGTATTTGTTTCAGAGGTAAAGGTACAAACGCCCGGGATGTCAGGCAGGAACCAGAGAAAGAAGACATCAGCAACAGGAGGGCTCGGGGCGGCCGGCCGAGGCGAGAGGGCGCAAGCGGTCGTAGTTCGGGGTGCACGGTAATCCAGAGGTGCGCCGCAGGCCGACTCGGATCTGAGACTTGAGGTGCTCAGGCCCTCAAGGAGCCGTGGACGGATCTTGCTGAGCCGCTGAAGTACTCACTTCTTCGGACCCCAGCGCTGGCGCGGCCTCTCTTGGCAAGAGGGGAGGAAACGACCGTCTACCCGTCAAAGCCGAGGTCACGCCTCTAGTCACTGGACGCCCACTCACAAAGCACCAGGATGGTGGGTTCCACCCCGACAGCGCTCTGTAGAAGTAGAATCGGCAGTGCCTACCCCAGCCCATCCTCAGGAGCTCCGAAGCTTGTTGTGGGCGGGGCCAAGGAAAAGATGAATTAGATTGGGCGGAGAAATATGGTCTGTCAGAGGGAAACCCCGCCTTCTGTTGTCCATTGGTATTTAGAAACCGAGAAACTACTCTCCAGAAATGTACAATGAACCCGGGGCGCACCCCTGTGGCCTGTAGAGGCCCAGGGACGCCACCACGTGGCTGTCTTCTCCAGGCACGTTCAGACCCTAAGTTCGGTTTAGGTACCATCAACTCCACATATCCTATGGCCAGGGCCTCCTCGCTCGTTCATTCCTTCATTCATGCATCAGCCGTGTATTTCATCCTTTTTGAGCCAAAGACTCCATAGCTGCTGGCGCTACAGCGATGGTTAAGGCAAAGGTTTGTGTCCTCTTGGGGCTAGTTTAGTGGTGGAGGCAGGCATGAAGTCGTCAGAGCCGAGTGTAACAGGGATTATGAAGGAAAGCATTACTAGAACACATGTGATGGGGATGGCTATGTCTGGTCCTGAGGAAATGACATTCAAGCTGAAATATGAATGAGGAGTAGTAGGTGAAGTGTGTGTGCTTTGGGAGTGGGAGTGCTGGTTGTTTCAGGCAGAGCAAACACACAATTGTGTGAAGTCCCAGGTAAGAGAAATTGAAATTCACTGCAGGAATCTGAAAGAAGTTCAGACCTTGAGTGCAGAGTGAGAGGGGCTGAAAGAAAGCTTAGAAGTAGGTGTGAAGGAATCAGATTAATTTTTTTCAGATTCATAAGGCCTTCCTGAGAGCTAGGGTTTGAAGCAGAGGCATTACCCAATCAGATTAGTATGGCTGCTCTGGGAAGGATGAGTGGGAGGAGGCAAGGGTGGAAATCATATCAGAGAGGAAGCTGTACAGTGGTCAGGCAGAAGATGGTGGCCTGGGCTAGGGTGGTGGCTGTGGGATGGAGAGAAGTGGGCAGATCTAATATGTTTTAGGAGGTAGAGTTCACAGGATTTGTGATTGAGCAGGTGAGAGATACGTGGTAGACATCAAGGAGAACCGCAGGGTTCTGGTTTAGACAAATGGACTTCTACCTCATGTGCTCAACAAACAAAGTGCAATAAACACGCTGAAATAATAGGTCTCATTTATTAAGTGGCAGATGTTATTATAGCCTCATTTTACAGACAAAACTGACATCTAGAAAGGCTTAGTGACTTGCTCCTAGTTGCAGTGCTGATAAGTGACAGTGGTGGGATTTGAACAGAGGACTGTATAGGTTTTTTACTTACTCATTCTACTTCATCAGAGATCTAAGGATCATCTAGGTGCCTGTTAAAAACTCAGAATCCTGAGCCACACACCCCACCTCAGATCTTGGAACTCAGGATCTCTCAGACATGGGCCCAGAATTCTGTATTTTAAACAAGTATTCTAGATGATTCTGATGCACATAACACCTGAGAATCACTATTACCATGCAGCCTCTGACTGTTCTAAATGGAGGAAACATGCTTCAACGGTTTCGCTGAGCCTTGCCCAGCTACCCTAATATTTCTGGGGTCACAGAATGAGAGATTAGATTCTAGGTGGCCTCAGAAGCAAGATGGTAACACTTAATCATCTGTGAACTACCCTAGTTCCAATCCTGGAAGCTCCACTGGGGTAAGTGGGGTCATGGATCCAGTGCCCAAGGACCTTGCTCTGAGACAGGTCAGTCCTTCTGGCCAGACAGAGGCATGTGGGGCTCATGGGGCTGAAGCAGGAGTGGAGGTGGGGGTGCCATGATACCAACGGGCAGATTCCATCCCCAACCCCAGGTGCATCTTCCTCTCAGATCCAGTCTCAGGCCTAGAGATTTCCAGCAATGTCACTCAGGCCCTAGGCCCACAAGGAGTCTTACAGATCATCTTGTGCAGCTCTCGTATTCTAGAGCTGGAACGCCTGAGGCCCAGAGAGTAGACTGCTTGCCCTACAGTCCCCTCTGCCCTGGGGTGCTGATGGGAGTTGGACAGGGTAACATTCAGCATGTGATCAAGCAGTGGAAGCCCTGCTGGTTGTGAGGCGGATCTGTGAAGCTAACACCCCTGTTTGTATAGCATCTGTGCCAGGCTAGGCCTCACCCTGAGCAAACACTAGCTCCCGAGCAGCAGGCACCAAGCTCCTTTGTTATTGGGACTGAGGGGAGAGTAACAGGGCAAACAGGCATCAGATGGCCTGTCTTGACCAGATGTTGGCACCATGGTTCCCACGGGAATGCTTCCTGATCAAGAGACCGACAAGCTGAAGGGCATCTGGATATTGGCTACAACAGCCTATGGCAGGAAGGTGACCAACCACCTAACAACACAGGAGACATGAATAGTAGCAGGTGGAGGGATGGGGACTGAAAGCCAGACTATATAAGGACTGGAACACCTTTATCTCTTCAGGGCTAGGTGCACAGAAGGTGCTAAACTTCTTATCTTTCCAGGCTGATGGTGCCAATGAACCCAGGCAGCATCCTTTGATTTGGAATGAAAGGAAAGCATCCAGACTGAGGTCAAGGCACCTCTCTCTGAGCCTGTCATCTTCTGCCCATTAGAGTCCTGGAGGAAGTTTAATGTAGAAGCTAGAATCTGGGCTTTGGCATCAGAGACCTAACTCCAAATCCTGGCTCAGCCATCTACCAGCTGGGGGACTTATGATAAGAAGATGAACCTTTCTGAGTCCACAGTGGGATGATAATCATACCTCCCTTGCAGGGTTATTTACAAGAACCCTGGCCACACGGCCAAGAGCACTATGACAATTAATGTGCAGTCCCCAGAGCCACAATAGAAACACTGACATCTAGAGGAACATGTGTGAATTGAATTGAGGATCAGTGTCCCTGTGGCTGTGATCAACTCCAGATTCTCCTTCTAAAAAGATAATAAATATTTGTCCTTGAGTATGTGGGTTGGGGATTGTTGCAAGAAAGACAAAAGTGGAAGAAGAGAGCTTTGCAGCAACAAGTGATGGTGGGATTGGTTTGATGAGAGCATTTTGGGCTTTGGTCGAGGACCAGGGTAAAGGCAAGCAGACCAGTGAGGAGGTCACAGGCCAGAGCTGATGGTAACAGGGCTGGGATTATCCATTGCCCAGTCGTCTGAGCAATGTTGTGGGTGCTCATTTATGGGAAGAGAAGGAAAGGCATGGGGTGGAGCAATTTGGTTGAGGGGGTGGGCTTGGGACTGAGGGTGTCACTTGGGACTATCTGTTTGCCTAAATGAGCTCACTGAGCAGTCAGCTGGCTTCACCACTCCCATCTCCTCCACTGACCCCCTCCTTGCCAAGTAAGCAGCCTCAATGCTGGTCTTCCTTCAGGGCCTTTGCACTGGATGTTTCTTCTGTCTGAGAGCTGCCACCTCTCAGAATTTAGATCTCTGCCTGGGCCCTGGGCAGTTGGCAGGACAAGAATGCCTTGTGGATTCCTGGCTGCTTCCCCCTATTCTGAGCCACCCATTCAAAGAAGGGAAAAGAGATGTAGCCTTCTTCCTCTACAGTTGCTTTCGGAAATTGCTTTGGGTTGTTTGGGCCAGTTCGAGGCTCTTAGCTGTCCCAAAGACAATTAAAGCCCTGTTGGCCGCTTCTCCCCTTCGTTTTCTTCCCATCCTACCCGCAGCATCTCCTTCATTCTCTTGAAGCTATTCTGCAGCCAGTACCCTTGGACAGGAGCTCAGTTTTGGCTTCCCTTGAGGAAGGGTGAAGGAGGAAATGGATGAGTATTGACTAAGCCTCGCTGTGATCTTCTTCAGTGGAGGTGCTTTAAACAGCTCCCAGAGAGGGGGCACGGCCCTCGCCTTTGAGCCTGCCTGTGCAAGCTCTTGTTTCCAAACTGTCTTTTCTGGTGGAGAACCGCGTTTCCTTCTCTAGGAGCTATTTGGGGAAACACTAACGTTTGCAGGAACAGAGAGCCAGCTCCCTGCTCAGGAGGACAGCGAGGCCCCACAGGGATCCAGAAGTGCTAATTAAAGACCGATGTCCATAGGCATTAGGGGAAAGTTAAGAAGTGAAAAAGACTGGAGCTCTCGTGCTTAATTAGGAAGGAGGAAATATTGAGGACTAGGGGAAATTTTGAGGGAGACGAGTTTTAAGTTGATAATCAACAGTTCAGCCCATTTATTGAACAGAAACTGTGTGCTGTGGGCACAGGCATAGACAGGCACCGCCCTACCCTGCGGAGGAGAACTCCAGGACACAGGTCACAAAAGGCCTCCAAGGGGGCAGACACTGAGCTGAGACCAGGCTGAGGCCTGGAGACTAAGAGAAATTGGCCAGGATTGATGGCAGAGGGAAAAGGCTGAGCAGCGGGGGTCCTCAGCCCTAGACACACAATGGGGTCACCTGGGGAGTTTTTAAAACTGAAGTTTACCCTCACCCTTACAGCTGAGATCCTGGTCTGGGACAGAGCCTGGGCACTTATGTCCTTTAAAAGCTCCGGGGTGGGTCTAAAGTTGAGACCCAATGGGAGAAACACTTGATCATAAAATCTGTGCTGGAGGGACAATTCAGGAGTTACTGGCAAGGTCAGAAGGGCCACCTGGTAGAGGGCTCCACCAGCTGAGTGGTTTTTGAACTCTAGCCCGAGAGAGACAGGAAGTCTCATTTGGATTTTAAGGTTTCAAACACAGGAGAAGTCAGTCACATCTGCTCTTTAAAACAATGCCTTCATTCTCGCACTCCCCCTCCTCCCTTCCCCACTACCACCCAATGTGCAACAGTCCCTAGAGATGCCTACTCAGGACCACCAGGGTAAATGGGACCTGCTCTCCTTTCCTTGGCCTAGCTAGAGGCCTTTGCCAGGCCTTGCTGCAGGTCTCAAGTGAGGAAGGTTCATTGGGACGTCCTGCCCTCCTCCTCACTCAGCCTCGCTCCTACCATCTACCCAGGTACTGGCTCTCGCCAGTTTCATCCGGGGCTTCTTTCCCAGCACAGCTAGACATGGCACCTGATCTGCCCCAGGATTCCAGCAAGCACAGCACAAGAGGCATTTTCTTCTCCATGACTTCTGAAGCTACCACGCTGGGGTCAGGCCTAACAGCTTTTTCCTTCTCAGAATGCATTTGTCTGGCCTGTCTGGGTGCCTACTGCTACTCACAGAGACCTCGCTGTTAGCACAGTGAAAGAAAGAAGGGCTTCAGAGTCCTGCCAACTCAGGTTAGAAACCTGACCCCACCTCTCATTAGCTTTGTGACCTTCATCAAGTCACTTCACCTGATTCACCAATTCCTCATTTATAAAATAAAACACCAACCTCAATGGACAGTTGTCAGGATGAAATGAGGGAAATAATGTAAAAGTCTGAATGGAGTACCCAGCACACAGTAGGTCTTCAATAAATGGTAATACCATTTATTATTATAAATCAATGTTAATTATTATTACTAGGGCTGGGTGCTCTGCTAAATTACATAATTTCTTTGAGCTTCAGTGTCCTCTTTTGTAGAGTAATAAGATGTGACACCCAGCTTGTAGAGTTGCTGTGAATACAGCGTGCATGCAGTTTGAGACACGTTTTTTTTATTAGATATGAAGCCTACTCATGGACCAAGAAAATGCTGAATACCTGACAGGCCCTTTGGATGTTCTGACTTCGGCTCATTATGGACGTTTACACCACTGTTGGCCGGGTGATTGACAGGGGCTTTACAATGAAAAATAAAGACATTTATTGAAGAAGATGCAAGATATAAGAAACATTGTACATAGGACAATGACACCTCAGTCCCCTTCAAAGTAGGCACCATGGGGCCTCACATAATTTTCCCAGCATCTCTTCCACTGTTCAAAACACTTCAAAATCCTTTGTTGGAATTGCCATCAGCTGCCTGTCATATTTTCCTGAATCTCTTTGGCAGTCTAAAATGTCTTTCCTTTCAAAAGTGATTTCAGTTTTGGGAAATGCCAGATGTTGCAGGGCGCCACATCTGGGCTGGGGGTTGGGGGCCTGAGTCACCTGGGTGATCTGATGTTTTGCCAAAAAAACTCTGTACAGCAGGTGCATTGTCGTGATGAAGCTGCCAATTACCAGCTGCCCATAGCTGCAGCCATTGTTATTGTATTGTATCTCTCAACCGACAAAGGACATTGATGTAGTGCTCCTTATTAATTGTTTGGCCTGGAGGGGCATACTCATGATGGATGACACCTTCCCAATCAAAAAACACAGTTAGCACGGTCTTGATCTTGCTGAAACTTTGTCGTGCCTTCTTCGGGCATGCAGAACCAGGCAACTTCCATTGGGATGACTGGGCCTTCACTTCCAAATTATAGCCATAGACCCATAGTCATCTCTGGCTATGATTTCCTTGAGGAATTCTGGTTCACTGGTAGTGGTTTGAATCAAGTTGTTAGCACTGCAACGTGATGTCCCTTCTGCTCTGGTAGCAGGAGCAGTGGAACAAATTTTGCCACAACACATTCTATGCCAAAATCCTGTATCAAAATCTCAGACTCAGTATGTAGTTTTTGGAATCTCCAGATCAGTTTCTAGTTCTCACACAGTCAGTTGTCAATCTATGTTGATTGCAGCTCATACACATTCAACATTCTCAGGTGCTCTGCTTGTTGCAGGCCTTCCAGAATGTGGATCACTTTCAACAGAGTCTCAACCACTTTTGAAGCATTTGTGCCACACTTTTATTTGTGCTGCACTCATTACAACACCACTGAAAGCCTTCTGAATTGTTTGAATAGTTTCCATGGAGAAATGATCAAACTTGATGCAAAAGTTAATGCAGATTTGTTGCTCTCCTTGCTCAGTCATTTTGTTTGTTTTATTTATTTATTTTTTAGAGAGAGGGGGAAGGAGAAAGAGAGGGAGAGAAACATCACTGTGTGGTTGCCTCTCATTCACGCCTCAAACTGAGGACCTGATGTGCAACCTAGTCATGTGCCCTGACTGGGAATTGAACCAGTGACACTTGGCTCGCAGGCCAACGCTCAATCCACTGAGCCACAGCAGCCAGGTGCTCAGTCATTTTGAACGTGATGGCCACAGGGTACACAAGCTCACTCCACGGCATCTACTGCCCCCACTGACTAGTACAGTGAAGTTGTCATTGTTCACGCATGCATATTCCAGTTCTCTCTCATCGGCTACCAGGTTACATTAATGTCACATAAACCATTATCATTACATTAAAATTGGCTGGACTTTTTCTGGAGAGACTATATCATATATGTGGTAGGATTTTAGAATTGCTGTGGACAGTGACTATTGTACTTTTTCCAGTCTTCCCTTTTCTGAATAGAAGTTTTCATTAATCATCCTGTTCCTTCTCCATAGTGCATATTGGTGTTTGAGTGATTGGAAGTAGGGGAGGTAAGTTTTCTTTTTGTTTATAGATCACCATAGTCACATCTGGATCTGTGGGAGAGGATCTTGAACTTTGAGCTGGAGGAGGGCAAGTGTGGTCTCTGGGTGAGATAAATGGGTGTTTGGGTGTCTCCCCAGCAGAAGATTTTCACAGCCTCCCTTGCAGCTGTGTGTAGTAATGTGACCTGGTTCTGAACAGCAGTATGTGAGCATGCCTGATGAGCATGACTTCCAGGTCATGCTTGTTAGGGGAATGGGAAGGGGTGTGCCTTTGATTTATTATTTTTCCTCTTCCCACTAGCTGGAATGTATCCATGATGATTAGAGCTAGAATAGAATCTTAAACCATGAGACAGGAGTCAAATGTTAAGAGCAGCAGAACAACAAAATAAGAGAGCTTCATTCCTGACCCCCTCAAGCTGCCATACAGACCTGCACTGCCCACCTGGACTTACATCTGAAATAGAAATCACCTTCATATTTTAGAACCTTTTTCTTACAGTTTCCCTATCTACTATTTTAACTCTTATATTCCTCCTTGTGCTAATTCTCTGAGATGGGTATATGGGAGATGGGGCTGCTATGGTCTAATGGTGAAGTGAAGAAGGGGCCTAAGTTCCTGAGCCCAGGTCCTTGTACTGCTCTATAGCTCCTCTGATGTCTGTAGCCATGTTTCTTATTGGCCTGGTCACCAGACATGCATCTAGCTGACTTTTGTTGCTCATATCGATGGTTAAGAAATTTGAGGTCTTCCTTAGCTTCTTTGGAGTCCATGGGTCTTTCAATGGATTCTTCTCCACTTGAGTCCTGCTGGTGCTCTGAAGCCCCATGAGGCCTGGCTGCAACTCCCATTCAGCTCCATTCCAAGTCTCCAGGGTAACCAGGAAAATCTGGACACTGTTTGTGCCAAGGAATGCCAGGAAAGACTCTGGGTAGCTAAATGTTGACCTTCTCTCTGCCTAAATAGGCAGAAAGTGTGCTCCAGGGCAGGTATCTTATAAGGCTTCTCATCCCAGAACCCTAAATAAAAATGGGGCCTGAAGCCTCTCTTCTGCTTTTGATGTTTCCTTCAATCTACCTGTCTAGGAATTTGCGACAGTCAGGACACACATCTTTCACCATCCGTTCTCCTAGCCTTGTCTTTCTCTTCCTCCCACAGTTCTCCCAGCGGAAGGGATGGCTATTTTTCCCACTTCCTCTTGATAGGAGTTCTCCCTGCATAGACATTTATGATCAAGGCCCCCAGGGATGGTCTTTGATCTATGAAAGGACAAGCTTCAGAATAAAATAATCTCTTTTCTCTACAAAGGTTGGCATTGGAGACCCTTGTCTTTCTAAGCAGGTGAAGAAAATCAGGACTGAGACAGTCTTTCTGGGGCCTCTCTGTCCCAGGCAGTCTCTGGCCCCTCTTCTCTGGGCACTGAGGTTCATGGCTCAGCCGTGGAGGAGAGAAGTTCAATGGAGCATGATTTATGGGGAAAATAAAAATACGTGGGTTTAATACTGTTTCTGCATATTTTTTTCTTAATTTGTCACTTGTATTTCACTTTGTTTATAATATCTTTCAAGGACAAGTGTTTTTTAATATTTATGTTGCCAAATCTGTCAGCTTTACCTTAATAGCTTCTGGGTTTGGTGCCCTGCATTGGAAATCTTCCTCTACTCTAAGGCTGAAAAGAACTTTTAATGGCTGAAAAATATGCCATTTTGCAAACATGCAAATATGCCCTAATTTATTTACAGATGAATTCTTAGTGTTTTTCACTGTTTAATTTATCATGAATAATCCAATGAACACTTTGTAAATACATTTTTTCTTCTGCAATTTAAGTAGTTTCTATAAAATACATTCTTAAGAGGGTCATGGATCTTTCTCACTATTTTAAAAGCCTTAACAATAATTAAGCATTTACTTCTTATAAAGCTGCACAAGTCAACTAAAATACCTAATTTCTTTCTTTTTCTTTTCTTTTCTTTTTTTTGTATAGAACGGCAGCTGCTCCGTGTGGTTATTTTTATATTTCCTGTTGGTTAGAAGTTGTGGTAGTTACAAATGAATGATTGACTTTTAAAAAGAGAGATCCAATTATTAGTTAACAAATGCAATTTGTTTGATAGACTAAATCTTTTCAATGATAGGGGAAAACATAATAAAAGTGTTTATTATTTTACAGAGAAGTCCAGAGAAGAAAAAAAGATGATTTCAAGGATATCCAGATAATTCCTAGTAATCAGTTCCTACATTTTCATCTTATCCTTCTTTTAAATGAATAAACTCATCATCACCATCCCCCACCATCATCACATTGCCCTTCCATGTGCCCAGCTTCGCTGTAAATGAGCCCACACTGCTCTCCTCACCATAGCCTGAGCGGTGCTGTGGAGGTCTCCTCACCGCATGCTCACACACAAAAAGACCAAGTTCCAGAGATGTGGAAGCACATGAACTGGCAGAGATTTCTGAACCTGAGTGTCAGAATATAGAGGTAGCGAGGATACAAACCTAGTCAAAACAACAGGATATGTTAATTAACCTGGTCAAACCTACAAGATGCAAATGATCTACTGAATATGCTAATACACCAAACTCACCCTCACTGAAATGTGTGGTAGGCAAGTTTAAAAAGCACACCTACAGAACTCTGGTTGGGACTGCCACCGGCCAGCATAGAGGACCAGGAGTCCCTGTCCCTTGTTCCCCATTTCCTTGCCCCTACTGGCCCTCAAGTCAGTCCAGGAGTAGCCCTTCCCCTCCAACCCTCAATAAACCCGTTGCTTGCTCACACATTGGTCTCCAGGCAATTTCTTAGAGCAACACTGCTCTGACACTGAGTCCAGTATCTTATGACATACATCTAAGTGAGAAATTAGATTCTAGAGTTTGCCCTGGCTGGTTTAGCTCAGTGGATGGAGCGTCGGCCTGCGAGCTAAGTGTCGCTGGTTCGATCTTCCAGTCAGGGTACATCAGAGAAGGAAAACTCTGACACCAAAAAACCTCCGCTGCCTTGCGGCATACCTCTTCAGGGGAAAGGCTAAGGGAGTAAACCCCGACAGAAAATCCGGAGCCGGAGTCCCTAAGGCGGTTTGATGTTGTAGTCAACACCGGCAACTCCTGCGGCGCACCTGAACCCAAGCTGTATCGACTCCATCTTTCCCTTGGACCCTTCAGCTGCGAAGAGAGGGGGGTTCTGCTGCATGGGCAACAGCAGACCCTCCGTATTACCCTGCCCAGGCTCTGTAGCTTCAGCTTCACGGGAGAGGACACTCCAGCGTCATCGCAAGATGTCGATTCAACACGGGAGGAGACAGATACCGTGTCACTCCCGAGTCGGACTGCACAGCCATTCTCGGAGGTGCAGATAGACTCTTAAGAAGCTACACCATTGTCTCTCGAGACGAACGGCTGCCGACGACGAGATTCTAGAGTCAGACATTCTGAGTTAAAAAGTCCAGTACTCTGCCTCTTAGTAGCTGTTGGCCTTGGACAAGTTTATTTACCTTTCTGAGATTCAGCTTCTTCCAATATAAAAAAGAGATGAGAGCACTTACCTCAGAGGATCAAATGAGATGATTAATAAAGAAGTATAAATTACCAGATGACATATAAATAAAAAGAGTTATTCATTCATAGCACTAAGATCTCCAAGCTCGGCGGACCCACATAATACAAGCAATGTAAGTAATAGACACTAAGAACATTTATATTCATACTGCAATTTAAACCTACTCCTGGAGTTCACATAACCAAATTTGCCTCAGTGGGACCTTGTTCTGTCTGCTCATTCAGATGAGCACACATTTATTGAGGGTTTGCACTAAGCTTTAGCAGAGTAAAGGTGAGCCCAGGCACCAAGCCACAGGGTCTGAGGGCCCCCTTTCCATGCAGTCTGTTCTGTAAATAGATGCTTGTTCTGTAAATAGTTGCTCTGGAGAGTGTGGAAAAAGGAGAAGGAACCAATTCCGTTGAGGGAAATCTGTGAAATTCTGCCTGAGTTCTTTTTTCAAAATAAATAATTTCTGAGGTTTTGAGAGAATCTTTTTTTTATATGATAGCAGTACATATTTATTGAAGAAAACTCAGAAAATGGAGACAAGCAGAAAGTAGGACGTTAATATCAATTGTCATCCCCTCTCCTATTGAAAAATACAACTGGTGTAATTTTTGCATCTTATTTCTATGTATGTGTATGCATTTGTGTGTTTGTGTAAGATACGTTTTTTTTTTTTTAAAAACCAGAATGGGGTTCATCCCACATAGACTATCCTTTCACTTTATCAAATAGCCTAGACATTTCTCCATATCAATACACAATTCCTTATACTCTTGCTGTCACAGTGAAGTCCCAAAGCAGCAGCACAGGCGTCACCTGGGAGCTTGTGAGAAATGCAGAGTCTCAGGTCCCGCCTCAGACCTGCTGAACCAGAACCTGCATTTGCATAAGCTCTCCCAGAGGATGTATGTGTCCCATACAGTTTGAGGAACATCACCTTACAGCACCATTTCTAATGGCCACAGTCTCCCGTAGCATATCTAAACCAGAACTTCTCTCTCATTGGAGGGGCTTTTACCCTGTGACAAGAAGCCGGGCCCTGGAGGATCTCGGGCTTCCCACAGGGTCACTGCTTCTGATCCTCCCTCCAGCAGGGTGCTCTTCCCTCCACGTGGGATCCGCTTCCCAGATGACCTCTTGTCCCCTTTCAGAGTCCACTCCCCGGAGACTCCTGACAGCCGGAAATGCACTGTCCTGTTCTTCGCGGGCTAAACACTGCTCACCTGGACCAAGGCCTGGAACTGCAGACGTCCCCCTGGTCCCGTCCAGGCTCCAAGCAGAGCCCTGACAAAAGCCACTGTTCGGCTCCCTCCAGGGGGCAGCCGAGGGCCTCCCGAATCCTTCCGTCCTGCCACGCCCACATTCCCTCCGCGGCTGTGACCCCCAGCTCAATCTGCATGTCCCCCTAATTGCTCCCTGGGTCTCCTCTCTGCACCACCACCCTTCTCCCAATCCCGTGCCTCAGCCTCTCCCTCCGGGCCCCTCATTCCGCCCCTAACTCTCTGGATGTGAAACCTCCTCTCAGTCCCCCTGACCCCTCTCCTCGTTCCTCCACTGCCCGCCCCAGGAAACAGCCTCCCACTTCTCACCCGCCCTTCACGCCTCCCTTTCCAACTTCCTCAATTCCCACCTCCCGCCCAAATTCCAGGCCTGTCCCTGGGAAAGGAACGTGCTCGTCTGGTCCCACCCCACCTGTGTGTGGCCCGAGATGGGGTGGGGGTGGGGCCACACTCGGAGGTGGCTGCCTGCCCGCCTGCCCCGTTCACCCGGCCTAGGCAGCGTGAATGGCGCCCTGTGTACCCACACTCTGTGGACGGTTGTCAATGGGCAATGTGTCACCGGATGAAAAGAGGCCCAAGGGCGGCTGTGAGGCAGCCCTGAAAATCGTCCCATCCCACCGGCTTCGGGTGAACCTGACACAACTCCTCGGGCAGGAAAGAATGAGAGCGAAAAGTAAGCTCCGATCCCGACGACCTTGCTGTGCTTCCGTAGGGGCTGGGCTCCCCCCTCAGAGCCACCGTCCCCACCGCCGAGTGTAGGAAGGGCTGGGTGGGTGCTCAGTCCCGGGCAACCAGAGGCGACCCTTCGAGCTGCACCTGCGCCAGCGCAGAGGCCACTCCGCCGAGCTCCGCAGGGACAGGACCACGGGTCTTAGGGTGTCCTCAAGAGTAAAGCTTTCCTCCTTTTATAAACGTTTGATACTCAGTTGGGGAACTATATTCTCAAAATAATACAAATAAACTTCTATTTTCACATATCGAAATAGTAAGTTTATTAAAAACAAGAATATCTAGTTATGACAAAGCTGCACAAGAATTGGTATCACCCAAGCTCTGCAGGGGGTGGGAGAGTGAATTGGTCCCACTCTTGGTAAATAATACTAATACAGAGTACTAGGAGTCTTTGAAGGCTTATGCGATTAGGACAATGACCAGGCAAGAAAGCACTCACTTTGTCAGGTACAAGATAGACGTCAAGGATATATCCTAATCAAATAAGAAATAAATCTGAATATGCTTCCACAGAGGGAAAAATGAGAAAGGAAAGGAGACAGTTATTAAGTCACGATCTCTGCATTATATATACTTAAACTTAAGTGGATGACAGTAGTGTGGCTGGCAATTTGTAATATAAGTTCTAAGAACTTTAAATCATACAGGAAAATCTTAATATTAACATTAAACTAAGAAACACCAAACTGTCTTAGAAAAAAAGAAGGAGTTTACAAAAGGTAGGAAGAGTAAGAAGGGAAAACTGTGTTAAATATTCTATCTTGTGGTGAGGAGGGCACACAGGAAGTAGCACCTACCCATATGGTATGAAGGGAGGGTTGTTAGCGTGCTTTGATCTAATTGTAAAGAAATATACTCTTGGTTACAAAAGCCCAGTAGTACTTCCAAACTAACAAAGAGGAAGAAATGAATAACAATGAGAATAAGCCAGAGAAAGGGAAAAGGTGAAAATTAAAACAAAAAAATAAAAATAAAATAAGATGGAGAGAATAAAAGTAAATATATTAACTGTTACACTAAATGCAAATGACATGATCTTCCTTATTAAAGACAAAGACTGTCAGATTGGATTGTAAAACCAAGTCCAAATATATAATGTTTATAAGAAGCACACCTAAAACAAAGTACTATAGAAAGGTTGATAATTAAAGAAATACAAATGCAAAGAAAGAGAAATCAGAAATGACAACATAGATGATGTGAAATTTAAGGTAAAAAGTATTAAATAAGACAGAGGTAATACATAATGATTAAAGGCACATTTTAAGAAGATATAAGTCATAAACCTGTAAACACTAAGCATCATGGCAGCTAAATATATAAGGCAGAAGCTATGAGAAATACAAGGAGGATCTAATTTTAAAACATTTCATGCACAAATATAGTTGAAGAGTCGAATATATATCTTTTAAAATATGACAGACTTAGAAGACAGAAATTTAGCCAGAAGACTTAGAGGATCTGAGTATGATAACCAACCAGCTCAATTTAATGGATCTGCATAGAACTTTGCAACCTACATATACAGAACATTTTTTTTTTTTATGGGATAGCCAAGAAATTTAATTAGTACAAAATGTCTCTTTGTTGAACAAGGAAGCCCAATTAGGGCTGAGATGATCTCAGGATATATTTCTTTTCTTTCTTCTTCTCATTGTTGAAGACCCCTGCTCTTGTTTATTTTAAAAAATCTTTATATTGGGATATAGCATATACATGGTGCACAAATCATAAGCTCCATAAATTCTTTTAGTTTTTAAAATAACATTATTTCTCTGATTATGAAAACAACATATGTGTATTGTAAAAATTTTTGAAAATATGGAAAGAATATAATGATCATTAATAATTCCAATCATAATGGCACCATACAGAGATCCCTTTTAACATTCTGGTGAGGAATTTTACAGCTTTTTGCTATAACCTCTATTCAAGTGTGTACTTTATAAAATTATGATTGCACAGTTCATACTTCCTTTATTATTTTTATTGTGATATTTCCTTGTATTACCACATATTCTACAACTTGACATTTAACAGTGTATAGAATTTTATTATGTAATCTCTATTTAAACAATTCTCTATTATTGAACATTTAGGTTGTTTCCCATTTTTTGCCAATATAAATAATGCTGCATAAACATTATTTTATATACATTCATTTTTTAATTGTTGCTCCATTCCCCCCCCACACACATTCTCTCCCCTGTCCTGCCCACCTCCCCCCTCTCCTGCAGTCATTCCCCACCCTGTTGTCCACATCCATGGGTCATTTACACTAGTTCCTTGAATAGACTCTTCCCCTTCTTTCCTCCCTTTTCCTCCTCCCTCCTCCCCTCTGGTCACTGTCAATCTGTCCCTTGTTTACATTCCTCTGGTTCTATTTTGCTCATTGGTTTGTTTTGTTCATTAGGCTCCTGTATTGTGTGAGATCATATGGTATTTTTCTTTCGCCACCTGGCTTATTTCACTAAGCATTATACTCTCCAGTTCCTTCCATATTGTCACAAAAGGTAAGAGTTCCTTCTTTCTTTCTGCTGCATAGTATTCTGTTGTGTAAATGTACCACAGTTTTTTGATCGACTCATCCACTGATAGGCACTTAGGCTGTTTCCAGGAGTTGGCTATTATAAATAGTGCTGTTATAAACATAGGAGTGCATAGGTTATTCTAAATTGGTGTTTCAGGATTCTTCGGGTATAATCCCAGCAGTGGAATCACTGGATCAAAAGGCAGTTCCATTTTTAGTTTTTTGAGGAAACTCCAAACTGTTTTTCATAGTGGCACACTGGTCTGCATTCCCACCAACAGTGCACTAGGGTTCCCTTTTCTCCATATCTTCACTAACACTTGCTGTTTGTTGATTTGTTAATGATAGCCATTCTGACTGGTGTGAGGTAGTATCTCATCGTGGTTTTAATTTACATCTTTCTTATGGCTACTGGTGTTGAGCATTCTTTTACGTCTATGGGCCCTCTCTATATCCTCCTTGGAGAAGTGTCTGTTCAGGTCCTTTGCCCATTTTTTAATTGGATTGTCTTTCTTCTTGGTTTTGAGTCATAAAAGTTCTTTATATATTTTGGAGATCAAACACTTGTCTGAGGTATCAATGACAAATATGTTTTCCTATACGGTTGATTCCCTCTTCATCTTGCTTATGTTTTCTTTTGCTGAGCAGAAACTTCTTAGTTTGATGTAGTCCCATTTGTTTATTCTTTTCTTTATTTCCCTTGTCCTAGGAGATATATCAGCAAAAATACTGCTGCGTGGGATATCCAAGATTTTATTGCCTACGTTTTTCTCTATGACTTTCGTGGTGTCACCATTTACATTTAAGTCTTTTATCTGTCTTGAGTTTATCCGATGTATGGTGTAAGTTGGTGGTCTAGTTTCTTTTCTTTTCTTTCTTTCTTTCTTTTTTTTTTTTTTTTTTGCATGTCCCTGTCCAGTTCTCCCAGCACCATTTGTTGAAGAGGCTATTTTTAGTTCATTTTATGCTCTTGGCCCCTTTGTCAAATATTAATTGACCATAGAGATCTGGGTTAATTTCTGGGATCTCTATTCTGTTCCATTGATCTATATGTCTGTTCTTTTTTTTTTTTTTTTTTTTTTTGTTCCGTATCTTAGGGGGAATGGTTGTGATATTTTACCATTGAGTATGGTGCTAGCAGTGGATTTGTCATATATGGCCTTTATTATGTTTAGGTATGTTTTCTCTATTCCCACTTTGCTGAGAGTGTTATCATTTGCTGGATTTATCAATTGATCATATCTGTTGATCATATGATCATGTGGTTTTTATCCTTCATTTTGTTTATGTGGTGTGTCACATTTATGGATTTGTGAATGTTGTACCAACCTTGCATTTCTGGAATAAATTCCACTTGATCATATATTCTTTCTTTGTAGTGCCTTTGTTTTTTTTTTTTTTTTTTGCCTTAGGATAACACTGGCCTCATAAAATGAGTTTGGGAGCCTCCCTCCCTCTTGAAGTTTATGATGTAGTCTGAGAAGGAGAGGCATTAATTCTCAGAATGTTTGGTAAAATTCACCCATGAAGGAATTCTGTCCAGGGCTTTTGTTTGTATGGTAAGAAAATATTATGAACAACTCTATGCCAACAAACAGGACAACCTGAATGAAATAGATAAATTACTAGAAACATACAATCTTCCAAACTTAATCAGGATGACTCAGAGAATCCGAATAGACAGATTACACTTTAGTGAAATTGAAACAACAAGAAAAAAAAACAAAACTCTATATGTCTGTTCTTATGCCAATACCAGATTGTTTTGATTACCATGGCCTCATAATATAGTTTTATATTAGATGTTGTGATTCCTCCTACTTTGTTCTTCTTTCTCAAGATTGCTGAGGCTATTTGGGGTCATTTTTCATATAAATTTTTGAAATATCTGTTCTAGATCTGTGAATATGTCATTGGTATTTTGATAGGGATTGTGTTGAATCTATAAATTGCTTTGGGTAGTATGGATATTTTAATGATGTTAATTCTTCCCATCCATGAACATGGTATATGCCTCCATTCCTTTGTATCTTCCTTTCTTTCTTCAGTGTTCTGTAATTTTCTGAGTACAGGTCTTTTACCTCCTTGGTTAAGTTTATTCCTAAGTACTTTATTTCTCTTGTTGCTATAGTAAATGGGATTTTTTTCCTAATTTCTATCTCTGATACTTTATTGTTGGTGTACAGAAATGCTTTTGATTTCTTTTTTTTTTTTTTTTTTTTTTTTGATATTATAGGAAAGGCGAGTGGCAGCTGCAGGTATTATGCTGACCTGTGCTGTCAAAGTCTCTCCAGGTTGCTCTTGCATGCAGTTGGAGATCCCGTGGCTACAACCAGCCACAGCCCTTGGAAACATGCTGTGCTTTTGATTTCTGAATGTTGACTTTGTACCCTGTTATTTTGCTGAATTGACTTATTAGGTTGAGTAGTGTTTGGTGGCATCTATAGGGTTTTCTAAGTATGCTATCATTCTTTTAGCCTCTATGTAATTTAATTCTACTTTGATCTTGATTACTTCCTTCCTTGCACTCACTCTGGGCTTTGTTTGTTGTTGTTCCTCTAGTTCTTGTAGATGTAGGGTTATGATGTTTATTTGAGATTCTTCTATCTTTTTTAGGTAGGCCCTTCTCAGGACTGCCTTCACAGTATCCCATAGGTTTTGGGCTGTTGTGTGTTCATTTTCATTTGTTTCCAGAAACTTGATTCTTCCTTGATGTCATTATTAATCCATTAAGCATGTTATTCAGTCTCCATGAATTTGAATTTTTAGAGTTTTTTCCTTGAGGTTGGTTTCTAGCTTCAAGCCATAGTGATTTGAGAAGATGCTTGCTATAATTTCAGTTTTCTTGAATTTGTTGCAGCATGTTTTGTGTCCTACCATGTGGTCTATTTTTGAAAATGTTCCATGTGCATTTGAAAAGAATGTAAATTTTGCTTCTTTGGGAAGAAATGTTCTGTATATATCAATTAAGTCCATTTGATCTAGAGTGTTGTTCAGTGCCACAATATCCTTGTTGTTTCTTTGCTTGGAAAATCTGTCCATTGTTGACAATGGGGTGTTAAAGTCCCCTACTATGAGTGTGTTGCTGTCAATATCCTTCTTGAAGTCCTCCAAGGTTTTCCTTATATAGTTGGGTGCTCCTATGTTGGGTGCATATATGTTTACAAGCATTATATCTTTTTGATGGATTGTTCCCTTAAGGATAATGAAACACCCTTCTTTGTCTCTTGTTATGGTCTTTGTTGTGAAATTTGCTTTGTCTGATATAAGTATTGCTACCCCAGCTTTTTTAAATGTTTATTTGCTTGAAATATATTTTTCCATTCTTTCCCTTTCAACCTATGTAGACCTTTTGTTCTGAGGTGAGTCTCTTGTAGACAACATATATGTGGGTCATGTTCTCTTATCCATTCAGCTATCCTATGTCTTTTGGTTGGTGCATTTAATCCATTACATTTAAGGTTATTATTGATAGGTACTTATTTATTGTCATTTTTCCCCTTTGTACCTGTGTTCCTCTCTGTCTCTCTCTGTTTCTTCATCTTCTTAAAGCAGACCCTTTAGCATCTCTTGTAATGCTGGTTTAAAGGAGATGTATTCTTTTAGCCATCTTTTGTCTGGAAACTCCTTATTTCACCTTCTATTTTTAATGAGAGCCTTGGTGGGTAGAGTATTCTTGGTTGTGGGCCTTTGTTTTTCATTGCTTGAAATATTTCTTGTCATTCCCTTTTAGCTTGTAGTGTTTCTGTTGAAAAATCAGCTGGTAGCCTAATCAGAGCTCCCTCATATGTTATTAGCTGTTTCTCTCTTACCACTTTTAGGATTCTCCCCCTGTCTTTTAATTTTGCCATTATAATTATGATGTGTCTTGGATGGGCCTCTTTGGGTTCATCTTCATTGGGACACTCTCTGCCTCCTGGACTTGCATGACTTTTTCTCTCATCAAGTTAAGGAAGTTTTCTGTCATTACTTTTTCAAACAGGTTTCCTACCCCTTGCTTCTTTTCTTCTTCTTCTGGTATCTCTGTGTTACAGATATTATTATATTTCATGTTGTCCTGCATTTATCTTAAAACCTCTTCATTCTTTTTCAGTCTTTTTTTCATTTTATTGCACTGTCTGGGAATTTGTTTTCTATGTTGTCCGCCAGCTCACTGATCTGATCCTCTGCTTTGTTTAGCCTACTTTTGATTCCTTCTACCATGTTCTTCAATTAAGAAATTGTATTCTTCATTTCCTCCTGCCTTTTATTGATAGTTTCTATGTCCTTTTTAATGTTGATGTAGTTCTCAGTAAGTTTCTTGTAGCTTCCCTGGAGTTCTTTGTAGTTTTCTTTGAGCTCACTGAGCTTATTGAGCTTCCCTATAATCATTATTTTGAATCCAATGTCTGGTAGTTTGCTTGCCTCTATTTCATTTAGCACTCTTTCTGGGGATTCCTCCTTTCCTTTCAATGGGGGCGGGGGGTTGTTTCTTTTTCTCCCCACTTTTGTGACTCTTCATGTTTGTTTCTGCTTCTTTGGTTGATCTGTTGACTTCCTGTATTCATGATGTGACCTTCTGTGGTAGGAGACCTGTGGGATTCAGTAGTACAGTCTCCTTGATCTCCTGAACTTGATGCTCTTGGCATGCCCTTTATGTCCTTTATTTGGGTTGTCTGGTTGTACTTGGGTTTTGATTGTTGTTGTGTTGCTCTTTGGTGGGTCCTTCCCTCTGGCTAGCTGACTGAGAGTCACTCCTCCCCCCACATCTTGTATAGTGTTGTAGGTGTGCGCTTTCTTTACTTCCTGGATCTGCCCCTGGTGGGGTCAAATCGTGTCCCAGTCTGGGCCTAGGCAGCCTGTTCAAGACTACCAGAGATCTACTGTCTTTGTCTGTTTCCTTCAGTTGTTAATCTAGTCAATCTGTGATCAGCCTTCAGGTTTAAGCACCGAGGGTGGGAGAGATTAATTCCTGTGAGTGGGGCTATTGCTTCCCCTCAGGTGGATGCCACTTGGAGGAGAGTGGTCTTCCTGAAGTATGGGGAATGAGTCAGCACCAGGACCCTGTCAACTGTTCCCTCCATTCTCACCTAAAAGCCACTGCCCCAAACTCTCCTAAGCCCTCCCTCTACTGGAACCCAGGGTAAGTGGGTGTTAGTGTATTTTCATACATGGTCCCTTTAAGAACTCTCTGTCTCCAAGCTGCCTCTCTCAGGAGAGCAAAGAACCCCACAGCTTTTTGCTTCTCACAGCTGGATGCTATTTTACTCTCTGTTCTATTGCTGTAGGCTGGGAAGCCCAGCTGGGGATTTAGACCCACCCTTCTCAGGGGATACCTCTGGCTGCTGAGATGTTTCCCCATCCCTTCAGCTGCCACCCATGGGAGCCCAGCCAGCCCTCTCATATCTCCACACTTCCCACCAGTCATGTTGTGATGAAGTGGCCTTTTCTGTCTGTCCATGGTTATAGGGCTTCTCTCCAGCTAGTGTTCAGTTGGTTATTCCAGATAATTTATCCACAATTAAGTTGTAATTTTAGATTGGTCCTAGGAGGAGGTTAGTGTAGCTTCCATACTCCTCTGCCATCTTGGATCTCCATAATTTTTTTCTTATGTCTGTAAAATACTTCTATTATTATATATTATATTTCTATACTTATAAGTCATATTTTTATAGGTAAATTTATATATAATTTTAGTTTAAAAGTACACATCCAGCCCTGGTTAGTGTGGCTCAGTGGATTGAGTGCCAGCCTGCTAACCAAAGGTTTCCTCGTTTGATTCCCAGTCAGGGCACATGCCTGTGTTGGGGGCGCATGAGAGACAGCCACACGTTGATGTTTCTCTCCCTCTTTCTCCCTCCCTTTCCCTATCTCTAAAAAAATAAATAAAATCTTTAAATACACACACACACACACATATATGATCAATATTTTATAATACAAATAAATAATAAGTAGTAATCTCCAAACTATTAACTACTTAGAATAAAAGTAACTTCTAACTCAGAACATAAATCAAAATTGGAATTAAAAACCATCTAGAAAGTAATGAAACCCAGGCTTTGGTACATAAAGCCCATATTCAAGGGAAAAATCACCATCTTAAATGCCTTCATTGTTAAAGAAGATGAAAACATAGGAATTAAGAACTCATCCTTGAAAAGTTAAAATGAACAGCAAATCAATAAGTCAAATGAATTAACAAAAGTAAAAGCCAGACACGCTGGGTCTCCCTCCACAACTAAGAAGGAATACAACTATCTCAAAACTAGAGACAACCAGAAGTTCCAGAAAATCAAGCTGCATGAAAGTCCAACAAACAAAGGTATGAAAAAGACTCATCCAGATATGTAGGAGGGGCGGAGCCGGGGGTGAGAGCACGTGGGGTGGTAGCGGCAGCAGCGGCAGGCCAGCAGAAAGTGCAGTTACACATTTTAAAAAGTTGGGAGGGACATCTGGGGAGCGTTCCCAGCTCCTGACCAGACCCCGCAAATCATGGTCCCAGTGCCAGGGAAAATCAAGCCTCATTGTGTCTGACTGTGCAAACCCGTGGGGGTTGAGGTGGAGAAAGAAACTGCCAGTCTCAGCAGAGTCCACTTGTTTAAAGGGCCTATATGGTCCTAGAACATCTGCAGACCCACGCACTCTGGGAACTGCAGGCAGGACAACAGTTTGAGAGGCGCCAGTAAAGTGGGAGAAGTATCTGGAAAAGGGGCAAGTGCTGAGCAAGTGGCAATGTTCTTTCTCTGACTCCTCCCCCACATACAGCACCACAATTAGGTGAAGCGGGTTGCCCTGTACTGACGCATACCTAAGGCTCCGCCCCCTATAACATAAGAGGTGCTACAGCCCTTGCCCAAATCACAGAGACAAACACAGAAAGATGAGGAGACAGAGAAGTATGACCCAGAAGCAGGGAAAGATCAAGGTCCCAGTGGCAAAACTAAGCAATAAGCAGATAGCACGCCTAACGGATGAGGAGATAGACCACTTAACAGAAGCACAGTTTAAGGCATTGGTGATTAGGATGCTCACAACTCTAACAACAAAGATTAAACAGGACAGGGAAAGAATGAAGGCTATCCTGGCTGAAATGAAGGAAAATCCATATGAAAGAAGTGGTGAAGGAAAGAAAACCAGGGTTCAAATCAACAAATTGGAACATAATGAAGAAACAGTCACCCAGTACAGAAGGAGGAAATGAGAATTAGAAAAAATGAGGAGAGGCTTAGAAACCTCTAGGACAGCTATAAACGTGCCAACATCCAAATCATAGGGGTGCCAGAAGGAGAAGAGGAAGAGCAAGAAATTGAAAACTTGTATGAGAAAATAATGAAGAATAACTCCCCAAATTTGGTGAGGGAAACAGACATACAAGTCCAGGAAGCACAGAGAGTCCCAAAGAAGCTAGACCCAAAGAAGACCACACCAAGACACATCATAATCAAAATGCCAAAGGTTAAGGATAAAGAGAGAATCTTCAAAGCAGCAAGAAAGAAGAGGAAAATTAATTACAAAGGAGTGCCTATAAGACTGTCAGCTGATTTCTCAAATGAAACTTTGCAGGCAAGAAGGGACTGGCAGGAAATATTCAAAGTGATGAAAGGCAAGGCTCTACAAACAAGATTACTCTATCCAGCAAAGATATCATTCAGAATGGAAGGGCAGATAAAGTGTTCCCCAGACAAAGTAAAGCTGAAGGTGTTCATCATCACTAAGCCCATTATCATATGAAATGTTAAAGGGACTTATTTAAGAAAAGGGATATCAAAACTATGAACATTAAAATGAAAACACTATCACAACTATCAGCAACAGAAGCTAGGGAATGGCACAAAGGGAAACTAAGCAGACAACTAGAGTGGGAACAGAATCATAGGTATGGGGAGCATGTAGGGGGAAGGAAGCTGGGAGGGGGAAGGGGGAGAGGGAGGGAAATGGCACAGGAATTAAGAAGCAAGGTAGGAGGGTGGGGAATAGAGAGGGGGACATTGAGAAGAGCTTTATGCACAACCCATGGACATGGACTAAGGGTGGGGGACTGTTGGAGGGAGTGGGTTGCTGGGTGGAGGGGAGCAAAGGGAAAAGAAATTGGGACAACTATAACAGCATAATTAATAAAACATACAAAAAAAGAGCCAAAATTAATGAAATAGTCTAAAATATAAATAAAAAATACCCGATCTAATTTTTTATTTTGGTAAAATATGTATCAGATTATATATTTCAATCATCCATAAGCATACAATTCAGTGGCATTAACTACATTCACAATGTTGTGTAACCATACCACTATCTATACCCAGTTTTTTCATCATTCTTAACAAAAATTCTGTACCCATTAAACAATAACTTCCCCTTCCTCCCTTCTTTCACCCCTTGATAACCTCTCTTTTATTTTATATCTCTATGAATTTTCCTGTTCGAGGCAACTCATATAAGTGGAATTATACAATATTTATCCTTTAGTGTCTGGCTAATTTCACTAAGCATCACGTTATCAAGGTACATTCGTGTTGTAACATATATCAAAATTTCATTTCTTTTCATCTCTGAATAATATCCCATGGTATCTATATTCCACATTTTGTTTATCCACTCATCTGTTGATGGATACTTGAGTTGTTTCCATCTTTCAGCTATTGTGAATAATGCCGCTATGATCATTGGTGTATTATAAATACCTGTTTGAGTCCCCACTCTCACTTCTTTTGAATATATACATAGGAGTGAAATTGCTGGGTCATGTGGTAGTTCAATGCCAAATCTAATTTTTTATAAGATCAATGGATATCTCATGGCCAGCATTAGGGACAAAGGAGAGAAATCACATACAAACAGTATTAGAAATTAGAAAGGCCATATAAAGCCAGTTACAAAAGAGAGAAAAATAATTATAAGAAAATATCACATACAACTCTGTAACAACTAACTCAAAAATCTAGAGATTGTTAAATTCCTGGGAAAATACAAATTGACACTAAAAGAAAGAGAAGTTATAAATAGATGGGTTAAAGGCTCTATTGCATTATTAAAAAGAAATGAAATTATAGGAACCAATTCTTATAGCAGAAAAAAATAATCTCTACCTGCAGATGATATGATGTATACTGAGACGAACTGAAAAGACTGTAGTAAAAATTCTGCTGGAGCTGGCGGCCATGAGGGCGCCGCAGCGGCGGCCGCCCTGGATGTTATGGTGCAGGCATCAGCTGGCTGGGTCCCGACGCGAGGGCCCTTCCCTGGGGCCAGGATAAAGAGTGCGGGTGAGTGCATGGGGAGGGTACCCCGTTCTCAGCCTTCTGGTCCCCGGCCCGGCTTCCGGCATCCTCGGCTGCAAAGGGTGGGCGTGGGGCAACCGCTTCCACACCTGCATTCGGCAGCCGCCTCCCCCGCCCAATGGACCCTCTGCTCTTTCTAGACCGCGATCCGTGCCAGGATTCCCTGCACGTACATGCCCCAGGCTTTCCGGCTGCCCGCCTCTGCTCTCCTAGGCATTCTCAGTTATTTCAACATCACCTCTTTGACGGGCAGGCCAGTGTTCTCCGGAGTCTTCTCTAACATTGCAGATACTACATTTCTTAAAAATTGAAAGTCTGTGACAACCCTTCATCAAGCAAGTCTATTGGTGCCATTTTTCCAACATAATTTGCTCACTTTGAGTCTCTGTGTCACATTTTGGAAATTCCTGGCAATTTGTCAAACTTTTTCATTATTATTATACTTGCCCGACACCCAGGCAGCAACTGAAGGTTTCTCTGGAAACCTCATAACCTCGTTGTCTGCAAAAGAAGCAATTATAGATCCTGTTGGAGACACCCAACAACAGCAACAACAGCAAGGCTCACTGATGACACTACAATAAATCCTACACATCAAGAAGTCCTGCTCTGGATTTCCAGCCAAGATGGTGGCTGAGACTGACACCTTCTGTCTCCTTCCACAACTAAGAAGCACTACAACTACCGCAAAACCAGAAATAACCAGAAGTTCCAGAAAATAAAGCTACGCGGAAGTCCAATGTATGAAGTTATAAATAAGTGGTGCTCATCCAGATGGGTAGGAAGGGCAAAACTGGGGCAGAGAGATCAAGTTGTGCTGGCGGCGGCAACTGCAGTGATTGGCGGCGGGACTGCAATAAGCACAGACACCCATATTTAAAGGGAGGTGAGAAGCGCCAGGGGAGCACCCCCGGCTGCCGTCCACCCATCAGCTCATGATTCCAGTGCCGGGTAAGGCAGACCCCCATTGCCTTAGACTATGAGGCCCATAGAGCATGGGGATGGAGGAGGAGGCTCCTGGTCCCTCAGCGGAGAGTGAACGGCAGGAATCCATCTTGGACTCCCGCCCCCACACAAAGCGCCACAGTGTGGTAAGAAGGGTCGCCCAGTAGTGACAAATGCACAGGGCTCTGCCCCCAATAGCATAGGAGGTGGGACAGCCCCAACCAAGAAGGAAAGATAAACGAAAATGGTCAGGATGACAGGAATCATGATTGAAATACCAATCACGCAGCTGACCAAAAAGCAAATACGTGAATTAACCTATGAACAAATAGATAATCTTTCTGAGGCTCAGTTCAGAGCTATAGTCATAAGGCAGCTTACAGAATTAACAAAAGATATTGAACAAGATGGGGAAGGAATGAAGGCTAGTCATGCTGAAATGAATGACAACACATACAAGACAAGTGGTGAGGAAAGGAAAACCAGGGATCAAATCAACAAATCGGAATATAGGGAAGGAACAAACAGGCAACCAGTGCAGAAAGAGGAAACAAAAAGTGAGGAAAATGAGGAGAGGCTCAGAAACCTCTGGGACAGCTATAAGCAAATGAACATCCGAATTATAGGGTTGCCAGAAGGTGAAGAAGAACTAGAAATTGAAAAATTATGTGAAAAAATAATGAAGCAGAACTTCCCTAACTTGGGGAAGGAAATAGACGTAGAGGTCCAGGAGGCAGAGAGAGTTCCAAAACAACTGGACACAGGGAAAACCACACCAAGACACATTATAATCAAAATGTCAAAAATTAAAGATAAAGAGAGAATCTTAAAAGCAGCAAGAGAGAAGAAAAGAATTATGTATAAAGGGGTCCCAATTAGACTATCAGCTGATTTTCAAAGGAGACTCTGCAGGCAAGAAATATTCAAAGTAATGAAAATCAGAAACCTACAGCCACGATTACTCTATCCAGCGAAGCTGTCATTCAGAATAGAAGGGCAGGGAAAGTGCTTCCAGGACAAAGTAAAACTGAAGGAGTTCATTAGATCCAAACCACTGTTATATGAGATGTTAAAGGGATTTGTTTAGAAGAAGGAGGATCAAAACTATGAACAGTAAAATGAAAACTGTATCACAACAGCCAACAACAGAAGCTAGGGAATCGAAACAAAGGCAAACTAAGTAGGCAACGAGAGTGGGAAAAGAATTATAGGTATGGGGAACATATTGGGGGGAGGTTAGTGGAGAGGGGGAAGGGGGAAAAGGGAGGGAGATGATGCAGGAATTAAGAAACATAGTAGGAGGAAATGGAGTAGACAGGAAGAATTTGAGAAGAACTATATGCACAACCAATGGGTATGGACTAAGGTGGTGGGCACCTGGAGGGAGGGGGGTTACTGGGGGGAGGGGAGCAAAGGGAAAAGAAATTGGGACAAATGTAACAGCATAATCAATAAAACATATTTTTAAAAAGAAAAAAAAATTCTGCTGGAGAAGAAATAAATAAGTAAATAAATAAACAAGATGTTTATGGATCGTAACAAGTACTCTGCAGGACATAAACGGAGTAATGATAAAGAGTCTCTAGGCAAGAAAGCCAACTCTAGGCAGGCTGGCCAGGGAAGGCTTTTCTGCAGGGGAGATCCAGGAGCTGGACCTGAGCAATGAGAAGGAAGAGCTCAGGGGTGGCTCTCCACCAGTGGGGACAGTGTGTGCCCGGGCACATTCAAGGAACAACAAGAAGGCCACTGTGACCACAGCTAGAAGAGAGGGCGGTGTGATCTCGGTGGGGGTAGAGGTGAGGCTGATAGGCCAGGGTAAGGAGTTTCCATTTCATTCTGAGTGCCAGAAGAAGACACTGAAGGACTTTTAAAATCTGATTTATGTTTTTAAAAAGAATATTTTGTCTGCTTTGTATAGAAGAAGGCAAGAGGAGCAAAGAGAGACCAATTAGAAAGCTATTGCTATTGTCCAGGTGGGAAGTAACCATTGGCTTAAGGAATAGCAGTGAGGTGAAGAGAAATGGAAAGATATGAGATGTATTTTGGAGCTAGAACTCAAAATGGATGGATGTGGGGGGTGTTAGCTTTTCCTGAGACATCATTGCTGGCCTCTTTGTTTTCAAACTCTGTCGTTTTGTTTTAACTATGTGTCTATGAACAGAAAATAAGGAGGTGTTCCTAGGCTCTTTACTAGGGGACTTCTTTAAATAAAGAAATTTAATCCATCTGCAATAATTATGATCTCTGATATGTTTTCTACTTTTATATTTTTTATTTTATTATTAATTTTTTATCCTCAAGCAAGGGCATTTTTGCACTGCTTTTGAGAGAGAAAGAGAGAGGGAGAGAGAGAGAGAGAGATGTGAAAGAGAAACAACTGGGATTGAACAACATTTTGGTGTAAGGATGACGCTCCCACCAAGTGAGTCACATGGGCCAGGGCTCTTCTCTATTTTTTCGGTTCCATGATTTCTTTTTCCCTTGGTATTTTATTCCTGATTCTTGAAGAACTGCTTGATTTTTCTTGGTTTCTTCTTGCATAAAGCTTTAGTGACATGAAAGTTTAAAATTTCCAGTCTTCTGGTCTAGGAACAGATCAAGGTCTCAAGACTCATTAAGTATTACCCTTTCCCCTGTGTTGAGCTCCGCCCTCTCCTTTTCCCTTTCTTTAATGTTCTCAAAAATCTTTGGGAATACTTCAAATCCTTTTTAGTGATGAGTTTCCACTTGCATATGTGACGCTCTCTGCCATATATGTATTCATTGTTCCCTCAACGAGAATGAAGATCTGAAAGGGATGCAGGCCAATGAAGGGGACAAGGAGGCAGGAGGAAGCCTCCCAACAGGCATGGCTTGGGGCTGACTCAGTCCTGGTTCATTGGAGGACCAGACCGTGCTCATTCCCCGGAGCCCCCACTCCCGGAAGCCCCGACTCCCCACCCCCATCCCTACAACCCTGGTCAGCACAGTCCCAGGGCTTCATTGTTCACTGTTGTCTGTAGGCAGGGTTGGGCGGAACACCCAAGTCTGGCTCTAGGATCTTGGTACCTCTGCCCCAGTCAGAATAGCAGGACCTCAGGAAGTACCGAGATCACACACTAGAGAGCACTGCAGCGCTTCCCACAACACACTGTGTGGGGCTTTTGGATCCTTGGATGAGCACTCCTCACTTAATCGGTGATTTTCAACCTTTTAAATCTTGTGGCACACATAAATTAATTACTAAAATTCTGCAAGACACTAAAAAATATATTTTTTATTATCTGACAAAAAAAATTATGTTTGATTCAGTCACACCTGATGGCTATTGTGCTGGCTGTTGTCATTTTTCCTTTTTCTTTTTTACTTGACAATCTAAGGAAAAAGGGGTCAGTGCCCCTGATTAAATAGTCAGGCATGACATGTATTAAAAATTCTTACTGCACACCAGTGTACCTCTTGAGGCATACCGGTTGAAAATCACTGGCTTAGGTTCATGGGTAAGGTGCCCACAGCCTAGTCAGCGTGGGGGAGGAAGCAGAGCCCAGGCACAGCCCCCAACACACACACACACACACACACACACACACACACACACACACACACACCCTGGAAACCTCAGCCAGTCTTTGCAGTTAGGCCCATCCTAGGCCTGTAGCTTCCTTGACCAAGGTCTGTCTTTATCTAAGTGAGTCTGTCTATTGTCTTTTTGGATTTCAGATAATATACACTTCAAATGTCAGAGTAATGGTGAGACCACAGAACCCTTCATTGTTATATTGATCCCTGCATACATCTCTACATGCTATAAGGGTTATTAATGATCCTGTACACACAAATGGAAAAGAAGTGCACATTGCTCTCTTTTACTTTTTATCCAATCAAAGAGATTTTTCCACTTTGTTTTCTCCGCCCTCTCAATCTACCACCAATGGATTTCCTGTGACTCTCATTATGGCTCCTCCTTTGATTCTAATGTATTTAATTAAGCTGCAAAACTGCCATTCTCCAAAGCATTTTCTCACTCCATTGAGATTTTGCTTCCCAGCAATTGTCATTAGTTTGGCTCCAATAAACTCAGAAAATTCTCTATAGATTTGGACGTTTCTTACATCCACACTCTACATTCTGCAAACATCACCCCCACCATCATCCTGTCCTTCCCTCCAATCTTAGACACAAAAAGGCCTTTTTGAGCCAACTGCAGCTCTGAAAGCAACCTGGTAGAGTGGGAAAAATGCAAGCTTTTCAATAAGTCAGACCTAACTTGGATTCTAGTGCCACCACTTACTAGCTAAACGATCAAGTTTTTTTTCCCTCTTTAAACTGTCTGAGCATTTATTAACATATCAGTCATATTTGAATAGCAATATTAATTGTTAATAATTCTAAGAATATCCATGTCTGACAAGTTCCTGAAACAGACTCTGACATGTAATGCTGAATGAACAGTAACTATTATAATTACTCATAGGAGCTATTATAATTATTCATAGTACGGGTCCCTGTTCACTCTCAAAACTTCTTTGTGCATTACCTCTCCTCCTTTGTTTTCAACTTCTTATTCTCAACTGGTTTCTTGCCTCAGCTTACAAACAAGGTCAAATTTCTCCAATCTTCAAAAATAAACAACAAAAACTCCTCTGTAAACAAATCCACCTGCTCCCTCGGAGTACTGTCACTCCTTCTCATGAAAGGAGAACTTCCACAAGAGGGAAGGACTCCTTGGCTTACCCAGTGTCAGGGTTCTTTGAGATTTTTATTTGCTGTGCTACTCTCTCATTTGGCTTTTTGAATCAGAGGATTGGCTGAGTTCATCAATTTTGGAAAATTCTCAACCATTATCTCTTCAAATGTTGCCTCTGCTCCGTTTTCTCTCCTCTCCTTCTGAAACTTCAGTTGAACATATATTGGGCTTTGTTATTGCAACTTCTATCTCATTTATTTTCTCTTCCATATTGTCCATCTTTATACCTCTCTGGGCTTCATTCTGCAGTTTCTCCTGACTTATCTTCCTTTCCACTGACTGTTGTTAACCCTTCCTTTAGTTTATATTTGGATTGTTGTACTTTTCAGTTATAGAATATCTGGGTATTTTTTTAATCTGCATTGTTGCTTTCAAAATTTCCATATCCTTGAATAAAACTTATTTCTGCTATTACTTCCATGGACATGGTAATCATTGCTTTATTATAGGTTGTATCTAGAAACTCTAACATCTGGAATCCCCATGGGCCTCTTTCTATTGCTTATGACTTCTGTTGATTCTGATGTATGTAGTTTTCTATCATGTACCTGTGTGCTTTCCGGACATTTTATTTGAAATGACTGTTTTGTCAGTTAATTTGAGACCTAGGAACTTCCTCCTCCTGTCCTTCTGCCAACATCTGAGGGCACTCAGCCTAGGAATAAGGTTGGAGAATATTCTAGATAACCACAGAATCAGTTCCCACCCCACTTCCAATTATAGCTCTTCGGGGTTTCCACCCTGATGGACAGTGATCACCAACTCTGTCCCTCCAGTCCTATGTTCTAGATTCAGAGAATTGGCAGACAGCCCAAGGCAAAAATGTCAGGATGGTGAGTTAACAAGTTACTCCTGTGTGTCTTCAGGACACTGTGGAATGCAGAACCACTCCCCCTACTCACCTAAGAAGCTTAGCCTGTCAGCCGCCTTCTCCCAGTGGGTGAACACATCTCAGGTAAGGAGCAAATATTCACTCATTTTGGCTCTTTTCTCCTCCCTGTTCTACTCTATCAATTTCACTTTTTTGTTAGGCCATCAGTGATGGTTTGATGTCTCCTCTAACTTCTGTAGTTTCTGTAGAGGGAGGGTGATTTATCCCTTTATCTGCCATTGCTGGGAGCTGATGCCATGAGATCGCCACTGGCCCTGGTACCAGTTCCTCTCTGGCTGAACTTAGATCTTTTCTTTTATTCATCCACAACAGAGCTTTACGTGGGGATAACAGGAGGACATTACAACACAGAGAGCAAGTTACAACTAGCCACTGAAGAGGGCCTCTCCCAGGCCCCTGGGTCCATGAGAGGGCTCTGGGTCCAGCCAGGAGGCCATCTTCTGGTCTCCCCGACATCCGTCAGGATATATAATGTCACTGGTATGAGGATGGGACTTCTGGTGTGACAATCTGATAAAGTTTGATTCCAAATGCTGTATAAGTGGGTGAACAAGGTTTTTGTTTTGTTTTGTTTGTTTTTTTGTTTTTTGACATGAACAGACCTCTCTTATGTGAGCCACCTGGGAAAGAGGCCTATTCTTAGGTAGGTAACATTCACTCAAACTTGATGCCTTCTCCACAAAGCCTCCTCTAATTTTCCCAACATGGACAGAGTCTCTCCCTGTCCTGTCTCCATGGCCCTTTCTCAGTACCTGCCATGGAGCCCACATCACATTCTACCTTGTATAATCAAGGTTTTATGTACACATATTGTCTTCCTTTTTGTTCTTGCTCTATTTTGTTTGCCTTGGCAGAACAGGCTTGGTCCTCTTGAGAATTTTCCTACTTTGCTTAGTCCATACCACATTATTATCCTTGTTCTACACAGAGCCCTTTGCTTATTTTAGAGATTAACTTACACTCTTTTATCCCTATTCCCTACTGCATAGGTCATCATTTTACTGATAATGGACATCTTTATTTGAACGTTTTCTTGCAAAATGTGCATTGTTGGTTTATATGTGTATATTTTAAAGTTTTTGTGAATGGTATATGCATTATATCTTACTCTGTTTCCTCCTCTTTGTCTTTAACACGTTAATGTGTTGCTGTGTGACAGCCAGCTCAAGCCGTCTAACCTCTGCAAAATGCCCCATCTTGTGTAGTCACCCCACTCTCCCAGCAATGAACACTCAGGTTGCCTTCAACTCTATAGAAACATGTTGTGATAAGCAACTTTCTAAGTGATTCCTAATCGTTCTATGTAAGGATTTGCCTGGGGTGTACATCCAGGGGCAGGATTGCTAGGTCATAGGGTGTGCATATGTAGGCCTCCATTTGACCAAATAGAACCAGACTCCTTTCCAGAATGGCTCATCTGTCTACACTTCCATCATTGACACAAGATTGACTTCTTTGTCATCAAATCCCCTTCAACTTAGCATTATCAGGCTTTTGGATAGTTCCAGTTTAATAGGTGCAAAATGATATCTTATGAAGGTTCAAATTTGCGTTTTTCAAATTATCAGCGATTTTGAGCATCCTGTCATATGTTTATTAGCTTCTTGGATTTCTCTTCTATTGTTTACCTGTCCAAGTCTTTTGCCCATTTTAAGAATAATAATCTGCACCTGAGGATATGCTTATTGACTTCAGAGGGAGAGTAAGAGAGAGAGCGAGAAAGATGGATGAGAGAGAGAAACATCAATCTGTTTGCTTCTCATATGCACTCCAACCTAGAATCAAACCTGTAGCTAGTTATGTGCCCTGATCGGGGATCAAAACTACAAATCTTGGTGTATGGGATGATGCTCCAACCAACAGCCATCTGGCCAGAGCTCATTTTTTTTTACTGTAGTTGTTGGGTTTTATTTTCCTTATTGATCACTAGAATTTCTTCGTGTAGTCTAGAATCATTTTAATACCTTGTCAGTTTTAAACATTGCAAATGTATTCTCCAATTCTACCTATTAACTTTTTTATAATGTACTTCATAGAACTCCTATATTTTATGTAATCAAGTTCATTAAATAAATAACCCATATGATTTGAGCTTTTACAACTTTAAGCCTTTTCATATCCCAAAAACATACTATATTTTCTTTTACTTTCTTCTACTAACTTTATAGGTTTATCCTTGACATGTAGTTCATATCTCAATCTGGAGTTCACCTTCATATGCACTGTTAGGTGGGGATTCATTTTTATGTTCTTCCTTAGGAGGAACTTATTTTCTCAACACCATCTACTGAATAATCCATCCTTTACCCTTAGATGTGTGGTGCCACATTTGTCATGCTAAGTTCCCACAGCCAGGCAGGCCTGACATGGGAAAGACCAACTATAGCAAGAGCACACCCAGCTCTGCTTCTCAGCCAACTGCCTGCCCAAGTCCACATGCAACTCTCATCGTTGCATATGTGCAAAGCTGCTTTGCGATGGGGGCAGTGGGGGGGGGGGGACTGAATTATCCCCAGAGAAAGGCCTGAGTAGCAGTGCCAAGGCCGCTGAGCCAGCCCTGATGAGGTTCAGAAAGGTCGCTGGGCTGAAAGACTGCAGAGAAGCCACTGGAGTCTGAGGTAGCCACTTGGGTCAATTCTAAGATGACTTTTAGGGGAAAGGAATAGGAGTAGAAAGAAGCCCATCCATAATATAAATGAGGAGGGAGGGAAAATGAAGGGAGGAAGAGAGACAACCAATCATCTTTATCTAACAGGGTGGAGCTGGGATCATGTGGAGATGAAACCCCTCGCCTCAGGCAGGGGTCTTGCCACAAACCACAAAAACTATCTCTGGCAGATTGAAGCAGAAATGGGGTTTATTAAGGGAGTCATTTGGAAAGCTAAGAGCCAAGCCTAAGTCCAGAACAAGTGTACAGGGCCTGTCCCACTAAGGACAAACCTGGCATTGCCAGCTCCTTATGGAAAGCTGAGCTCTGTCTCCTACTTGGCCATTAGCGGTGGGAATTCTTTAGATAGAGGAAGGAGGTCCAGATGCTGAGCAGCCAAACAGAATAACATGTCCACCAATCTCTTCCTCTCGGTACCCATCTGTGTCCCCTGTACTTCATGAATCTGAGAAGCTGAATTTTGTTAATACTCAGAATTTAGAGCTAGCTGATACCCTGAGGGTCCTTAACTAGACCATTGTAAGAAGAGACACTATGACATCAAAGAGAATATTTGCTACCAAGGAGGAAGGCTCCTCATATTATAAACCTACTCATCTTCATATGCTGAGCGTCCAAGTGATGTAGTGGTTTCAAAAAAGCTGGGAGGTTGGTTCTTAACTTGACCCCGGGACAACACAGCTGCAGATACATACTCTGAGGAAAAGATAGTCTAGGTGGAGGGCCTGGAATTGTGGTCTCACAGGACAGTAGAACCTGCAGAGCTCAGAGAGTTTTCCTGTGGGTCCCCCTCTCTGGTGGAAAAAGCTGTTTTCATCTCACTGAACACAAGCATCGTTTTGAGGGAACTGCCAGAGATTTAAACCAAGCAAGATCAGGGCTCCTCCAAGCTGTTGAGACCATTGTCTGTGGGACCCATCTCCAGAGCCCCAGCTCACCAGCAACAAGAGGGGACCCCCCCACCACGGTGATGGTAGCACCACAGGCCAAGATAGGGCAAGAAGGTTAGGCCCAGTTGGCTGCAGCTTCTCTGGGCAGAGGTGGGTGGTGATACAGAAAAGGCAGTCATTCTCTGTGGTGAGTCCTGGGCTCCTCTCCTCGGGGCTGGTGTCCCTGTCCTGTTGGAACCATGTCCTACCAAGAACTGTGAGGGCAGAGGTGGCAGCAGCAAGAAGAGGTGGGGAAAGCAGGTGTCTCCTTAACATCAACCTTGCTAAGTCCTTTTGTCCTTCGAGGATATAAGAGATGGTCATGATGGACTGGGAAGAGCCTAAGCAGCTGGTCCTACTCTGCACACCACAGCAGCAGGTCACTGGTTTGTCGTTCTCCCTGCTGAGCATGTGGTGGCTGTAATAAACTGGGTGGGCTTAGCACAGCTGCACATGAACCTGGGGTGGGCAGCCAAGGCCTTGGCTTTCATTGTAGGTGCTCAAGGCATGGACAGCCTGTTGACCTGACTGCAGCAGCTGTACGTGATATGTGCCCCCTACCCATTCGTGTCCCAGCTTCCTCACCACCATCTCCTGGTGCCTGGCCTTAAGCGCTACCAGGCTGGCACCATCTGCAGCTTCTGACACTATGGTTGCTCCTCCTACTGAAGAAAAAATGCCAGTTCCCACCATGCCTGGTGGGCCCCAGTGGTGGAGCTGGTGAAGCTTAGGGCAGAGGTCATGCTGCAGGATGGGGTGTCCAGGCTCTGAGCTGTCCTTTGAGGATACCCACAGGTAAACAGACTAAAGAGCCACAAGAACCACTGTTTGACTTCCCATTCCATGATCAATGCTTCTGTTTTCTGGGGGCTGTTTAGCTCTAGGGATGGCTACAGATTCTATCAGTCTGTCTGTCATACTGCACAGAGGTGGTTTCCTGACCTCTCTGGAAGGTCAAAAACAGAGACAAAGTCTCTCTCCTGACAGGTTGAAAGGTTCCAGAGGACAGGCTGATAGGGAAGGTGGAAGGAGTGGGAAGTGGACACCTGGAGGGTCTGTTGACTTCTCGCTGGCCAACTGTGATGAGGATGTTTAGGAAGAAGGGTATGTGAGGGGCCGTCTATGCACAGGCTCATCATGGACAACATGCTGGGTGTCTGCATTTCTCTTGGTCCTTTTTGAAACGTTAACAGGTCAACTCAAAATTGACCTCTGGATGCAGATGCTGGGTGGGTGGGAGAATTCTGTATACTGATCTGGGGAAGTCTGGATGGGGAGAGAGAGCCAAGCTACATGCCTGGACACAGGTTGCTGACAGGCTTCTTCTCTATTCTGTATTTTTTATGTAAATTTTTTATTGAAGCATAGTATGAATCCAGAAAAGTGTGCAAATCACAAGCGTACAGCTCAGCACTGGCTGGTTTAGCTCAGTGGATTGAGCGTCGGCCTGCGAGCTAAGTGTCGCTGGTTCGATCTTCCAGTCAGGGTACATCAGAGAAGGAAAACTCTGACTCCAAAAAACCTCCGCTGCCTTGCGGCATACCTCTTCTGGGGAAAGGCTAAGGGAGTAAACCCCGACAGAAAATCCGGAGCCGGAGTCCCTAAGGCGGTTTGACGTTGTAGTCAACACCGGCAACTCCTGCGGCGCACCTGAAGCCAAGCTGTATCGACTCCGTCTTTCCCTTGGACCCTTCAGCTGCGAAGAGAGGGGGGGTCTGCTGCATGGGCAACAGCAGACCCTCCATATCACCCTGCCCAGGCTCTGTAGCTTCAGCTCCACTGGAGAGGACACTCCAGCGTCATCACAAGATGTCGATTCAACACGGGAGGAGACAGATGCCGTGTCACTCCCGAGTCAGACTGCACAGCCATTCTCGGCGGTGCAGATAGACACTTAAGAAGCTACACCATCGTCTCTCGAGACGGACGGCTGCCGACGACGACGACGACAGCTCAGCAGCTTTCCCCCAAATCACCTGTGTAGCCAGCAGTTAATCAAGAAATAGAATTGTATCCAGCATCCCAAAAGCCCCCTCGTGATTCACCCCAGTCACTCCTTCATGCCAGCTGGACTTCTAACACCTAGTTTAGTTTTGCCAGTTTGGGAATTTATATAAATAAAATCATATGGTTGTTACTAAAGAACTTTTAAGAACAGAAATATCTAATAGCCAACACTGAGAGTTCTGTAGCCTAATACACAAAGAGATGCCTTGTCTAAGTGTCTTTGTTTTGCTTAGCAAAGGGTAGAGGTGGGAATCAATGAAAAGAAACTGAATCTCCCTGCAAAAACAGAGCAAAAGATGCTGCCACAGAACATTTTGTTGTTGTTGTTGTTTTTATTGTTTTTCTATTACAATTGTACCCACTTTTTTCCTCATTGCTACCCTTACCCAGCCCACCCCTCCTCCCACAGTCCATCCTGACCGTGTTGTCCATGTTCATGGGTTATTTATATTAGTTCCTTTGCTAAACCCTTCCCCAACTTACCGCCAACCCTCCTGCCCCCTTCCACCCTCCCCACTCCTCCCTGATAATTGTTACTCTGTTCCTTGTTCAGTTTTGTTCATTTGTTTGTGTTGTTCATTAGTCTCCTGTATTGGGTAATAGCATATGGTATTTTTCTTTCATTGCCTGGCTTATTTCGCTAAGCATAATTCTGTCCAGTTCCATCCATGTTGTCACAAATGGCAGGAGTTCCTTCTTTCTGCTGCATAGTATTCCATTGTGTAAATGTACCACAGTTTTTTGATCCACTTATCTACACATGGGCACTTGGGTTGTTTCCAGCACTTAGCTATTGTAAACAGCACTGCTATGAACATAGGGGTGCATAAATTCTTTTGAATTGGGGTTTCAGGATTCTTAAGGTATAATCCTAGCAGTGGAATCGCTGGTTCAAAAGGCAGTTCCATTTTTAGTTTTTTGAGGAAATTCCATATTGTTTTCCATAGTGGCTGCACCAGTCTGAAAATACCAGCAACGTATTTCACAGACCTAGAACAAATACTTCAACAATTTATATGGAACCAAAAAAAGAGTTCGAATAGCCACAGCAATCTTGAGACAGAAGAATGCAATAGGAGGAATCACAATGCCGGACATCAAACTATACTACAAGCCCACTGTAATCAAAACAGCCTGGTATTGGCATAAGAACAGACATATAGATCAATGGAACAGAATAGAGAGTCCAGAAATAAACCCAGGCCTCTCTGGTCAACTAATATTCAACAAAGGGGGAAGAAACATAAAATGGAATGAGAAGAGCCTCTTCAACAAATGGTCCTGGGAGAACTGGACAGGAACGTGCAAAAAAATGAAACTAGACCACCAACTTATCCCACACACCAGAATAAACTCAAGATGGACCAAAGACTTAAATGTAAGACATGACACCATAAAAATCCTAGAGGAAAACATAGGCAGGAAATTTTCAGATATCCCACGTAACAATATTTTCACTGATACATCTCCTAAGGCAATGGAAATAAAGGAAAAAATAAACAAATGGGACTATATCAAACTAAAGAGCTTCTGCTCAACAAAAGAAAACATCAGCAAGATGAAAAGGGAACCAACCATATGGGAAAGCATATTTGCCAATGATACATCAGATAAGAGATTGATCTCCAAAATATATAAAGAACTTATATATCTCAACACAAAGAAGACAGACAGCCCAATTAAAAAATGGGCAAAGGACCTGAACAAACACTTCTCCAAGTAGGATATACTGAGGATCCATAGGCATATGAAAGAATGCTCAACATCACTAGCCATCAGAGAGAGGCAAATAAAAAGCACAATGAGATACCACCTTACACCAGTCAGAATGGCCATTATCAACCAATCAACAAACAACAAGTGCTGGCAAGGATGTGGAGAAATGGGAACACTAGTGCACTGTTGGTGGGAACACAGAATGTTTTTAGAGCACATTGGGACACTTAAAGTCAGATGGGAGGAAAATCCCATCCCTGGAATGTTCAGAAACCTTGGACAAACGTTAGACTTCCCCCAGGGTGTGGGACAGGTGCTGAGTCAACTTCATATACATTTCAAAAGATAGGATGACCCTCAGATAAGATCTGGGTTACAAACTAGGTACACATGACATTTCATTAGAGAACATACAAAGAACTCACCATCCCCATTGTATGATTCATACCTGCATGAGTCAGATTATGGGGCTGAACTAAACCAAATACGTGTAAGTCTGGAAAATAAGAGGGCAGAGAGGAGGCTCCAGTCTCATATATTGGAAGAGACCAGAGGATAAAACCCCTGCTGATAGAGACCTTGTCATTCAGCCCCTACCAGGAACGTTGCTACTAACTGCAGAGGGCGATAGGGAGGGTTTCCAGGACCAGTCTTGGGCAAGTGACAGACCAAATGATATAGGAAAAGTGACAAGAGAAACTTCTTTGCCCCAAGTAGCAGCAGTAGTTGAAACCAAAACAACACCTAGGGGAGTAAGGAGCCAACTCAAGGGAGAGGGCAGGACCCACTCTTCCAACAGTAACTCAAACAACACAAAGTGATTTCAACCTGACTGAAAATTACAATCACCAGGGGAGAGTTTATTTTTCACTTTTTTAAATTGTGGCAAAATACACAAAACATAAAATTTACCATTTTAATCAATTTTTGGTACACAGTTCAGTGGCATTAACTATATTCACACTGTTGTGTAACCATCACCGTTATCCCTCTCCAGAACACTTTCATCCTCCCAAGCGAGATTCTGTGCCCATTAAACAATGCCCCAGACCCCTTCCCACCCCAGACCCTGGCAACCACCATTTTACTTTTTGTCCCTATGAATTTGACTACTCTAGATACCTTGTATAGGTGGAATCAAATAGCATTTGCCCTCTGTGTCTGTGTGGGAGATTTCAAAATGAATGCCCAAGCCCAACCTCTGACCAATTTCATCAGAGAGTTGGATGAGGCTAACATTTGTAAAGTTCCTTGGTGATTCTAAAGGGAAGCCTTGAAAACTACTGGGTTACAAGATCTATGTCAGATTTGCTTTCAGGAACCCCTCTAGCAACACATCTCAACTCCTGCCAGCTGATGCCTAAAATTCCTTTAGTCATGGGTGAAGCTAAGGATTTTCCTTCTTCCACTGGAGAGGAGGGGCTTAAAATGACTGATTGAGTTATCACAGAGACTGAACTTCATCTGCTAATTATTAATCAAATCAGTGAACAAGTGTTAAGTGATTATTATCAGACATTGTCCATCTTTGGTAACCAGAAAGACTCAAGAGAGTAGCTGATGTTGAGTAACTGCCAGTTTGGAAGATTGGAAAGACAGACAGACAAGGGACTCGTGGACACTTTGGTTAGGTGTGTGTGATAAAGGTTAGTTCTACTTACCTGGTTACCTGGTAGATAAAATAGAAGTTGGGAGTAGAGGAATTTAGGACCAACACATCTGTGCATTCAATCAGTTTATTGGAACATGACCACTCAGACATATGGTTTCCATCAACTGTATTTGTGCATGATTCTTGAATCCTCCCCCACCTCCCGTTTTTCTTATTTAACTGCACTGACTTCATTACAAAGGAACTTCACTTACATTGGTTCTAATTGAAGCATGACCATTGCCTTGTTTAAGGAAGAGCTCCTTGCTTGTTTCTACAGGACTAGAAATACGTACATAGAAAACTATCAGATTAGAAAGACAGACAAGGGTCAAGAGAGAGAGAGATGCAAACCTATATAAAATGATAGACTGACAGGAAAGATCCAGTCCAAACTCATGATATGGAGGACATGGGGTATGGGAAGAGGATGGAAGGACTTGAATGTTTGTTTGTTTGTTTGTTTAAACCCTGAAAGCAAACATGACAAAAATCTTAACATTTGTTCATTCTGTGTTGGTGTTTACTATATTATTTTTTTAACATCTCTTTGTGCTTTTTGGTGTCTTTAAATGTTGTCAATATTACATTTACATCTTTATAAATAATTTTACACATAAATATACATGTATTAAAATATTTTAATGACTGAGAAGAGTGCTTATAAAGTTTTTATGTTAAAATTTTTACCATAAAACTAAATTAATAAAACCTCCTAGAACATTAGAAAAATATAATAAAATAGAGAAACAAATTAATATTTTCCATAAAACTAACATCCAGAAATTGCCACATTTTGATTTTTCATATCCAGCTTTTACTCTATGCATCCAAAACTGCATCATTGATTTCAAGTTTTCAGGTATAATCTGATTATACAGAAATAATGCTTGCTCTCTGTAAAATGCAGAAAAAATAGAGAAGGAAAGATAAATTTCTCATGGCCTGGAATGCCCCCATCAAGGTTCTTAATGGTGAAAAACAAAATCTGATTCTAGTTAGGAAGAGGACATTACTGGAAAGACTGAAAATAGCATACATCATTAACAGGGGAGAGGGGGCGCTTACCAGGGTCTTTGCTTTAACACACCTCTTCCTCTGGTTTTCTGTGATAGAATGACTCAGACACTCATTCATATATTGTATGGCTGGACCCTGATGTTAATTTGATCTCAGTTTAAATGTTACTTTTTTGGAAGTCTTCTTTGATGGCTCTGTCTAAAGGAGTCATTCACTATTGAAATAGCCTTATCTGGGTAGGGAGCTTATCATTTTTATTTCCTACCATTTTTCTCATTTATTTGTATACTTGTTTCTTGTCTCTTTTCTTCATTGTTGTATCCTCAGGGCCTAGGATAGTGTCTGGCATTAGTACCATTCATTGTTGGATGAATAAATGAATCAAGAGCCTTTGTTGGTCCTACCTACATAGGATTTTGGAAGTATCTTTTTTTTTAATCCTCATCACAGGATATGTTTATTGATTTTAGAAAGAGAGGAAGGGGGAGAGAGAGAGAGAGAGAAGAGAGAATCATCAATCAGTTGCCTCCCATACATACCCCAAACAGGGATCAAACCCCCAACCTAGGTATGTGCCCTGATTGGAGATCAAACCTACAAACTTTTGATATATGGGATGATGCTCCAAAGAACTGAGCAACCCAACCAGGGCTGAAAGTATTTTTCTTTAACTGCCACTGGACACCTAGCCTAAGAAAGCAACCTGGTAAAGAAACCTGTGTTTCAGTCACAACCCTTCATCCCTACTTCCTTGTGTAGCAGCAATTCTAGGTCTCTGTGTTAATTAGAACTACTTACTACAGCCAATACTGTATCTCTATTTTTTTGCCTCTTTGCCTTATGCCTTAAGAAGTCTGAAATATCCATGTAACTACCTCAGCTTCCAGTTCAATGAAATCAGAGTGTCCTTTGGTGAGAATATTCTTCCCTTTGGTGTTAAAACTCTGAACCCTCAGGGTCTAGTGTTGTTAGGACAGGGAGAAATTTTTTTATATAGCCATTTACTATTGCAGTAGTCTTTAAGTTTCTTTGACTTCTCATTTATCATTCTTTACCATTATTCTTTTTAAAAATATTTATTTGCTTCTTTGTTTATTTATTTATAGGGGAAGGGAAGGAGAGAGAGAGGGAAAGAAACATTGATGTGAGAGGGAAATATCAACTGGGTTGCCCTTCGAACATGCCTAGACTGGGAACTGAACCTGCAACCTAGGCATTGTGCCTTGACCAGGAATCAAACCCATGACCTTTTGGTTTGTGGGATAATGCCCAACAAACTGAGCTACATAGGCCAGAGTTCTTTACCATTATTGTTGTTTGACCTTGAGGCGTGGAGGAACTATATCATCCTCTGTGAAGAGAAATCTGTGTTGTTAAAGGCTACAGATAAGCTCCACTCCAGCCCCCATGGCTACACTGTTCGTGAGCCCACTGAGCATGCACAGGAGTGAGAAGGGAGCAGAATGGCATCCACAGAGTGGGCTGTCCTGGACCCTAGTTACTGAAAATCTTCATGAGAATATTTTGCTGAGCATTCATGAAACAGAAATAATCTGGGCCCATTCTGAAAGTTCTAGCCATTAACTCTTTCCCAAACCTCTTTGTCATAAATCCTCTAATCTTAGTCCTTCTAGGTCATGTGACCAAATTTTAAACACTATACATGATTTAGTGGTCCTTGAATCTTTCAGAAAATGTAGAAAATAAAAGGTAGGAAATAAAAATATTTAAATTACTCTGTTCAAAGTTCTTCCCCCTGGAAGGGGGAGAAATGGGGAAATAGTACAGGGATTAAGAAGCATAATTGGCTGGTACAAAATAGACAGGGAGAAGTTAAGAATAATATAGGAAAGGATGAAGCCAAAGAACTTATATGCACAACCCACAGACATGAACTAAGGGGGGGATGGGATTGCAGAAGGGAAGGGGGGTACTGAGCAGAGGGGAGCAAAGGGAAAAAAATAGGACTATGATAACAACATAATCAATAAAATATACTTTTGAAAAGTTTACAAGATAGAAATAAGAACATTATATATTAATAAAAGTTTTAATACAGCAAGACGATATAACAATTATGAACATTTACCCACCTCATAATTAACCCTCAAGATGTATGAAGCAAAAATGAATAGAATTGAAGGGATAAATAGACAGTTCTACAATAATAGTTAGAAACTTCAATACCCCACTCTCAGTAATGGATAGAACCACCAGATATAAGATAAATAAGGAAATAAAGAATTGAACAACACAATAAACCAACTAAATCTAGAAAACATATATGAACACTCTACCCAACAACAATAGAATACACATTTTTTTTAAGTACACATGGGAAATTCTCCAGGATAGACTACATGTTATACCGTAAGTCAAAAAAGATAATGTTAATGTTAAAAGAAAGATGTTAGAAGAAAGCTATCATGTTAAAATGTTAAAAGAAAACTATTATACAAAATGTCTTCAACCACAATGTGATGAAGTTACAAATCAGTAACAGGAGGAAAACTGGAAATTCACAAATTTGTGGAAATAACACATTCTTAAACAACCAATGGGTCAATGTATTGATCAGCTTAGACTACCATAACAAAATACCACAGACTGAGTGGTTGAAGTAGCAGATATTTATTTCTCTAGTTCTGGAGGCTAAGAAGCAGACTTAGAAGATCTTATGTGGTCAATCACTGCTCTTGTTGTGTTTATCAAATGAACAGGCTAAATTAAAACTGGACTTAATGCAGTCCCTTTAATAACAAGGAGGGTAATCTTAAGGACGGCCCTGGCTGGTTTAGCTCAGTGGATTGAGCGTTGGCCTGCGAGCTAAGTGTCGCTGGTTCGATCTTCCAGTCAGGGTACATCAGAGAAGGAAAACTCTGACTCCAAAAAACCTCCGCTGCCTTGCGGCATACCTCTTCAGGGGAAAGGCTAAGGGAGTAAACCCCGACAGAAAATCCGGAGCCGGAGTCCCTAAGGCGGTTTGACGTTGTAGTCAACACTGGCAACTCCTGCGGCGCACCTGAACCCAAGCTGTATTGACTCCGTCTTTCCCTTGGACCCTTCAGCTGCGAAGAGAGGGGGGGTCTGCTGCATGGGCAACAGCAGACCCTCCATATTACCCTGCCCAGGCTCTGTAGCTTCAGCGTCATCGCAAGATGTCGATTCAACACGGGAGGAGACAGATACCGTGTCACTCCCGAGTCGGACTGCACAGCCATTTTCGGCGGTGCAGATGGACCCTTAGGAAGCTACACCATCGTCTCTCGAGACGGACGGCTGCCGACGACGACGGGCCAACGAGTTCTGGAAGCTGAAAAGTGCACAATCAAGAGAGCAGACAATTTAGTTCTTGGTGAAGACCCACTTCCTGGCTTGCAGACAACCACCTTCTTGCTTGGTCCTCACATGGCAGAGAGAATTTAGGTTTCTCTTTCTCTTATGACATTAATCCCATCATGGGGCCCCCACCCTCATGACCTCATCTAAACTTAATTGCCTGCCAAAGGCCCCACCTCCAACTGCCACTATATTCGAGGGTAAGGCTTTAACATGTGAATTGGCCGGGGAGTATGTTCAGTTTATAACATTCTTCCCCTGGCTCCCCTAAAAATAATGAATTCATGCAAAATATATTTATTCTATCCCCAAAGTGTCAACCTGATAGGAGAACTCAAGAGATAAAGATTTAGTCTTAGGTACAGTTCATAGGCTCAAGTGATTAATGCATGTGAAAAGCTATTACTCAGGAACTAGAATGCATGACCTACGTGACTGCAGGAGGTTGACAGGAAATTCAACCTTTGTGCCCTAGGGGATTTGCAAGGGATGGCAATGGTACCTGAGCCAAAGTGTTCCAGGGAAGGAATGTACTTGACACAGAAAAAGAATTGTTGATCAGTCAGCAGATAAAGAAGTACTAGGAAACCACCCCCGGACTGCAACTATTATCTGATTAACCTTTTTTCCAAACCCCTTACCTACTCTTTTCTTCTCCTTATAAAAAGGTCGGTTTGAGATGAGACGTTAAGACAGTTTTTAGGGTACATAACTGGCCATCTTCTCAGACCACTGGCATCTGAATAAAGTGCCCATAAAGAGTCAATCTTTGTCTCTACTTATTGGTTGGGTAGTAACAGGCAGCACCAAAACCAACTTCCTGGTCTCAAACCAATTGCAGCATCAATTGTAAAATCTAGTCTCATCTAAATATCTAAATCTGATATGGGTGAGACATGAGGTATGATTCATCCTGAGGCAAAACTCCTCTCCAGCTTCAAACCAGTGAAACCAGAAAAAGTTATGTGCTTCAAAATACAGCCATGGGACAGACGTATGTAAACCTCATTCCAAAAGGGAGAAATTGGAAAAAGGTAATTGTTCCAAGCAAGTTCAAAATCTAACAAGACAAATATCATCAGATCTTATGCTCTCTGGCCCATTGGGGTGGTGGTCTGCCCTGAGGACCCACTGGGGTGGCATTCCCCCTTCTGCAGCTCTGCTAGATGGGTTGCCACCCCACAGTTCTGGTGGTCCCACCCTTAAGTCTCCAGGTGGCCACTATCTGGACAGTTGAAACTAGTCCTGATGATTTTTGAATTGCCTTCAGAACCATTCTTCCCTTGTCTTGAAGAATAGCACACATTCACAGCCAAATAGCTCTGTGGTCCAGTCACACAAGATCAGAGAAATCCAATAGCCTTCCTTCAACTGTTTTCAGTTGCATCCCTTTCAGTTCAAACTGGCAGTGTTTCTGATGAGGTGGTTGATTAGATCTGTGGTTCATACATATACTAATCTCCATATCAAAGGGTTGTTGAACCCTTAGCATTCTCTTCAGAGCAAGCTTTCTCATTTGGGACAGACTGAGAATTTCCCAAATCTTTAAGTTGTGGTTCTTTTTTGCTTGACAATTGCTTCTTCAATTCATTTCTCTCTCTTTGGATTTTACTATTTAATGAGCAGTCAGGTAGCACCAACCATCTCCTTCAACACTTTGCTTAGAAATCCTCTCAGCTAAAACTGTAATTTAATCTCTCACAAGTTCTACCTTCCACAAGACACTAGAATATGATCACAGCTCAGCCAAGTTCCTTGCCATTTTGTAATAAGAATTACCTTTTCTCCACATTCCCATCAGAGACCTCAACAAAATAACCTTTATACTCCTATTTCCACCAACATTCTGTTCATAATTATTTATGTATTCTCTAAAAAGACAGAAGCTTTCTCTATGCTCTCTTTTCCTTCTGAGCCTTCCCCTGGATCACCTTTAACTGTTCTTTCATGGCAATTTGGCTTTTTATAGTATGAACTTCAAAACTCTCCCAGCCTCTACCCATTACCCATCCAAAGCTGCTTCCACATTTTTATTTATTTCTTTCAGCAGCACCCCACCTCACAGTACCAAAATTCTGTCTTAGCCAGCTTGGTCTGCTCTATAGAAATGCCATAGCCTGGGTAGCTTAAACTACAGATATTCATAGGCTGGAAGATATTTTACAGGCTGGGGGTCTGAGATCAGGGTGCCAACATGGTTGGGTTCTGATGAGGGCCCTCTTCCTGGCTTGCAGACAGCCACTTTCTGGCCATGTGCTCACATGGCCTTTTCTGGGTGTATGCACATGACCGAACCACCAGACAGAAAGTAAGTAAGGAAACAGAAGACTTGAATGACACAATAAACCAACCATATTAATATATATACACACTCTATCCAATAAAAATAGAATTCCATCATGAGGGCATTACTCTCACAACCTCATCTAAACCTAATCATCTCACTTCTGGCCAAGATGGAGGCCTAGACAGACACGCTGCATCTCCCTCCACAACTAAGAAGGAATACAACTATCTCAAAACTAGATAACCAGAAGTTCCAGAAAATCAAGGTGCATGGAAGTCCAGCAAGCAAAGATATAAAGAGGAAATACTCATCCAGACAGGTAAGAGGGGCAGAGCCAAGGCGGAGAGGATGCGGTGTGGTGGTGGCAGCAGCGGTGGAAGTGGCAGGCTGGCGGAAATTGCAGTCACACATTTTAAAAAACAAGGAGGGACAACTGAGGAGTGCTCCCAGTACCAGACCAGACCATGCAGTTCACAATTCCAATGCAGAGGAAAATAAAGCCTCATTGCTTCTGACTGTGCAAACCAGTGGGGTGGGGCGGAGGAAGAAACTGCTGGTCTCTTGGCAGAATATGCTTGTTTAAAGGGCCACCATGGTCCTAGAACATCTGCAGATCCATCCACTCTGGGAACAATGGCCAGGGCAACAGCTAGAGAGGCATCAGTCCCATACTGGAAGTGGGAGAAGTGCCTGGAAAAGGGGTGAGTGCTGAGCAAGTGGCATTGTTCCCTCTCAATCCCCTCCACATGCAGCACCACTACGTGGTGAAACAGGTCACCCTGTACTGACAAATACCTAAGGCTCCTCCCCTTACAACATAACAGATGTGACAGCTCTACCTAAGACACAGAGGCAAACAAAAACAGGAGCCTGTCAAGATGAGGAGACAGAGAAGTATGGCCCAAAAGAGGGAATAGATCAAGGTTCCAGTGGGAGAACTAAGTGATGAGGAGATAGCCAATCTAACAGATGTAGATTTCAAAACACTGGTGATCAGGATGCTCACAGACTTGACAGATATCCTTATGTATAACAAATCCATAAGGGAAGAAGTGAAGGCTATGCGATATGAAACAAAGGAAAATCCACACAAAACCAGTGGCGAAGAGAAGGATACCACTGTTCAAATCAATGATTTGGAACATAATGATGAAAAAAACAGTCAATCAGTACAGAATGAGGAAATAAGAATTGGAAAAAATGAGAAGAGGCTTCGGAACGTCTGGGACAACTTTAAACATGCCAATATCTGAATCATAAGGGTGCCAGAAAGAGAAGAGGAAAAGCAAGAAATTTAAAGCTTATGTGGAAAAATAATGAAGGAAAACTTCCCAAATCTGGTGAAGGACATAGACATACAAGTCTAGGAAGCACAGAGAGTCCCAAACAAACTAGACCCAAAAAGGACCACATCAAGACACATCATAATTAAAATGCCAAAGGTTCAAGATAAAGAGAGAATCTTAAAAGCAGCAAAAGAAAAGCAGAGAGTTACCTACAAAGGGGTGCCTATAAGACTGTCAGCTGATTTCTCAAATGAAACTTTGCAGGCAAGAAGGAACTGGCAAGAAGTATTCAATGTGATAAAAAGCAAGGACCTACAACTGAGACTACTCTATCCAGCAAAGCTATCATTTAGAATGGAAGGGCAGATAATGTGCTTCCCAGACAAGGTAAAGCTAAAGGAGTTCATTATCACCAAGCCATTATTATATGAAATGTTAAAAGGACTTATTTAAGAAAAAGATCAAAACTATGAAACTATTAAAATGACAACAAACTCACAACTATCAACACCTGAATCTAAAAAATAAAAACAAAATCCAGCTAAGCAAACCAGAATAGGAACAGAATCATAGGTATGGGGATCATCTGGAGGCTTATCAGCAGGGAGGGAGAAGAGGGAGAAATGGGGAAATGGTGCAGGGATTAAGAAGCATAATCCGTTGGTACAAAATAGACAGGGGGAAGTTAAGAATTATATAGGAAAGGGTGAAGCCAAAGAATTTATATGCATGACCCATGGACGTGAACTAAGTGGGGGATGGGATTGCTGGAGGAGATGGGGGTATGGGCAGAAGGGAGCAAAGGGAAAAGAAATTGGGAAAACTGTAACAATATAATCAATAAAATGTACTTTAAAAAATGGTAAATAAATAAATAAGCCTAATCACCTCTCAAAGGGCCCACCTCCAAATACCATCGCAGTGGGAGTTAGAGCATCAGCATATGAATATTGGGGAGAGGTGAACTTTCAACTCATAACAGGTATCATGAAGATTTTGTTATTATTCATTCACATACCAGTGAGATTTACTATCTTGAATTTCATAAGTTTATTAAGCTAAGCATTTACTGTTTTGAATAGGCACTTTATATCATTGCCAATTTTCCTACTGAGGTGTTCATTTTTAACATTACTTGTAAGAGCTCTTTACATTGTAAAAAGATTAATATTTTGTTATACATGGAGTAAAATTTTACAATTTTCCTTTTGATATTTGTTAATAGTAATTTAAGTTATAAATTTTTTATTGTGATGTTTAATTTCTATTATTAAAAGGCTTCATAATTTATAATATAATTATGCTTTTTACTTTCTCTGATTCCTGCTTTGGTATCATTCATGGAAATACACAACTTCATCATCATAGAAATTTAGCAAGGAATGTTAGTAATAACAATGTAAAATTACTAATAATCACTATCATTTATTGACTATTTACTATGTATCAGACACTCTACATACATTGTTCTACTACTTAATCTACACAACAAACCTATGCAGTTATTATAGCTCCCATTCTACAGATCAGGCAACTGAGGCTGAAGAGGACAAAGTAACTCGCCTATAATCATGAGACTTGCAATGCTGGAGCTGAGATTCAGTCATTTTGCTGTGCACAAACTCTGGACTCTGTAAACAGATAAATAGACCTGGGACCACTTCCTGTCTCTGTTGTGCTGGCTGCTAGGTGTGTTACCTTGTGGTACCCTTCACCCTTCTGAGTTTTGATGTCAGCTGTTAAATTTGCCTAACAATAACTCTCTCATAGACTTGTTGAGGGATTTAAATGAGAAAAAATATGCAATGTGCCTGGCACCTAGATAGTCATAGAAGAGAGTCAGCCACCACCCTTCTTTGCCAGAGTATCTTAACTCTTTCCCTCCCCTTTTCGTTGTGGGGTGTGGTGGAAGGGCAGCAAGATAAACGATAAACCAGTGCAGCTGTGAGGAGCAGAAGTGACAATTCTAGGCATAGTGAGGTAAAGCTTTACCTCTCTGAAGGAGACCCACCCTGGGAGGGACTCAGGTGCTTCCAACATGGGGAGGTATGCTTTTCCAAGTGTGGGAGGCTAGGGTGGAGCTGGATCAGGAAGATCTCTCTACAGCTCAGAGGCAGCCACTCTTGCTGTGAGGAGAGCCCTGTGAAGTTGCTGCTCATCTTCAGCTCTTGCCCTGTTGGCCCTGACACACATACGGAGACAATGGGTAACCTCGAGGGGCACCTGCTGCCAGCAGTGTTCTTCTTCCTCTTCTCTGTCTACTACTCAGTGCTGGCATCCTTGGCCTTGCTACGGGGACAGAAGTTTTTCAAACCCCCTCTACCCCCAAGGGAGAAGCGAGGACACACATGGTGGAAGTGGGTACCTGCAGAAGCAGTGGTGAAAGTCATCATCAGTCTAACTGGCATCATGTCTGAGTTCTTCTACCCCCCAGGAGTCAACCGGCTGAGAATAGTAGACTGGGAGGACCCTCGGCGGCCATTCGTGTTCTCAAACAACTGGCAGCATGTCACGATGTACGGTTTCTTCCTGCTCAGTGGCGTGGTGGACATTGTGAGCCAGTCATGCCAGGTACGGCAGAGCATGAAGCTGGAGCGAGCAGCTGAGGCCCTGGCCTGCTGTGTGCTGGCGCTGCTGATGGCAGCCCACATTGAGAACAAGGATGCCCTGGAGATCCGCCTGCACATTCTCTTCATAGTGCCTGCGTTCCTGGCCGGCCTGGTGCTCATCATCGAGGTCTGGGTCCCTGACCAGCCCCCACTCTGGTTTCTCAAGTCCTGGATGGGACTGGTGTTCAGCACCTGGCTGCTGCAGATCTGCATGGTGCTGTACGTTCCTCCCTCCGGGCAGCCCTGGCGATCAGAAAACCCTGTGGACCTCGCCTTCCTCACCATCTTCTTCTGCTGGCACCTGATTTTAGGGGCAGCCTTGCTGGCCACTATCTATGGCATCTGCAGCCTATGGCATCATCGCTGCTCCTCAGGGACAGAGGCTACAGGTGCCAAGTACCAGCCATGCCCCACAGCTTACAGCAGCGAAGAGCTGGAGAAACTCATGGCAGGGGCTGAGCCGCAGGATGGGGGTGTCTAGGTTTAGAATCTGTCTTTGTGCTAGCCTTTTGTAATGAAAATTATGAGGATGCCCATTGAGTGCACAGCATTGGGTCCACATTGTGGCCTTCTGTCACCGTAATCATCTTCCTTGTTCCTAAATAAACCTTCGGGCTCCTAGCAGTACTTCTACCCACCACTCGGTTCTCTCCAGGTCTGTCTCTTTCCTGTCTCACTACTCAGGATGGCTCCTGGCCGTGGACCTACATGAAGTGAGAACAAGGAGCAGTGCTTTTCTCTGACAGCTTTTGGGATCCAAGAGGGGAAAATGAGAAGAGAAAATAGTGATGGAGTGTTGCTGGGGACTCGAGGAGAGTTATATCCATCTGAGGCAAGGCAGTGGGTGTGTGTGTTCACAGTTAAAGTGCTTCACTGTGTGAAAGAGAGGGGGTTCATTTTTGCATAATGGTGACAGCTTCTGTTTTCTTCATTTCTCTTTTTTTATTTACAATAAGTATAGCAGGATAAGAACTTGTTTTTGTTGTTTTTAATCTAAACTGAAAGAGGCTACTTCTGCCTTCTGAGCGAGTAAGGGATCAGGAGAAAGAGAGAGCAATTAATTTAGCAGGCAATCATGCCTGGGAGAAAGGAGGCAAGAGAGAAATTCCCAAAAGTGGTTGTAAGAAACGAGAATCATACTTACATAATTTTACCAGTGTGTTTTTTGCTGTGATATAAAACAACTCCATTGTTCCAACTTGTTCAGTAAATTCTATGATACATATATGTCTTGTGTCAGTGATTCTTGGGTAAGATCAAAGACAAGGCCCTGATTGCAGTTTGTGGGGGCAGAAGGGAGGGAACTGCCATGAAATGTGGGGTACAGATGAGCCCAGTGGTTCTGAAGATGCAGAAACTGAGAGCTGAGAGGGACCCTGAGCATGTCAGCCCCCTGGAATTTGCAGAAATTTTCATCCAGTCACTGAGCTTCTCCCAGAATGAGGAGAGGAGATGCTAGTACATCATATAATCAGTGAAATACATGAAAGCAAAGTATCTAAAAGTACTTATCCCTGGGTACAATCAGAGAGCCACTGCTTCGAATAGATGAATTCACTTCTGTGAGGGGGATAAACTCAGCATTTGGAAGTCTGAAGAGGCAGGAAGAAGGGAGGAGATGCTGTCTGCTGTGCATAGATGTAGAAAAAGGACCAGAGAGAAAAGAGCCCACTCATGAAGCAGCTGGAAGTACACTACCTTTGCTGCAGTCAGAAACGCTGTCCTAAGAGACTGAAAAGCTTCAGGAACAGTGTGCAAGAGCATGGAAAATAGGCCCTGGCAGCACTGGGACAAGGGGTTAGGACAGAGAAGGGAAGCAAGGGAAGCAAGGGAAGAAGTGGAAAAAGGACAAGGATCTGGCAACTCCCACGGGCAGGGCTTGGAGGGAAGGGACGCTCTGGATCTGCAGGAAGAGAAATGTATCTTTCTCCAGCAGTTGCAACCAGGCCAGCAACCAAGCTAAGGAGAGGCCAACGTCCGTCCCTCTTTCTGTCCCTGCTCTTAAAAGCCCAGAAGCAGAGCCAGATTTACCCTGAAGCTAATAAAACTTAAGCTTCAGAGCCCCTCATTATACATCTTCCCTTCAAAGCCCTGGGAAGGACCATCGCAAGGCATTCATATGATCACAAATCACTGAAAGTTGCAAAAGTAAGATTTCTGTATTCTTTTCTCTAACTGGGGACTGCAGATTGTATAAACTTAAGATTCCATAAAACCTGGCATGCCTCCGCCCCCAAGGTTTAAGACAGATTTCCTTTCAGGATGCTTTAGGATAAATATATCTCTTAGCCTGTTAGTGGAACATTCTTTATTCAAGGATAATGTTAAGAATCTTCCTTCCTCAACTTGGAAACAAGAAACTTAAAATGCTAATGACATCACACCCTGACGAAAAACCACCTGCTGGAAGATAATCTCTTAGTCAACAACAGTAAATGAGTGGTATCAGATGCTGGACCTGATTTAATAAGGAGGAGTTAGAGGTGCAGAAGACCAAAGGCTGGGGGCGGAGAGGAAGTAATTTATAGAGGTGAGTCCTGTTGATCTTCATTTGTGCTATGCCAAGCAGTTTTTGTCCTGCACATATAGAAAAATAGAACCAATAGAATGTGAAGAGATAGAAATTTTGAGGAATTGGCTCAAGAGATTGTGAGGGCAGAGACCCAGGGAAGAGTTGATGTTGCCACCGTGAATCTAAAGGCAGTCTGGAGGCAGAATGCCTTCTTCCTCAAGGCACCTCAGTCTTTTCTTCTAAGACCTTTATCTGATTGGATGAGGCCCACCACACTATGGAGGGTAATCTCCTTAATCAAAGTTTACTGATTAAATGTTAACCACATATAAAAAAATATCTTCACAGCAACATCGAGTCATGTTTACCAAGCAACTGGGTACCGTGACTAGCCAAGTTAAGACATAAAATTAACCACCATACTCAGCATATTGGAACATGGCCACACAAACATGATTTACAACGACTATGTTTGTCATGATTTTTGGAGACCCTCCAAATTAATTACGGTAACTTTATTTTAAAGGAACTTCATCATCATCAGTCCTGATGCATTGTGACTGTGACTATTTAATGTTATATAGAGTTCTTTTCTTCCCTGTTCCCTCTAGAAGAGAGATAGAGTGATGGGTGGGCAGATAGGTAACACATTTTTATTTATTTTTTCTTTTTTTAAAAGATTTATATATTTATTTTTAGAGAGAGGGGAAGGGAGGGAGAAAGAGAGGAAGGGAAACATCAATGTGTGCTTGCCTCTTGCACTCTCTGAACTGGGTATCTGGCCCACAACCCAGGCATGTGCCTTGACTGGAAATTGAACCAGTGACCCTTTGGTTCACAGCCCAGTGCTCAATCCACTGAGCCACACCAGCCAGGATGGTATCACATTTTTAAAGACTAAAAAATAGTATTTAGAGGGTTGGGGGTACTGTTCATGTTATACATTTCATACATCTTAGAATATACCAAAAAGTATTTTAAAATATTTTGAAATCTACCATAATGCCCTTACTCAGAATTTATTATTTCCTGGGAGGATTGGAAGGGTGGGAAGTTATTTCAATCAACGAATGGGTGATAAAGACTGAATATACAAACAGGCAATGGCCAGATCATATATAAAAATGAAACTCTGACCCACAGTCTGTAGCAACCAGCCCAGGAAACCAGTCCATGATCTACAGTAATCAGCCCAGGAAGCCAGCCTGCTCTCTATAAGTCCAATTTGCAGAAGGTCAGTTAGCTAGCTCTAATAACTAGTCCAGGAAGACAAACAACAACCCTTGTAACAGTTGACCCCAAATGGGCAAGACTTGATTAATAACTAACAGCTTCCCTAATTTGTGTCCATGCTGCCAACTTAGGACCAACCACAGAAAGCCAACTATGCACCCCGAACCAATCAAATGGGTACTCCCCATCTAGTTTGCCAGCCTATAGTTTCTCCATGCCAAAAGCTTCTATCAGGGCACACATCAGGCCTTCCCTTCTTTCCACTATGACACTTTCCACTCCTCTGCCTGCCTTGTGTCTGCCAATGCAAATGATGGTGGCTGACTCCCTTGTTATACTCTGACTAGATAACTTTTGCTTGTTTTCTTTTATTGGTCTTCATTTATCTCCACATGTTAAATTCTTTACTTTATTCATGTAGGCAGTTACTCAATATTTATTGAGCATCTACTATGTGCCACACTCCATGCTGGGCCCTGAGAACAGTGAAGTGACTCAGGTGTCAGGGTCCTTGCCTTCAATCTGATTATAGTTCAGGGGGAGAAGAAAGATAAATAAACAGCAAGCCAACTGAAAAGAGCTGCACAGTCTGAAAAGACCTGTGATAACAGGCAGCTAAGCCAGACTTAGAATCGGGGAACACTTTCTAGACAAGTAATGTCTCTGTTTCCAAATTCAAGGGGTTTGCCACTTGGGGTGTCCTAACGAGAACCAGTAGTGGTTGTCTTTAGGTACTTCTATTTAATTGCATTAAGTAAAGGAGACAGGGGATTCACATCCAACGCTGTCTCTCAGGAAGGAGGCTTAGCCATTGCTTATACACACTATTTGGTTAATTACATGTTGATTTCTTCTTTACAGTTGGCTAAACTTGGCTGATTGGGTTTCTTCAAGCCCATCAACTTACAGCTGCCTGTAAAATACTGTACTACATTTGAACATTTAGCAAAAATAGCATTTAATAAGAACCACCCAAACCTCGAAACCCTTATCGTATTTAACATCTCTACAGAAACCTAAGGGATCAGTATAGCCAGGGAAAGAGGGGTGGAGGAAATATTTGGGAGGGAGTGAAGGGCCAGGGGAAAGTCCCTCAGTCATAGCATAAACACTGAAGGAAGTGAACAAAACAGGATGGTTGGGCCACAGTGTTTGAGCCTGGAGTGGTAAGATATGAAGATGGAAAGGCAGATTCCCTCTAAGCTACAGGAAGGAATTTGGTGTTTATGCTGAAGCCAACTATAATGATCAGATGTCACTCAGGCCCAATGAGGAGTGAGGTCTGGAGGAGGACAAACTTGGAAGCACAGAGACAAGTTAGGAAACTAACAGGTGATGGTGGCTGGATGAGAAGAAAAGTGCATGGGTTGGAGAGCTGGCTTAGGGGCTCCTGACGGGAATGGCATAGCTGGAGGTTGGTAGACTGAGAAAGGGGCGAAGAAGCTTGGAGAGCTGAAGAGGAAAGTAAATACAACAACTGAGAAAATGAAAACCACTGAGGTGTTGTTCTGGAAGCAGTTGGCTGTACAAGTATGGAGCTCAAAAGAAAGGGATGGGTAGAGAGGGAGATCTGGGAGTCATAAATGGTCATCAAAGCCACTTCTGGTCACCCAGGGATGGATGAGTTCACCCAGGGAGAGTGCTGGGAACAGAGAACTCTGGGAGGCACCACATCTAGCTGAAAAAAGAAGAGAGGCATTTGTAAGGCAAACCATGAAACGGTAGCCAGGACTTCTGGTCAAGATGGCAGCATAGGCAGACATGGCTCACCTCTTCACACAACCACATCAAAATTATAACTAAAATATAGAACAACCATCACTGAGAACCATCACAAATAGAGTTGAATGGAAGTCTGACAACTACAGATTTAAAGAAAACACATCCATCCAGCTGAGCTGGCAAGCTGATGCAGTATCTGAGACTATCAACCTGGCTAGCACTGTTTGACTCACCTTGGAAATCCCCAGGGACTCAGCCCCACCCAACTTACAGACCCACTCAAGCTGCTTTTCCATATGAATGGCTGGTCTTGGTTCATGCTTCATAACTTCCTAAATCCTCTCAAACAAGCAATGGCAGCCTGGCAAGGCACCAGCACTAGCCAGCCTTCACCTGGGAATCTCCAAGCCCAGCACAAGTAGCAGCCATTTCAGATTGTTTTATAGTTCATGCAGGGTGGCCCAAGCTAAACACAGGTGGGGCCTGAACTTGGCCTGCACCACCTGGGAAAACCCAGAGCCAGCACACTCAGTATACAGCTACAGACCACATCAGAGCACCACCACCCTGCCCCTGCACAGCTGGTGGGGGGATTGCCTGAGGGAGTGGGGGATGCTGGGTGGAGGGGGTCAAAGGGGGAGAAATCAGGACAACTGTAATAGCATAATCGATAAAATATAATTTTTAAAACAAAGAAAGATCAGTCAGGGAGGTAGGAGATAAACCAAGTAGTTGTTGTAACACAGAAACCAAATATTGCTATTGTTCCAAGAGAGGGAGTAGCCAAAACACAGAAATAAAGCCATGTTTTTCTTGTCTAGCTTCTTCTTCCCTATTACCCCTTCCTTTCCTTCCCCTCCCAGCGAAGGACGGCCCCCAGGACAGTGGGAAGGAACTTATTCTCCCAAGACGAGTGGAACCAGTCCTGCATTGCCCCATAGCATTGCTCAAGCCGCATCAACAAAGTGCCTGCGTGGTACCAGTCATGGGTAAGACTGGATGCTGAAAGAACAGGAAGAAATGACTGTGCTTAGGACAATGTTTGCCCCTCAATCAGCTAATGGTTTTACTAACAACTCACTAAAGTGGAACTGGGACGTTAACTGGAGGACCACAGTGAGCGTTACTCTAGTTTGATGTGTATACATTACAAAGGAAGCTATTCAGTTCAATAGCCTTGGTTATTGAGTGCCTACCACACAGCAGGTGGAAACTGAAATCAAATTTCCTCTCTTCACTAGCCTGTGAGTACAAAAGGGACTACAGGAAGGATAATGATCCATATTTCAAGGTCCTCCCTCTCCTTAAAGCCTCACCCAGGTATCCCTCCAAGTCCTCACAAGTCTCTCTCCCTCGCTCAATCTCTCTCTCCCTCCTACCCTCTTAGTTTACCTCTTCCCTCTCCTTCCTTCTCCTTCTCCTCCTTCCTCCCTCCTCCTCCTCTTCCTCTCACTTCCTCACTGCCCTCCCCCACAACTACCTACAGCTCTGGGCCTCCTTCTGGCATCCAGGTGAATCCAGAGAGCACCCATCTCCCTTCCTCACTGTCTGTGGTGTTCCTGGTAATGAGGCCGCTTTCTTCCCCACTTCGTAATCCTTTTGAAGACACTGAGCAGAGCCCTGTCTCAACCCAGACAACATCCTCCTCCCTGACCTGCGCACCCATCCCCCTGGCAGCCCCTCTCTAGGGGCGCAGTTCCCAAGAACCAGTCTGTGACAGACCGAGTGCGGGAGTGCGCTCTCCTTGCGGCAACATCCTCACTGTCCTGTGAATCAACCTGCCCTGGTGCCTGGCACAGAACCTAGGGGCACAGAAACTGGGAGACTAGGGTGGGCAGAAACTTGACTTTTACTTTTTTTTTATACTTCTGATTGTGTTACACGTAAAGGAATTATACGGGTAATACGCTTGATTTTTTTTTTAATGAAATCTAAATAAAAAGTTTGCCAAGAGCACAGAACTAGCTGCTAAGCTGTGAGGAATGCAAGGAGCTCAGTACTGCCAGGCTGTGCCCAGCTGTGCCCACCACAGTCCCCTGCCGCCCTCTTGTTTCAGGAGCTCTGGCCTGAGAATGGCCAGGGTTTCAGGGCCCCCACACCCCTGCTCCAGGTTCTTCTCCCTTCACAGGGGCTCGGGCAGAGGTCGTGAACTCAGTCGGGGGCCCACCTCTGCCTCTGCTGGAGGGGCTGCAGGAGCGCGGTCCCGTGTGGGGCTCGAGAAGGGGCGGGCGTGATTTTCCCAGGCCTGCGCTCAGGGGAGGAGTGCGCACCTCGCCCGACTACACCACACCTTCAGTACCCGCTCTCGCCCTGGAGGCCCTGCCTGGAGGCCTGGGAGGGGGCCCTGCGGATGTGGTGGGCCCGCCCTTCCTGAGTTGCCTCTGTCCTCAGCGTCTGGCAAGACAGCAGATTCAGCAGGCGGAACCTGAGCCTGGAAAGAAGTGTCCCGCGTGGGTGCTCAGGGCGAGACCCTACGGCCTACAGAGGCTGGAGCGAGAGCCAGCTGGCCCTTGGTAGTCAAAGGTTCACACAGCTGAGATGGGGAGGGAGATGATGAACCACTGATGGGCTGATTCATCCGGTCATTCATGCATGCAATAACTATTTCTCTAGCGCCTTCTAAGCATTTGGGAGGAATCCATGAACAAAGCAACGATCCTGGCGCTTCAGACCTGGGGTGAGAGGTGGTTGGAGAGAAAATAATGAATTGTAAGATCATATATTGATGTTTAGCCATAAGTTATCTAAACCACCTCCTCCCTCACACTGTTAAAAGAAAATTTTCTTTAACAAATTGCTCTCCAGCCTGCACCAAGGGAACCTGAAGTGGCAAAAATATGCTGATACAAGGGAGGGTACGCCGCTGGGAAACACAATGCCTACATAAGCAGAAATTTTTTCATTCATAAAGCATCATTTATCTTAATCATTGGAGCTTCTCAGAATTTCCTAAGTGCTGCTCCCCCTTTTTAGCAGCTAATTTATGAAAAGAAAGAAAGAATGGCACTTTCAATTAATGAGGTAATAAAAAACTCTTTCACCCTTTTCTTTAACAGTCAATTCCTGGCAGGATGGTTGAGATGGCTGATGTGACCACCAGCCAGAAGAAAAAGCACACATCTGAAAGGCAAATGATAGGGGTACATGAATGTCAAATGGGAATAACAAGGTTTAATGCCAGGACAATAGTGCCCCAAATGTTCAATTAACAGGAAAACCTGAAACAATGGCAAAAGGGCTCAGCACCAGAGCACAGGAAGATGAGATTACTCCAAGCAAGCCCCTGCCAGTCATTTTTCTTAAGCTGCAAAGCAGAATAGTTTGTTCTGTGCTTAGTTTGAGGACAATTTGTGTGTGTGTGTGCGTGTGTGTGTGTGTGTGTGTGATTTGACACTACATTCTTATTTAAGTGGCACCCACACAAGGCCTACAGTCACACACAGAATTATATGCAGACAGAACACACCATGATTTACACTGTGCACAGGGTGAAGTTCAGAAAATTTCTATCAAAACTACCAAACTACTAAAACTACCAAGTACTGCCAAACTCAATATTTCTTTTTATAGCAAATACTTTGTAAAGTCCCTTTACTAACTTGAAATGAAATGTAATCTACCTACATACATAATTGCACAAAGTATATATATACACAGAAATAAATATCACTATAATATCTGTTGATGACTCCCAGCCAAAGACCCCCAGGAACACTTGTGGTTAAACAAGTTGTTTATGGCTCATTGCAAACAGGGAGAACACCCACCAGGGGGAAATGTGGTAGAAGGGACTTCAGACTTTAGGTTTGTGTTAGGTGACTTTTGAGAGGGTTTGTGGAAGCATTGTTTTGCTTTCCATTGGATGCTGTCAAGAAGTGGGAATTGTTCTATAATTGGGTATTCTAATAAATGTCACTCAGGAGGGCAGACTAGAGCAAGGGTAAAATTAGTGTTATAAAGGAGCAGCAATCACCTATTGTCTCCAAGATGGGGAGATAGTAGTCATTTCTGTAGTTTGGTTTGTGTTCACATTTTGTCTGTGTTCAGACATGATTACAGCATTTCTTGTTTTTATCTAAATTCATCAAGATCACAGAGTGGCCTTGCCTGATACTGGTGTTCTGTGGAGTTGTTTATGTGCAACAAGGGAACACAAAGCCAAGTGGTGAGTGCCAGGCTGGCTCTCAGATATCAGAGACTGCTTTTCTCTTCCTTATATCCTAGCTGAAATAGAAAGGAGAGATAAAAATGATCAATCATAAAATGATATACATGTCCATGTGTAAAAGTTCCAGCATAATTATACTAGACTACATAACAGAATCAGATGGTTCCACCTCCTTAAAATGTTATTCTTATTTAAAAAGAATATTGAATGTGTTTTCTTACAATAAATACATGAGAATGAAAGAGAGAGGTTCCAGTTAACATCAGAATTAAAATTTGTGTTAATATACATAACATGCCATGTTCATTTGTATATGTTAAGAGAAAGAAGAGATAACCTAATGGAAACAAGAATAACATGTTAACCAAATTATAGGCTGTCAAAAAAGAAAATACAAGAACGATATTCTTAGAACAGCATTGGTCTTATTTCTAAGACCAGTGACAAATGAATTCCTTCTGTATGACATGGAACAAGGGAATGATGATGTATCTCAGGGACCATATCTCTTGTGTTGAAATTTCAGTACTCATTTAAGACATACATTCTAATATGTAAAAACACCTTGAAAATCATTTACGATAAACCCCAAGATAAGGCATATTTTAATATAATGAGATTTGCTCCAGGTCTCTGACCAGCCCTTGTTTCCAAACCTGAGTGAGTCAAACTGAGACAGACTAAAAGGGTAGGTGCTATGATTAGAGATAATGTTTGGGACATGTGTAGTTTATGGTGCTCTGAACGCTAGCCATTGACATCATTTTGGTCTACCCACACACACGCACAACACAAAACAGCTGGTGAAAGAAGGATGGGTATTGCTTGGGTTCCTGTAATTGCATAATTGCATGGAGGGTGCTTGATTGAACGAACGTGTGTGGTCATGTTTATAGGAGAACCCCAGGCAACTCTGTTGCAGGCTTTCAATAGTGCGGCCTGGTATTGGGGAGGATAAATGAGGATGGAGAGGACAGGTGGGATGTAACTGGACTGGAACTTGCTCAGTTGGCTGTATGGATAGTTGTGTACAATATGCTTAAATATATTTTTCTTTGTGCTTTTTATTGGGAAAAAAAGTTTTTTTATTCATTTATTTATTTAAAAATATTGACACATCAATGTGATTTGTCTGGTTATACGCATTGAGATAAATCCTTCGTGGCCTCAGCTTCCTCTCTATAAAACGTCGGTGATAATATCCCCCAAGGTTGTTGTGAGGACTAGATGAGATTTCATGAATATACAAAGCCGCAGATGGTCCATAAATGTTTGCCTTTGAAATCCACGAAGGAGCCCCCCTTCCTGCTGCTCAGCAGGCCTGCACCACCACTGTGGGTGGTAACTGATGACCTGAGGGGAATGGTTCCTCCTGCCCACCTCATCCTCCTGAGGCGCAGTATCCCTCCACTCCAGCACCCCACCTCCATTGCCCTTGGGACTGGCTGCCCAGTCCACCCTCCTGCCTCTGCCCCACTGGACTGACTCTAGAAAAAAGATTTTTAATAACATCACAAAAATGCAACCCTACATTTTACATGATTGAGTTTTGAACTCCATATATTTTTTGTGGCCCGGGGTTATTTTGTTTCATCGGGTGGTGCAGAACAGAGGCTGGATTGGAAGAGCATACAAGAAGTCTTAGAGAAGTTAGGCCTTCAAACGTGCACCACATGGGACTGTGTCAGAGTAGCTGAAAATCCTGAAAAACAGTGAGGAATTCAAAATAAAATAGCACACAATTATCACAAAATGTTTTACTTTACATTGTGCCAAACATCTGGTGCTAATTTTTCCTGATGGCCTACAAACCTTTTAAATGGCCAGCATATTAAAGCTGAGAATCTCAATTTGCAATGCATACAATGACGTTGGAAAATGGATTATATTTTCTATGAAATCGTTTTTAAGGATTTCAAATACTGCCAATGCCTTTGTATCCATCATCAGTGAATTTGAAAATAAGTGTCTGCTGTGGCTTTTTTCATATTTTAACCTGATCCATCTGATCAAAGAGATTTCTTATCCCACAGGGGACTCTAGAAATGACAATTTACTTGCCTGATCTCATTACACAGCCGATACTCAACAGCTTTCACCATTTCAACGATTTTTCTTAGAACAGTATCATCAAAATTTAATGGAATAAAACATCATTTCATGGGATTTTTTCCCTGTCATCATTCTCATAACCCATCATTCATTGATAATTGGAGTTTTTTCTACAATGTGTTGCTTACCCTTTTTGCAAGCATTTATACTAATTTAGAAGAGAATAGCAACAACTTTACCTTCTACTCAAAGATGTTTTTTAACATTCAGCGAAGATTTTACTTTTCAAGCTTTGTCTTTAAATCTCAAAAGTAGGACATGCTGTCAACTTTATGAATATGGTGGATTTTTGTTGTTGTTGTTGTAGATCTTCACTTTATCTGAATGGAGTCACTGTTTACTGAAAAAGAACTGAGGAGTTGGCATGTTGGCAACTTTTCCCATGTGGGCAATTATAAAACCAAATTTTTGATGTTCAACTGAATATTGACTCTTTTCCTTTGCATTTGACACTTTGTCACACAGGCTAAATCAGAATATTTCTATGTAAATGTAGAATCACCATGAAGATGACAGTTAAAATGCCCAGGAATTCAGTTAATCCAATAATACAAGACAATTGCTATCAATGACTTTTCCAAATGGGGAACTCTTAGTAAATTTTAATTAAAACAATATAATCTTTACTTGATATATGCAATTATTGCTTCCTAGGAAATGTGGCACTTACTAAACCTTGCCAAAAACAAAAAACAAAAAAAAAAAACCCACAACTATGTGTTCCTTTGTAAAATGGAATGACAATAGTCACCCGCTGCCCCATCCTTGGTTTTGCTTTCCAAGGTTCCAGTTACCTATAGTCAACCTTGGTCCAAAAATATTAAATGGAAAATTCCAGAAATACTCAGTTTATAAGTTTTAAATCACACACTCTTCTACGTAGCATGATGAAATCCTGAGCCATCCACTCCAACCCTCCTGGGACATGAATCATCCATTTGTCCAGTGTATCTATGTTATGTATGCTCCCTGTCCACTAACACTTACTTATTGGGAGTAGCTATTTTCAACCAGTGTGCTGTGGTATGCCACAAAAAGTTTTAAAACATACGATCCCTGACTATTTAGTCATGGGCACTGATTTCTTTTCTCTTAGACTGTCAAATTAAAAAATGACAGCAGCCAAGACGATAGCCACTCTCTGTGAATGAATAAAAATTACACCGATTTTTTGTCATATCCGAAAAAAATCATGCATTTTTAAGTGTGCCACATAATTTTAGTAATTAGTTTATGTGTGCCATGTAGTGAAAAGGTTGAAAATCACTCGTCTGGAGGTCTTTGAGTCTCAGACATTATTGTAAGGCCATTGTAAGGTCCCAGACCTGCCCATTAGTCTTGGTTATAGAGAGGGGTAGAGAAACCACATTCATATTACAGTATATTGTTGTAATTGCTCTATTTTATTATTAGTTCTTGTTGTTAATCTCTGACTGTGCCTAATTTATAAAGTTTACCTTATCATAGGTATGTACATATAGGAAAAAACATAGTATATAGAGGGTTCAGTTCTAGCTGTGGTTTCAGGCACAATATTTGAGTTCTAGGCTCAAATATTTATAAGCAGAATTTTACCTACATAAGTCTAGGTTTGGTAGATTCTAGAATTGGATTATTATAAAAAGGTTTTTCACTTGTATTTGAAAATCCTGAAGGACAGAAGAGAGGTTTTTATTCTGTCAGCCTAGCCCCATGAAAGGCCAGCAATAACACTTATTTATTATGGACAAAAAAAAAAAAAAAGTTTCTAAAACACCTCTGGTAGCAGTATTGCCCTGCAGAGAACCATTAATTTTTATGAATATACAATCACACATCTGTGGCTTACAATCTAAGTTACACCTGATTAAATAAAAATATATTCATGCAAACATAATCTGGGCTGTTTTAAAACCTATATGAGGCTCAGACCCTTATTGGAGTCCCTACCTTAATTATATCAAGCATATTAAAATGCACCCTCATCCTACAGTAAATATACCAATAGTAAAACCTGCTGTACTGGGCCCCATTCTAAGTATTTCACAGCAACCTCTGAAGCTGGTGCTATTATTATTCCTATTTTACAGATGAGGAACAGGGTTCAATGACTTGCCCAGAACCGCAGAGCCAGTAAGTGTTGGAGCCAAAATACAAAGCTAGGGACTCTGATGTCAACATACTATGCATGGCCTGTATAACTCTTTGTAGAGTTTATATTTAAGAACAGTTTAAGATATCATTTATGACTTAGTTGAGTTGCAGGACTTAACCTTTGTCGATTTCAGTTATAAAGTTTCTGGTTTGTATTTTGAGCCAATCACTAATTTGAGATCTCAAACATTATTGTAAGACCCCAGAACCCAGAACCAAACCTGCACTGGGTGAAGCCCACGACAGCAACCTTCCATGCAATCAGGGAGACCCACGCAGGCACGCACCTTCCCTCTCCTGTTTGTGTGTAAACAATGGCTATGACCAGCTTCTAGAGCCTGTGACCCATGCAATTATTATCTCTAATAGCACCGACCCTGTAGGATGTGTTATTATCTCAACTTATAGATGAGGAAATGTGTCAGGAGGATTAAGTGACTTGCCCAATGTTACACATAGCCTAAGAAATGACACTAATTCAATCCTGGTCTTTATGACTCCAAAACCTTCCCCCCACCCCAGAGAGGACTCACTTTTGGCCCCTTGGGACTTTCCTGTCTCTTTGCCTGACACTCCTTCCCTAGTTATGAAACTTCAGCTGGTTTCCAATCATCCTGCCACCCAGTTCCCATCAGCAAGAGATCGCAGCTACTGGTCGTTTCCCTACAGCCACTGTCATCCATTCCAGAGTGACATTAAGCCCTCAGACTCTCGCTCAAGCACAGCCAACACACAGTTTGTTCTGGATGGGGAATCCAGAGGATGATTTCCTCAGAGCCAGATCTTCCTGTTCCTCTTTGCCTGGGCACTAAAGTCATCCATCACTTCTCCTGACCATGCTCTCTTCTTAGAGACCCCTCCTTCACTACCCTGGAGGCCATGAGTGTACCCAGTTACCCGTCATCCTATTGCCTGGACCCTAGAGGCCCCAAAGCATGTGTAGTGGAGAGCAGATGTTTATCATCTATTTCCTCTCTTCATCTGGACGTCTCAGAGAATGAGGCTGAAAGAGGCAAATTTTATTGGGCATGTGGTAGAGAAAGCCAAGGGAAGGGAGTGAAGAAACAGGCAGAGAAGCAAATGAGAGACTTGCAGAGCCAGAGAGAAAGGGTGGCCAAAGCACAAAAGGAGAAAAAGGAACTTGGTCCCTGCCTTTGCAGTCCCCAAATTCTCCTATCCTTAGGCTTTGTGAAGGTTGCCAGTCTCCTGCCAATGGGTTCTTATCTTGAAATCAAAGCTCCCTGCATCACCTGCTGAGCCCCATCACAGCTCTAGGTGCTGAATCCCAGGACAGAGGAAAAAGATCCAAGCAGCTCCTTAATCCCGTCCCTGCCCTGCGCACCCACCCCCACATCTCCAATCTGGTAAGTCGTGGCACTAAGGTGAGGGCCAGTCACCTGCTCACCTCTGATCACAAACACCTCCAGGTCTTTACATGGGGTACCCAGCTCACAGTCCCTCCAGTATGCCCGAAGTCTAGGCCTCCTGTGGATACCTGCCCACTGTGCTCTAGCTCAGCCCTGTCCATTGAATGGCTCCCTGAGGTCCTTTCCATGATCACCCTGCCAGTTGAGTCACTGTTGAGGCTCTGAAGACTCGGCAGTGACTCAAATGATTCAAAACCTGTCCTGCCCACCCAGTGGGTGGCACCTCTCAGTTCAGAGGTTTATCTACTATTTACCTGTGCTAGTTGGACCCACGCAATGGAGCATCACCCAGCCAGTAGAGTGATGGAGCCTGATGATAGGAGATACATTCACACATCTACGTCATAGCAGGTAGGTATGTAGATATGCCTGTAACCAGCCATGTCTTCATAGGAAACAGTCCAGTAAGCATCATGGCTGATTTTCCTTTATTTGTTTGTTGTTTGTTTCTTTTTTGCTTGTTTAGGTTTTTTGCTTAAACATTGTTCTGGCTTTACTACTTACCACAACATGGAGGAATCTCACAGAGACAATTGTTTTTTTTTAAAAATGTCACCGACGAGCCAATACTGTGCATGTCTATATATATGAAATTCAAACTCAGAGAAACCAAATCTATGATGAGAGGAGTCAGAATAGTGGGAGTTTCTGTGTTGACTGCAAAGGGAATGAGGGAGTCCTGTGGGGTGATCACATGGGTTTATACATATGCAATAATTTGTCAAGATTAGTGTACTTAATTTCTTGTAAATTATACCTCAATTAAAAGATACAAGAACAGCAGTCAAGATGGAGGCATAAGTAAACACGGCTCGCCCCCTCTCACAACAACATCAAAACTACAACTAAACCATAGAACAATCATCACTCAGAACCTTCAAAAACCAAGTTGAATAGAAGTCCTACAACTCCAGAATTAAGAAAACCATATCCATCCAGACTGGTAAGAGGAGTGGAGACACGGAATGAGTTAGTCCCACACCCATGTGTGATGATAAAAATTTGGGAGGAATATCTCAGGAGGGAGGGGTCCCAGCTCCACACTAGGCTCCCCAGCCCAGGGTTCTAATGGCAGGAAGATAAGTCCCCATAATTTCTGGTTCAAAAGCTATTGCAGTTGAGTTGGTGGAGGAAACTGCTGAATTCCCAAACAATTCCTCTTAAAGAACCCACACAGGGACTTACTCAGACTCACTCTCTCTGGTCTCCAGCCTCGGGGTAACAGCCTGAAAGTCACCAGTGGGATACAGGATAGAACTGCAGTGCCTGATATCAAAGCAAGAGCTGGGGGATAGCCTTCTCCCAGACAAAAGGTGGACAGAGGCCATTGTTCCTTTTCTGAACAGTCCTCCCACAGAGCCATATAGTCAGCAGATGGGTGCCATATCTGAGATGCCATCAACCTGGCCAACACTATCTGCCCTGGTGATTCCCTGAGGCTCCACCCACCTGAGGATCCACCCACTCAAACTCTTAACAGTCGCTTTTCCATGTAAATGACCAGTCTTGGCTCATGCTTCTCAACTTCCTAAATCCTATCAAACAAGCAACAGTCAGTCTCAGTGAGCCTCCAGCCCCTGTACCTCTTTCTAAGTGGCCCCAGACCCAGTACTAGCAGCAGCCACCTAGGTTCACTCTTTGGCTTCACCTGGGAATCTCCAAGCCCATAACAAGTATCAGCTACCTGCATATTGCTTTGTAGCTCACACAAGCCCTGGTTAGAACACAGGTGGGGGTTGACCTTGGCCTGCACCACCCAGGAAATAACAGAGCTGGTACACCCAGTGGACAGCTACAGACCACGTCAGAGTACCATCACCCTGCCTCTGCATAGCTGATCTTCCACAGAGGGCAGAGGTTGGTGGTCAGTGTTCACAGCTAATCCTTGCAGCTGATTGGCATGGGTAAATCCCTCCCAATGACCTATCAACAACAATCTCAGCTCAACTACAAGAGGAGGGTTTACTCAGCCCACCCAGAGGATGTGCCTCAAGTATCCAGATTGGGTGATAGGGGAGGCTGTGCCACTGGACCCTAAAGGATACCTACTACACTAGACCATGATACCAAGACACGCAGTCAAAGCAGCTCTACCTAATACATAGATACAAACACAGGGAGGCTGTCAAAATGAGTAGACAAAGAAACCTGGCCCAAATGAAGGAACAGATAAAAACCCCAGAAAAAGAACTAAACAAAAGGGAGATAAGCAATCTATCAGGTGCAGAATTCAAAACACTGATTATAAGGTTGCTCAAGGAACTTAGTGAGGACCTCAACAGCATAGAAAAGATCCACTCAGAAATGAAGGATTTACTAATTGAAATAAAGAACAAGTTACAGGGAATCATCAGTAGAGTAGAGGAAGCCAAAAATCAAATCAATGATTTGAAACATAAGGAAGCAAAAAACAACCAATCAGAACAAGAAGAAGAAGAAAAGAATCCAAACAAGCAAGAATAGTATAAGCAGTTCTGGGACACTAAGCGTTCCAACATTTGCATCAGGGGTTGCCAGAAAAAGAAGAGAAAGAGCAAGAAATTGTAAATCTACTTGAAAGAATAATGAAAGAAAACTTCCCTAATTTGGTGAAGGAAATAGACATGCAAGTCCAAGAAGCACAGAGAGTCCTACGCAAGATGGATGCAAAGAGGCCCACTCCAAGACACATCAAAATTAAAAGGCTAAAGTTTAAAGATAAAGCATCTTAAAAGCAGCAAAAGAAAAATTTAATTATGTACCTATAGGGCAGTTCTCATAAGATTGTCAGCTGATTTCTCAAAAGAAATTTTGCAGGCTGGAAGGGATTGGCAAGAAATATTCAAAGTCATGAATAGCAGAGGCCTACAGCCAAGATCGCTCTACCCAGCAAAGATTTAGAATTAAAGGGCTTCCCAGACAAGAAAAAACTAAAGGAGTTCATCATCAAACTATTATTATATGAAATGTCTAAGGGACTTATTTAAGAAAAAGAAGATCAAATCTATAAACAATAAATTGGCAAAAAGAATACATATCTATCAACAATTGAATCTAAAAACAAACTAGCAAATAAGAGACAGAATCATGGATACAGAGAGCATTTTGCTGGTTTCCAAATGGAAGGGGGTAGTGGGAAATGGGTGAAGAGATGAGAGGATTAAGAAGTATAACTAGATAGTTAGAATAGGAATGGGGATGTAAAGGAAATGTACTCCAGTATAGGAAATGGAGTAGCCAAAGAATTTATACACATGGCCCATGGACATGAACAACGGTGTGGGGGGATTGTCTGAGGGAATGGAAGGGTGCTGGGTGGAGAGTGGAGGCAAAGGGTGAAAAATTGGGACAACAGTAATAGCATAATTAATAAAATATAATTAAAAACAAATAAAGTAGTATAGATTCTAAAATAAAATAAAATTAAGTGTACAAAAACATTTATTTTTGGTTTTTCTCTTCCCCCAGAGTATTGAGGGGAGATGGGTATATTTTCACCTTGCTGGTCTATTTTCTGAAATTCCTGGGTCCCTTTACCTTCCTGGGCCTGAAGGTTTTCTGTTCTAGAAGTTTGGTTTGGAGCTGACGGCTACCAAATAGAATTTAAATACTCTTAATTGAGGGACTCCAGGTTCTATGTGCCATGTGCCTTTTTTCGAGCTATTGATTCAGCTCCAAATCTATTGCTCTGTGACAATGAAACTGACCCTAAAATACTTCTCCTTTGTCATCTGGAAGAATGTTAAACCTCTCAGTAGTGGGCACTGAAAGAAAGCTGGAGGAGGAAGGGGCTAGCCTTCCAGGTTCCAGTGTGTTCCCCTGGGCAGCCTCCTGCAGCACGAGACTTCTGCTGCACCCGTCCAGCTGCATACGTGGACTGTGTAGCTCCCAGCAGCCAGCAGCACCAGTAGCTACCTCTCCACGGGCAGTTCCCCACCCCAGCCCTGCACCCAGGGAACTGTTTCTCAATGAGTTCTGCTGGCACAGCACCTCGGCAGACGTCACCGTCCAATGAGCCCTATCTGCATCTTCTTCAATGAGTCTGGGTTTTGGGCCTGCGGAAAAGACCCTCTTGCAGATTTGTTCTTTCTCTGGGAGCTTAATTCAGCTCTGGGGTAGTGGTTGTTCCCTAAATCCACTTCTCCTATATCTGTTTGAGTTTTCTCCACCAATTACCAGCCAACTTTCAGTTATCCCAAGCCCCTGTTATAGTTAATAATTCTTTATATAAAGCTTTCTCTGTTCAAGTCACTATGTGGTTTCTGTCTCCTGACTGGACCTGAGAGACAAATCCTCCTTGTGGCGTAGAGGTACGTGGGATTTGCCAATAGAAGTAGCAACTGTCTGACGAGTGATGCGCTGTGGTAGAGTCTCTGCTACCAAATTGCTGTGTGATCCTAGGTATCTTGGTACACCTGGGCTGCTATAACAAAACACCAAGACTGAGTGGCTTAAACAGCAAACATTTATTTCTCAGTCTGGAGGTCTGAAACCAGGGTGCCAGCATGGTCAGGTTCTGGTGAAGACCCTCTTCCTGGTTTTCAGACTGATGTCTTCTCATTGTGTCATTTGGCAGGAAGAGGGCCAGAGAGCTCTCTGGGGTCTCTTTCCTAAGGGCACCAATCTCGTTCCTGAGGGACCCACCCTCATGACCTAGTCACTTCCAAAAGGCCCCACCTCCAGATGCCATCACACTGGGGATTAGATTTCAACATATGAATTTTAGAGGGAACACAAAATTTCAGCCCTTACATCGGGAAAGTCACTTTTTCTCTCTGGCCTCAGTTTCTACAGGGGTAAAATGGGAAATGTGTCTCCTTACTCTCTTCTACCTTCACAGAGACTGTGAGAATAAAGTGAAAGCACTGTAGCTCCTCAGTAGGAAGGTGCTGCTAACATTTCTGGAGCTCTCTGTTGTCACTATATCCATAATGACAGCTTCACCTTAAACATCTAAAAGCCTGTATCACTGGCTCATAAAATTGACTGTCCTATAAACCAAGGCCGCTGCATGAATCATCATGACTCCCACTGCAGGGAGGGAGGAAATGGGTGAAGGAACACAAGGAGGCCTAGAGCCTTTTAGAGGTGAGCAGGGTACCTGGACCTCTGGGAGATTCAAGGCAAGGCCAGATTTTAATACCCACACTCCATCTATACCCTCAGATTAAGCTAATAGGGGTTTACTTATACTTAGTATCACGTTGTGGCACTGGTCCCAGCACACACTTGACAGTGACCAGTGCTGAAATGTGATGCAATTATGCAGGATCTCTGCATAGCACCACCCCAGGTGGTGCGAGGCACGTCACAGTTTTACAAATGGGACTTCCTAGTGCTGTGCAGCGTTCAGCCTGGGAAGCCACAGGCAGTGGCCCTGCCCAGTCGAGTGAGCCTGACGCTCTGGCAATAAGTCCCCTGTGGGCCATCTTCCCCAAGGTCCAGAAGAGAGGCCCTTCGAGCAGAGAACTTGGGCCAAACCTCCAGCAGCCACAGAACAATCATACTGATCCCTCTCTTACTGTCCTTTGCAACACAAAGGGCAGCCGCACACCTTCTCTGATTTCCTTCTCTGCTCACAGTTCTTCCACCAGCACCTCCATTGTCAGGCTTACAAAATTTTTTCCCACCCTGGCTGGTGTGGCTCACTGGACTGAGCACTGTCCTCTGAACCAAAGGTCGCCGGTTTGATTCCCTGTCAGGGCACAGGCCTGGGTTGTGGGCCAGGTCAACAGTTGGGGGCAACCGATCAATGTTTCTCTCACACATTGGTATTTGTCTCCCTCTCTTTCTTCTTCCCTTCCCCTCTCTCTAAAAGTAAATAAAGTATTTTCATTTAAAAAAGAAGCAAAATTCCTTCCCTACTAGCATGAGGTATCACACATCATTACTTCAAAACAAGGAACCCATCTTATGACAAAGAGAGTGTGAACTGGATGTAGGACCACTGAACTTACTGTGTCCTTCAGCACCCAGAAACAAGCAGCCTAAGAGAACATTGAAATGGCCTGTTAAAGTCTCATTTAAGGCATGAGCTTGGGGACAACACCCTGTGGGGTTGAGGCACATTCTCTAAGATGCAGTACAGTCACTGGCCAATGGGTGATAGTATTCTTTCTTCATTAGCTGACTGACATGGGTCCAGGAACCAAAAGCGGAAGTAGGATTGACCCTTCCCACCATTTCTCCCAGTGGCCCACTTTCAGATATTTGTTTCCTGTATTGACAGCCTTATGCTCGGTTGTACTAGAAGACCTGGCTACTGTAGTGAGGGGAGGAGGAGAAAACACATAACATAAGGGGTCTAGTAAACTTCAAGCTATACCTACTATCTGGACTCTTTAGAATCCTATGTCAGTGGATCAACAAGCAAAGATTATTCACTGGAGATAATAACTGATTCTGATTTCCATGAAGAGCTAGATTCCATATGGTGGCACAAAAGTCTTTGACCAAATCTGAGAGGTCCCATGCCCAGTAATAATGATAAGCAGACAATTACCACAACCACTACCCAACAAGGACAAGGTAGCTAAGGCTCAGATCGAGTGGGATGAAGGTCTCCCCACCAGGCAACCAACCCACACCAATCAAAGTGCTTGCTGATGGGGAGGGAAATCTATACTAGTGATGGGAGGAGATGATAAATGCCAATTTCAGCTTTGGGACAACTGCAGCAATGAGTACTGTAGCTTGCTCTATTAACACTCTTGTATTATAGTCTTGCAGAGATTGTAGCTGACCACCTTCCTGATTGGGACTCTGTGGTGGACTGGACTTGTTAGAACACAAGACCAATACTGAGTGACACAAGGAACCCTCTTGTGCACCATTTCAAATCCTTTCGGCCACACTGCTTACTCCAGCCACTGCTCTGGCAACCAGTTTTGCGCAGACTTTTAAACCAATTCTTTGCCAGTGCAACCTGACAGTGCCTTGCCTTGGGGCCTGTGCTATATATGTCTACTTCAGTCGTTGATGCTGTTGGCACTTATATATGTGCAACCCAAAATACAGGGGGATTTAAGGCTTATGGTGCTATTCTTACAGTCTAAGGCTTAGACCAGTGAAGTATAGAAGACAAAGAATAAATTCTTCCTCTCTCATCCCTCAAGCAGACAGCTCTGAGTTGCATTCATGAAGCTTATCAGAAAGCCTTCTAGTTTGAGCACGAGTCATAGATAGCAGCGGTCAGCTCACAGACACATCCTTCCTTCCCTATTTCACTTCCTTGTTCTTCACTCTTGCTCCCTGCAATCACATTCCCAAACTGTCACATGAAAGCCTATATCTCAGTCTCTGCTTGGAAGGAAATCAAGGTAAGTTGCATGGCCACACCTAATAACTACAAAGGAAGCAGGGCGGGGAGGAGGGGGATGATGTCACTGGGCAGCTATGTGTCCAGTTTCCCTTACTAAGGGAGAAGGAGGGAGTGGGTTTTGATGGCCATCTAGAGTCTCCATCTCAGTAGGGAAGTGTGAAAATATTTAACAGATGCCCTATCTAAAGATGTAAAAATAATAAAACGTTTGATGCTTTAAGTGGTAAGTAGTAAAGCTGCCCTTGTCCTAAGAGGAGAAAACACTTATTTGGCCATGACCAGCACAGTGGAGAGAGGAGTATTCTAAGGGACGGGTGGCTGAAATGTGACATACATCGTGGACAGGAAGGAAAGGATGAGCCAATAAAGGAGGAAAACATCAGAAGCTTAGAAGTGGGGAGGAGCAAATGAACACAAGCAGGGGGTAAGTTTCCTCTCATGGGTATAGCTGAACTATAAATTTGGCTATAAACATTATTATCGAGAGAGAGTCCTGATTTGCCTCCCTTTCCAGTCAAATCCCTTCCCTCTCTTGCCTCAGGGTCTTGTTTTCTTATCTGTCTCAAAAGTAACTGTTCCTTCTTGTTTAGATTTGTCCCTCCTCTGTGCTCCAGACTCACTTTTCAGAACTTGCTTCAAATATGTCCTGTTTCCTTCTTTTATTTCTATGGATTCTTTCTCCTTGTCTGGATTTCCCTCAGTCTCCTTCCTTGTCTCTTGTCCCTTGTCCCTTGCCCCCAAACTCCCAGAGGAAAGTCCATTAGCCTTGTCTCCACTACCGCACTACCCTCGACCCTCAACTCTGCCCAGTCCAGCTTCTTGTGTGTCTTGATCCTACCAGATGCTCTATACTGCTTGCCACTCTTGACCACTCCCTTACTCTGAAAATTCATTTTGCTCTATGTCTTCTTGACACTTTCCATCCATTTTTGCTCTCTCCTTATCATTATTAGTTCTTTTGGTTCCTCCTGCCTTGTAAATATGGGTTCTCCCAAAAGTCCAATCTTTGGTTCTCTTTTCACTATACACATTCTCTCCAGACAATCTTGTCTATTCACATTGTTTCAACTTTTCATGTTATTAACATATTACTCAGATTTCCATCTGTACTCCTATATTTCAGTCTCACATTTCTAAGAGCTTGCTGGACACTTGCACAAGGGAAACCAACCAATATTTCAAACTCAAGTAGTTCTTGCAAAATAATGGCTATCCTTTTGCTATATGACAGTTGTGGGTTATACATATTTAAAGTATTTTATATTTTTACCACAATGATAAAAAAAAAAGCAAGGTTATTTTCTTGCTGAAACAACCACACACACACACACACACACACACACACCCCCTGAGATCCTAAGCAAGAGGAGTTAGCAAACATCCTTCCAACACCCTGGATTCCCAGTATCTGATGCTATTCTCCACCCTTCCTCCACCATATACTTCATGACTGTTCCATAGGTTTGCATTGACTAATAACTAAAGCCAATGATCTGCCATGCATCCCAGTTTCTGTCCTCATCTTCTATCTTTCTAACTCACTCCCCCATTACTCCAACTCCAGCAATGCTCTGCCCCACAAGACCTAAGATCCATTGATCCTACCACATTTCCCAGTTCCTCCATCCTAGATGTCCCCTCTTCCCTTCTTGCCACATTTAATTTTCTCAGCCAGTTACTATTATTGCTCTATTGATCACAACCTTGATTCCTTTGCTTTTCTTTCACTTCATGGAACTCTCTTGGAAGAATACAAACCAGCTTAAATCCAGCCCTTCACCTCCTCCACACCTCCTCCTGCACCCAAATCTGGCTAAGAAAGATGCAAAACTGCTGCATGTTTTTACTTTAAATTCATAACCATGAACCTTAAGTTCAACTCTACCTAGCTAGGCAACCATACTCTTGTATAGTCCCAAATGAAGATTTTTACCCCTACTTTCCCCTCAAACCTCTAATACCTTCTCTATCCTCACTCTTACTTGTGATCTTACTTCCTGCTTTTCTGAGGAATTAAAATTTGTCCAAATGAAAATGCCCTGGACTTCTACCACCACACATTCTACCTACTACACCTGTGCCAGCATATCTGTATACCTTCTTTGACTATAAAGAAACCATGTGGTCCTGTCTAAAGCCAACCCCTCACCTGCTCAAGGACATCTCTCTAGTAATTCTACCCTCTCTCTCTTTCTCTTACATCATCATGTTTTCCCTCTCTACTGAGTTTTTCCCATGAGCATATAATCAGAAAAACTCTTTCCTGACCCTTCTTTCCTCTCCAGCTACCATTCCTTTTCTTTGCTTGCTCCCCTTCATAGAAAAGCCACTTGGAAGTATTACTTGAACTCATTGTCTCCAATCCCTCTTCTCTAATTCTCTGCTGAATCCACTTCACTTCATCTTTTGCCCTAACTACAGTACTAAAATGTCATTGAACAAGGTCACCAGTGACTTCCATGTTGCAAAATCCAATGATCACTCTTCCATTCTCATTTTACATGACCTATCAACAGCATCTAGTACAGTTGATCATCTCTCCCACCGGGAAACACTTTCTGCCAAGACCTCACCCTTTCTGGGTTCACCTTCCTTCCTGGCTGTTCCTTCTCAGCCTCCCGTGGTTTCATCTTCTACTTCTTCACCTAGGAGTTTTCCATGGTACTTCTTCACACAATTGGCAATCTCACCCAATGTTACAATCTTAAATATATTTATATACTGAAAATTTCCAAACTTATATCTCCAGTCTTGAACTCTTCCTTGAATTCCAAAAAGTATATTCAACTTTCCAAAAGAGAATTTCTGATTTTATCCCCATGCCCCAAATCTGCTCAATCTGTGGCCTTCAGGTAATAGCAATTCTGTTTTTCTATTACTGAGTCCAAGAATCTTGAACCTTGATGCCGCTGTTTCTTTTACACCCAAATTCAATCCAATAGAATACCCTATTTTTTCTCTATATAAAGAATTTCACCATCAACACTAGTACCACTCTGATACAAACCACTGTCATTACTCGCCGAAATTATTACAACATCCTAACTGGTCTTTTTGCTTAATCCTTGCCCCTTCCCAATCTATTCTCCACTCACCAACCAGAGTGATACCTTCAAAACACAAGTCAAATAAAATCACTCATCTGTTCAGAAATCTTACTTTTACTCAGAGTAAAAACCAAAGCTGGGGTGTTAAGAATAGGTACCGTGGCTTCCAGTGTTTTGGCAAAAGCTCAGATGAAAGGTCTTCTGGCCAGGCATCTGTGACCTTATATTTTTAGAAAATGTAAATCTAGAGGTTGCAGCTCTCTTTAAGTTTCTGTGGCTGAACCATGATAAAAAAAAATACACAAATTTATATAGAAATCATAATTCCATGAAAGATTTTGAGTTGAGAAAGGCATAACTTTCAGAGTGAAAAGTGATTTGGAATGTAAAGACTTTCATTGGACTGCGTTCCATGGAAGTTTGTCATTGACCTATGTTCCTGAACTATGGCACATGAATATGTGGGCTAAGGTATAGTTTCTATTGATAAATAAACAATTAACAACAACAACACAAACCAAAGTAATTTTGATGGTCTCTGAGGCTCTTCATGAACTGGCCTGTCATTCTCTCCGACCTCATCTCCTGCTACTCCCCTCTCTGAATCACTTTGTTTCAGCCACCCTGGCCTCTTTGCTGCTTCTCAAACACTCCAGACCTGCTCCTACCTCAGGGTTTTTGCACAGGAATGTCTCCTCTCAGACAAATTCATGGCTTATTCTCTCATTTCCTTCAAGTTTTGGCTCTAAAGTCGCCTTCTCAGTGAGATCTTACCTGATGACCCTATTTACAGTTACAACCCCCCTTCCTGATGTTCCCAATCTCTCTTACCCTCTTTTATTTTTTATAATATTTATCAGCTTCTAACATACTATGTAATTTATTTATGTTTATTGTCTATTACTTTCACTAGAATATTAGCTCTCTGAGAGTATGGATTTTTTGCTGTTGTTGTTGATGCACTCTTAGCACCTAGAACAGAGACTTAAGTTAAGTAAATTTATTCATTCATGAATAAAATGGGTGGGTCATTAACATTTATTGGTCTCTAGATGATTCAATTAATCTGGGAGCTACCATAAGGGAGTTGTGTGCTTGAAGTGTTTTACAGCAAACAGGGCCCTGCCGAAACTCACTAGGGAGTATGCATTTATTCATAACAAGCAGGGTCAGTTCATTACCACTTATAAAATACCATCTATATTGATTTTATCTTCACAACCTGGTGAGGTAGATATATTCTTATATTTAATAGATGAGGAAACTAAGGTAGAAATGTTAAGTAACTTCTGAAAGGTAACACAGCTAATAAATGATAGAACTAGGATTCAAATTCTGGCTCTTGAGATTGCATGTTCTATACTGATATCTTTTTCCTACACACTCAGATTTTGGAAATTGGGGAGATAATTTTCTACTTTTTGGGTGAGAGGGGAAAGGCTGAAATAAACAAATGTGGAAAAGCCACAGGAACGTGGTATATTCCCAAGACCCCACATATAGACACTCAGGGGATTCAACCCAGATACTCTGTGACAAGATAAGTAGAAAAAAATTTTACCTTCAGATAAAGAATATGTGGTCTTGGCATTCAGCTAGAGAACATGCCTCAGAGGCGCCCCAAGAGCCAGACAGAGATGGGTCAGGGGCAAGGTAGGACAAGAGCCAGGGGGACCACTAGGTCAGTGAGGAAAGAAACATTTGCGTCATGCAATGTACTAAAACCTTCATATTTATTATCACATTTAAGCCCCACAACCAATGAGGCACAGATAAGGCACTGTTGTTCCCATGCAGGCTCGTAGACAGAGAAAACTGAACTGCCCAAAATCATCGGTGGTCTGCGCCACAGTATGCAGTATCTGTGAGAGGGTGCACATTGGTCTGAAGCCATAAGAAAGAATTTGCCGGAGCACATACAGTGTTTTCCTCAATCAAGAGGCCAGGCTCCAGGGTGCCCTGGGAGACTCCAGACCAATGTAGAGCTGATACACAATCAGTGTAGAACAGGGCCACAGACAGCTGTGACCTTGGTTCCAGAGGAAGGTCTGAAATGTAGGTTCTTTCAGCTCAAAAAAAGAGATGCAGGAGGGCTGACTCTCCCGGTCTGGTACCCAAGCCAAACACTGTGAGGAAAGGGTTCAATCCAGCTAAGACTGTAGGTAGAGGAGGATGAGGAGTGGGTGTTAGGATCATCCAGTAAACTGAAAGGTCACAGGTTTGATTCCCAGCCAGGGTACATGACTGGGTTTTGGATTTAGTCCCTGTTTGGGGCATGTACAAGACTCAATTGATTAATATTTCTCTTTCACATCAAAGTTTTTCTCCCACTCTTTTTCCTTCCCTTCCCTTCTTTCTAAAAGAAGCAATGAGTGTGTCCTCGAGTGAGGATGGATGGATAGAAAGATAGATAGTAAGATAAATTTTCCAGCTGTTAAGGCCATAGCAGAGTATTAGATCTCCTGTCCTAAATAACTATAAAACTTGACAATATATAAAGAAACTTTTTAAAGATATTGGGACAAAAGGCAGTACAGTACCATGACCCCTAAGAGAAGAAACACCCAAGCAAAACTCCACGATTATCTGGCTTCCTTCCTGAAGACACTTTCTAGACCACAGTACAGGGAGGTAGAGCCCAAGCAGAAAACAATGGGCTTGTTGAGCTGAGAAGGCAGGAATTAGATTTTAGGTCTGGTGAAGCAGCTGGAAGTTGTGAGACAGGGTACTGAAAATGAGACACACACACACACACACACCCACAAGCTTTAAAAATCTGTACAGGGACCTCCTTAAGTCTTGACTGAATCCTCATCTGAACAGGACAGATGAGCAACGCCTGGCAAAGAACAGCTAATGAGGAGTTGGGAGCTGCACAGAGATTACCGAAGTCTCAAGTGGGAAACACAGAAGTTCCAACCAGCAGGAGTGGCTGAACAATGTAAAATTCATTTGAGGCCTCAGAAAGACTGCACCTTAGGAGTAGCACTGTTCTAGCCCTAAAGTAAGGAATACTCCAGACCAGTCCTAACACAGCTTAAAACAAGCCTTGAAGACAAAAATCTAAGCACCTCACCAGCAAAAGACTGTCTGCCAAAACAAACCTCAACAACCTTTAAAGGAAAACCACATAATTCCAATGGCATGGCACATACAATGTACAGCCTACTATCAAAAGTCACTAGATAGGCAAAGTAGCAGTAAAATGTGATTCAAAATTGAGGAGGCGGGGAGGGGTGGGGATGGGAGAAATGAACCCAGAAATGATAGAGATGTTGGAATTAATAGACACAGACTTTAAAACAGCCATTATAAAAATGTTTAAGAATTTAAAGGGAAAAACTGAACATAGTGAGTGAACAATAGAGAAAATCAGTAGATAAATGGAAACTACTAAAAAGGATCAAAAAGAAATTTTAGAATTGAAAAATACAATATCAGAAATCAAAGTTTTACTGAATGGTTTAAGAGCTGATTAGACTTTCAGGGGAAAAAATTATGAACTTGAAGGCAGGGCAATTGAACTATCCAAAGTGAATCACAGAGATGAAATATTTCAAAAATGGCAAAAAATAAACAGAGCCTTAGTAACCTGTAGGACAATATTAAGCAGTCTAATATATATAGGTGGAGCAAAAGTAGGTTTACAGTTGTGAGTGCAGAAAACAGAGTTTATATTATTATTTATTATTGTATGATTTTCCATATGAACAACTGTAAACCTACTTTTGCCTCACCCTGTATATAATTGAAGTGCCAGAAGGAGAAGTGAGAATTTGAAGCAGAAAATATATATTTGAAGAAATAATGGCTGAAACATTCCAAACATTGGAAAAACAAGCTGATAAAGAGGACAACACCTTGACTGAGTAACCCAAATCAATATCACCAATGATGGGCAGATGAGCATTGTGTGCCTCTAAATGTGATGCCCTGAAAAGAACATAATGTCACTTACGTCACTTGTACAATATATCTGCCCCGAATGTGAAGCATAAACTAATCATAAGGAAAGAAGAGCCTCCTAAGGAGATGCAATCTTAAGTACACAAAATTGCCTAGGAAATGCACATGCCAAAAATGTTTAATGTGTTTAACATAATCAGATATTCAGAGCTTAGTTAGACTGAGCGCCTCAGGAAGTCAACACAATGAAAAACTGCCTCAAAAAGTGTTAAGGGGAAAGTGTTCTAGGTTAAAATAGAATAAGGAAACATAATAACTAATTATAGTGTGTGACTCTTGATCCAATCCTGGATCAAAAACAAAAAATATATTAAAGTAAGTTTGGGCATAAATGGGGGAATTTAAATATAAAATAAAAATTAGAGGATATTATTGAATTAATGTTAAGTTTTTAGAGTATGGTAATGATCTGGTAGCATGTATAAGAATGTCCTTATGCTTAAAGGACATATTAACGTACACTGAAGTATTTAGGAGAAAATGTCACAATGTCTGCGATATCTTCAAATAATTTTTTTAAAAACTAGAAAGAGAGAAAGCAAATGTAACAAAATGTTAATGATAGATGATTAGGGAAAGGATATATGCATATTCAGTGCACTATTCTTTCAATTTATATGTAAGTTTGAACATTTTTTAAATAAAAAGTTGAGAGAAAAATAACACAGCTAAAATGACCTTAGAGAAAACAAGGATAACTTAGGGAACAAGAGAAAACTTTAAAATACACATATAAAATCTTCAGTTAAATTTGAGAAACTTTTACAAGCATGAAAAGACAGAGTGCTCTAAAGTCAGAAAATTCAATGAACAAGATGGTGCTCTTAGAAATTAAAAATACAATCAGTGAAAAAATTTCAATAGAAGGATCAGTAGATCAAAAAGTTAAAGAGTATTTGAGCTCTTGTTACCTGGTATATGTCGTAGGTTTGGCTCAAATAAACTTATAAAAAATCAAAACTATATATATTAAAAAGACAACAAAATAGAAAACATAAGAGAAAAGATAAGAGCTGTTGAGGATCAATCCAGGACTCCCAACATCTGATTAATAGAAGTCCGAGAAACTAGGGACAGAAACATATTGGGGGTGAAGGGCAAGGGGTATATGCCCAAAAAAAACACAAGAAAATTTCCTAGAGCTGAAGAACATTTGACTTCCATCCAAGATCCCAGAAAAATTAATTAAAAAGAACTCCATCAAGGCATACTTACATCATCATCACCCAAGTTCAAGACATGGGGATACAGAGATTCTCAAAAGATCCCATTGAAAGTGTTAAAAATAAATAAAAGAAACCTCATTTAAAATGGAGTCAAGAAGCCCTAAAGGGGAGCTCTCATGCACAGCCACCCAGACCTCAGATAGGAGGATATACCACAGCAGAAGGAAGAAAGAATTTTTCCTTGTCCAGCAAAACACCTGGATGATCACCTAACCTCTTTAGCTGATTGCCTTTGTTTTGGGATCCTGGTTACAGCCCAGCCAATGAGAAACTGCCACCTCAGCCAATGAGAAACCATCACCCTCTTGAACTCCTCAGACCCCTGCCAACTTCCTCTTTTTCACCTATAAAAGCAAGCCCCTCTTAGCTGTTCTAGGGACTTGTCTGTGCTTTGACATATTTGCTTGTTCATAATTGCAATTCCTCTGCTGGCCCCAAGTAAACCTCTTTTGCTGGTAAAATAAATGGCTCATTTGTTTTTGAAGGTCAACAAGAGATGTAAATAAACACTCTAAAGTGTCACCAGCAAAGGACCAAGAACCAAGTAAGGAGTGCTCACAGCAGGTGGCCTTGGCAGCTAGAGGCTGAGCCTCTCCCCAGGAGGGCACTTATACTTCACCCAGTACCATACTTACTGTCATATCTTTCTTTTTCACAAGAAAGTGAGTTACCTGAGAATAAGAATATCAACTTACTTATCTTCATATTCCCCTCTCTTCTTTATTTCTAAAGTCCCTACAAAGAAGAGACAAAGTTCATTTAAATAAGCTCTAGTCAGTCTCTCATTATTTCCTCCCTTCCCATTTTCTGGCTCCTTCTTTTTCTGTTCGCTTGTTCATCCCAGAAACACTGATGGAGAACTCAGTGTGCTAGGCCAGGGGTTATCAAATAAACAAAGAGCAGCCCTGGGTTGCAGGAGTCCGCAGCTGTGAGGACAGAGACTAGGGCAGGCCCACCTGGGAGCTTAGCAGTCTTCCTTCCCAAATTAGAGCACAGAACCCAGATATAACTACACAATAGTTTAATGCCAACTGTTCTTAAACTTGAGTTACACATGAATTAAATTTCTTGTTTATGTAGTTTAAACATTTAACTTATGGAATTTTCTAAAGGGTCAGTGGCTCCTGAGGGAAGAAAAGTTTCCTTCTTAGTATTGTTAAAATCAGAAGCAAATGGAGACCAGCTTTGAAGGTTTCCTGGGCAGACAAAACTAACTTAGTCATGAATTTAGCTTAATTCCCTATCACTGTGAAGCACACTGCCTTCCCACCATAGAAGTCTTTTTGTAACAGTTTTTCTGAGTCTCATTCTAGGTTTTCATTTGAGTGCTTTGGGTCTGCAAACTTTCTGGTGTGTGCACAATAAATTTACTAATTATTACTGCACGGTTCATTGGTTTTACTTTGGCTATTTCTGAACCTTTGACCATATAATCCAGGTGGAATGCATATGTATCCTCCAACTACTGTACCTATACCTCCTGTGAGCTGTTCCTTGAAAGCAGAGGCCACAGCAAGCAAAGGAGGTCTCATCAGCACACCTGGGCCTGAGAATAGCCATGGGGAGTGGCCCAGGGACCCTGCAGTGCCTTGGAAGTGGGTCTGGGAACCTGAAGCTCTTCAAACAGTTCCCAGGTGAGCAATACCCCCTAGTGGTCACATGTGGGAGCTGCGGTGCTTTCAGCCAAGGAAATAAAATATAATTTAAAAAAACCAATCTGATTAAAAATGAATGGAGAGCCTAAATAGAGGTTTTCCAAAGAAGACATACAGATGGCCAATAGAAATATGAAAAAATGCTCAACATCACTAATTATCAAGGAAATGCAAGTTAAAAACCACGATGAGAAAGCACCTCACACCTGTGAGAACGACTATAACCAGTAAATCAACAAACAAGTGTTGGTGAGGATGTGAAGAAGAGGGAACCCTAGTGCACTGTTGGTAGGAGCCTAAGTGGTGCAGCCACTATAGAAAACAGTACTGAGTTTCCTCAAAAAAAATTTTTTTTTAAATAGAACTACCATACAACCCAGCAATTCTACTTCTGGGCATTTATCTGAAGAAAATGAAAACACTAATCTGAAAACTTATATGTACCTCTATGTTTATTACAGCATTATTTACAATAGCTAAAATATAGGAGCAAGCTAAGAGTCCATCAATGGATAAAGGTGTAATATATGTGTGTGTTACTGAATAGGAAGTTGGGGTCCCACTTCCTGCCACCACCCTCCAGGCAAAATTCCAGAGGCAAAGGTTTGGTGATAAAGGAACAAAGTCTTTATTCAAAAAGGGAGTCACTAAAGCCCCTCAATCAAGGCTAAACTCAAATACCTGGGTTCTCCTATCTTTTCCCGTTAGTTTCTACATGGTTAGTTTACAAACTAAAACAACATAATATATAAAAGCTACACAATTCTGTAAGAATGGAAGGCTTCTGCCTCAGAGCCTGTTCCCTCTAGAACACCCAAAGAATAAACCTGCCACCCTCTGCCCGGCCAGCCCTATCCTAGGCTGTGCCCAGAGTTCCTTCCCATACAAAAATACCGTCCGTTGGTAAATGCAGGCAGCTGAAGCACAATCATCCAGGCATTCTTGAGGAAGAGCCTGAGATCAAGCTTGAGAGCAAGAACCATCCAGTCCAGGAGCTGGAGCCAGAGCCAGAGCCAGAGCCAGAGCCTGAGCCTGAGAGAGAGCCAGCTCAGGAACCAGAAAAGCCTGTGAGCCAAAGAGCCAGCCCTCTTTTTATTTTCATTGATTCTAGAGGCATTCAGCTTCTCACTAGTCCCATCCTAGACTGCTTTCCATTGCCTCAGCAAACTCCTCCTATGGCCCCTCCTACTTCTCCCCAGAGATCTTAATCAAATATCTCTGTATCATGTGTACAATGGAATATTACTCAGCCATTTAAAAGAATGAAATCTTGCCATTTGCAACAATGTGGATGGACCTAGAGGGTCCATTATGCTACACACCTGAAACTAGTATAATGTTATATGTCAATTATATAACACTTAAAATAAAAAAGGATTCAAAGAGACAAGTCACATAAAAAGGGATGCCAAATAGCCAATGGACTATGAAAGGATGGTCAAACTTACTAGAAATAAGGGCTATGCAACTAAAAATTGTTATGAGATACAATTTCTCACGCATCAGACTGGCAAAATTAAAAAGTCTGAGCCCTGGCCAGTCTGATTCAGTTTGTTGGAGTACACCAAAAGGTCGTGGGTTCGATCCCAGTCAGGGCGCATGCCTAGATGCAGGTTTGGTCCCCAGTTGGGGTGCAAGTGATCAATGTTTCTCACATTGGTGTTTCTCCCCCTCCCTTCCCCCTCACTAAAAATCAAGAAGCATGTCCTTGAATGAAGATTTTAAAGTCTGAAAATAGTAAGTCTCGGTGTGGTTGACATCAAGTCTTAGTATTATATGTGGGGACAGCCATATACTGCTTGTTGGAATATAAATTGAAGAGCAGTTTTACAGAATCTAGTATATCCTAGCACCCTGCAATTCTACTTCTGGATATACACTTAAAAAATCTTTACTCATGTACATTGGGCACATATTGTTATATTGTTTAATGATGGTAAAAATTTAGAACTACTGCACAAGTCCATCTATAAATAAAGTATTATATAAAAATGTGGTATAGTCAGTAATATAATGAAATATATTACAGTGGTCCAGAGAAATTAACTGGCCCTCCATAAATGCAGAGAAATGAAACTTATACTGTTAAGTGAAAATGGTGAGTTGCAGGACACTATGTACAGTATGTTATTATCTAAATAAGATTTAACACCAAAAAAAAAAAAAAAAAGATTTAACACCACGTGCAAAAGCATCATATATATTATATAATACACATTATTGGACTAGAAAGAGGTACACAAATTCATGATGGTGGTTGCTGCCCTAAGGAAAAAGGAGAGGAAGGGAGATTGGGGTCAGAAAGACCATCAGCTTTATTTGTAGTTTTATTTCTTTAAAAATATTACTTAAAGCACATCTGGTAAAACATTATAAATTGTCACTACTGATTTGTGGAAACACAATATTATATTATTTTCTGTTCTATTTTGTAGTGTTAGCATTTCTTTTAAAATGTCCTCTTTTTTATTTTCTTCTTCTGGAACATCTATTAGAGGGAAATTAGAACTTTAACATTTATTTTCCACATCTCTAGCTCTCTCTTTTTAACTTTTGTAACTAATTTATTTTTCATTAATTTTTAAAATAAGTATCATTGACAGACAATATTATATTAGTTTGAGGTTTATGACATAGTGATTTTACATTTTTATACCTTATGATGTGATTACCACGGTAAGTCTGGTAAGCCGCCTATCATCATACAAAGTTATTACGATATTATTGACTATATTCTCTATGGTGCAGATTACACCTTGTGACTTACTTATTTAATGACTGAAAGTTTGTACCTCTTATTCCCCTTCCCCTTTTTTCACCCATCCCCCATTCCCTTCCTTCGGCAGTCATCAGTTTGTTCTCTGTAACTGTGAGTCTGTTTGTTTTATTTGTTCGTTGGTTTTGTTTTGTTTTGTTTCTTTAGATTCCACACATAAGTTAAGTCATATGGTATTTGTCTTCCTGTCTGACTTATTTCACTTTATAACTGGAATTTTACAGCTTTTGACCCCCTTCATCCATTTCGCCCATCCCCCTGAATCCTTTCTCAATTGCATTTGTAGTGTCTTTTTTTATACAAAAGTTTTAACTTTTTTATAGCATCAAGTTTATCAATCTGATGGAAAATATATTTTATTTTATTTTATTTTTATTATGTTTTATAGATTATATTGTCACAATAGTTCCATTTTTTCCCCTTTGCTCCCCCCCACCCAGCACCCCCTCCCCCAGCAATTGCTCCCTTTCCCAGTCCATGTCCATGGTTCCTGCATGCAATCTCTCCAGTTTCTCCCTTTCCTATGTTACCATTATTTTAGAATTACTTCATTAATTGATTTTTTAATAACAATAAAAAAAGTAACACCCCCCCCCCCAGACTTTAGACCCTTTGTAATCTTACAGAGGACAGTGGGCGACGGTCTCCTACTCTTCTAGCTGCTTCAAGCTGGGCATGGTCGTCGTCCTACCTACCCTTGGGTCCAGAAATCCCTAATAAGAGTGGGGGTGTGGAGGGGAGCGTGGCCTTCCCACAAGGGGAAGGATCGTGCAGACTCCAGGTCAGCTGGCTGTCCTCAGACAATGATGCCATTGGTTTAACAGGCTGGCGTCCTTGTTGTATTTCAGTCACTCCTCTCCGCGTTCGCTCCTGGGAAATATATTTTTTTAAAGAATGAATGAGTACTTTCCAAACTGAAAAACTTCGGGGAGGGGCATCAGAATTGAGAAGATACGCTGAGTGCTCAGCAGGATGAATATAATAAATGCCCGTTTAGACACAGTGCAGTGAAACTTCAGAATATGATTGTTTGAGGGTTTTAGGTGTTTGTTTGGGGTCGGAGCTTGCCATTTGTGCTAGTTTTTGCAGTGAGACCAGCAGAAGAGAGGGGGGGGTGCTCTCTGGGTACTGGGAGAAACTGGCAAGGAACTGAGAAGGTCTTGAGCATTCACTGATCTCAGTCTGTCAGCTGTGGCTGCTTCACAAATCACTGGCGACCTTGAGACATTCCTGCAAACAGAATTCTGGAGACTCATTAGGAAGCATGGACGGAAGAAGTTTGTTGTTACTGTTATTTGGTTTTATTTCAAACAATATCTAACAGTTTAGAGTTCACAAAGCATTGTGTTATATATTAGGATGAACCATCTGAAACTGCCATTTTTGTAGAGTAAACAACGACTGAATGTTTATTGGCTATGTCTTAAGGTTCAACCTAATATAAGATTTCATTTCATTCTGTGAAATGCACATCATTATCATCAACTTATTTTACAGATGATCAACCAGTGTGGCAGGGAGTGTAAGGCTGCTGATGGGGCCTTATGACAGCTAAATGGCAGAGGTTAGTTTGCTTGTTCCATCTCCTGGCCTGACTCTTGGGGCAGCACTGCCGCTGTCTGAAAAACAAGAAAAACACTTCATGCTCTTCTCTTCCCCGGGAAGACTGTGCCTGACATGGAAGTCATCTGTCTTCTCAGGAGATGAGGCTCAAGATAATCAGTGCCAAGAAGTGGCTTTTGCCAAGGGAACTTGGCCTGGGCATTGGAACAGACAACATGCTTCAAGCATAACATATGAGCTGGAGAAAAGTATGTCAGGGCAAAAGCAGACTGTAAACTAAGAGGATCAGGTGAGTGAGGGAGAAAGAGATTTCTGTGCCTGCCCCAGCTGCTAACTGCTATCCTCAGAGCCCTAAGGAACTGGCGTGCTCTTTCCTTGCACCAACAGTATTCCAGGAAGGAAACCTCCCCAGCCTGGATGAGAACTCCAGCAAGCCTGAGATTTTTGTGCTCATTCTTAGAATAGTGTCTGTGGTCACTCTGGTTGCAAACACAGTCTCAATTCAGAAATTAGAATACTAATGCAAGGTACTCATCAAAAGTCTTAACTTTTTACCATAAATCCTACTCTCTTTCTCCAACCTGGGCCTGCCCAACTGGAAGCCCACAGTAGGGACAGTGTAGAGAGGCTGGCTTCTCTCTTTTTCCATGAAGCCTCCCCAGCCAGTTACCATGGCTACGACTACTGCTGCTCTGTCGGGAAAGGGGCAGCAACAGCTGTAAGCTGACTTCAAGCTTTCTTGTCAGCCAGATGTTAAATTCTGCCTCTTTCTTGCCAAGTGCTTTAATGCCCTCTCCACAGGTTCCCAACTCAGCTTCTTTCCCCCAAAGTTCTCTCTAACTTCAGATGTATCTCAAGTCCAATCTCATTTTTAGTGGTCACCTAAGATCCCTTCCTCAGCCCCTGTGCATCCAGCTCCAGCCTTTAGCTAGTGGAGAGCCCCCAGAGAGGAACCAAGACATGGAGTCTTTGCAGGATCTCTCTACTGTGAAGCCCACATCTTCTTAAGGAAACTCACATGCTTCCCTCATCCCTCAAAACACTCTGGAAGTATAGACTCATCCCAGCAGCCCAACCAAAGCAGCTTCCGAGTGGCACCAGAGCCCAGGCCACAATACCCCAGCTGCGGGGGACACATATTACGCTCTCAGAGTAGCCCTGTCTCCCAGACATTCACCCTTATGAGGTTTGAGGTAAGGATTCAGGAACTCACTTGTCCCCAAGATGGGACTCACAGTATAGCTTTCTTCAAGAAAATTTGTCCTCCCAAAATCCTCCTGTTTTCTCTATTTTTATTTTTATAGAGCCTCAAAGTAGGCAAAGGGATTTCAAACATCTTGGTACAGATTCAGGCATTTCATTAGGAAACCTCTATGAGGTGACTTGACGTCTCAGGTTGGATTTGCACATCTATGATATAGACTGATGTCTGATGGAAATTTTAGTTTTAAAGCCCTATTATAGTTATACTTACATGCATTGACTGTTTATGTTCATAAGTACAGATAACATTATTTTCCATTTTAGAGGTGAGGAAAACTTATCTCTGAAGGTTCAAAGAGATAAGGCCAAGGTCACCCAGCCAGTCAGTGATGGAGCTGGGACTCTAACCATGTCTGTCCAGCATGATCTGGATGGTGTGTGCTCCCTGGCCCTGAGCCCAAAGAAAGAACTTAGAGACACAGAGGGAAGTACTTTCTTCATTTAGGACCCAGACCCCAAGTCACCACAAGAGGCTCCAGGCCATGATAGAGCTGACAAAGGTCAGCTCCTGTGGCTTAGTCCTGCCCACACCTTCACAGGACGTATTCTGGGACATATTTTCAGAGAGAGGAGTGGTAGGACTTGGGTTATGGGTGAGACCAATAATTCTACTGATCTGGCAATGACCCATCTCAGTGAGACTTTCAACTGGAAGGTGGATGCCAGGAGGGCTGACTCACCTAGTCTAACATCCAAGCAAAACACTGAGGCAAGGGCTCAGCTCAGCCAAGACTATAACTGCAGGAGGACACAGGGAGTCTGTGTTGGGATCCCAGCCATGCCTTTGCCTCAGTGTTTTCTCAGTGTGTTTGGGCCTCTTTTTTCCCCATGAATTGTATGTGCTTGGAAACAAGCCATGCTGGGGCTTCAACAGGTGGTCAAGAACAACCACAGAAAGGTGTTGAGAGGGGAGAGACTTTGGGCCCTTACAGGAGGGGGGGACAATATGGCACTGGCCAGCTCTCAAGATGGGCTTAGTTTGATCTCCAATGAGATCCAATCTGGTGGGTTTTTCCAACCCAGAGAGTTAATTAATAAGCCATGGGGCATCCACAATGGAGTGGTCACTGAAGAACATGACATAGCACACTCAATTTTGTGGAAAGATTATTAAGTGAAGAATGTGTAGAGCAAGATCCTGTTTTTATAAAAGTAGTGTTCTAGCTTGAACAAATGCTTTTGGAGGACACGCATAAAAGAAGCTGTCTAAATGCCACACTCCCTCAATCACTGTGGGTCCTGGGATCACATCCATCAAATAAGTTCCTATTTATCTTCAGGCTGACTTAAAGGTATAGTCAGGACAGGGCCCAGCCCCTTCTACTTCTTAGAGTCAGAACACCTCACCTCCAACTCTCCTAAATCCTCTCTCGGGGATCTAATGGCTGGTCTTCTACACCTTTCAAATACAAAAAAATTCGTCATACCTCATGGCATTAGCCCCAGACAACTGGGTCCAGTCACTGGGCACCCATCTAATGAATGCTCCCTTTGGTGATTGCAGGAAACCTTGCCCATCTCACCTCCAATTCATGTCTGAGGCCAGAATGTGTTTTGGCACTTCCTCAGTGAAGAAGAAAAACACACACACGCATACATGCCTGTGTTCTTGTTTAATCTAGGACAATCTACTTTGGAAAAAAACCACAAATGCACATATAAATATTACTTTTGTTTTGTTTTTACATGCAATTGGTTCATAATAGATATATTACTCTGCCACTAGGCTTGAGCTAAATTCATGCTTAGGTCTGAAACATTTTTCCAAGGGAACCATCTGCAGACATGCACCCCTGCTGCCCCACTGCAAAAAATGATTTTTCAATACTTTATGCATGACAGCCAGGTCACAGCCCCTCAGAACTCTGTGCTCCAGAAGAGGCTCTTGCAGAACTCGTAACTAAAGACATGAAGGGAGATTTCTCAGGGTGAAAAACAGAGGTCATACAATTATCTCCTCTACACTGCTTGTAGCTCCAAAATTACAGGGTTTGGATTCTGTTGGGTTTGTTTATTTTGACTCTTATTTTCTCCATTAGGAGGACTGACTTCCCCATTATGTATTTATGCCTGTATATGTATACTTAGTGCAAATTCTGGAAGTAAACACAACAAAATGTTAAAAGTAGTTATGGAAATGACTTGAAAATAAAATATACTAATTTTTTACTACCTGTTTTTTCCACAATAATTGTGTTCCTTTTCTATTTTTCCAAAGAAATCAAAGCCATTAAACTGAACTACCTGAATTCCTGTTGCCTTCTCTTTACCCTTCTCCGAAGTCCTCACCCATCTGTGTGACCTCATCCATCCTTCCCTCCTTCCCTCCAAAATCAGAGACTGAGGCAAACTCTCCTTGTACGTCCTCATTGCCTCTCCCTGTGTTCTTACTATACCTAATGTGTAAAACAGATCTATTTGTGCATTAAAGAGTTATTGTTAGAAATCATACTTCTGATAGAACACAATAAATGATGATGTTAATGTTTTGTCTCTCAGTATCTCAGTTTCTTCATCTTTAAATGGAATGATTATAGGACCTGCCTCATAGGATTGTTGTAAGGATTAAATGAGTTAATTTTATGTTAAGGACTTAGAAAAGCACCTAGTATACAATAGGCACTCTGTAAGTGTTTACTAGTATTAGTATTTCTAGTACTAATTAGTGTTGCTAGTATTGGTATTAGTGCATTCCCTCATTTCTGCTAAAACTTTGATTCATCAATTATCTCCCTCTCTCTCCCATATTTTATTTTTTAAAAGATGTTATTTATTTATTTTTAGAGGGAGGGTAATGGAGGGAGAAAGAGAGGGAGAAAAACATCAATCAATTGTCTCTTGAAGGCCCCCAGCCAGGGACCTGGCCCACAACCCAGGCACGTGCCCTGACCAGGAATCAAACAGGTGACCCTTTGGTTCACAGGCCAACACTCAATTCACTGAGCCACACCATCCAGGGCTCTCCCATATTTTAAACCTTTCTCTCTCTCTTCAGACTCCTTTTCTTAAGTTTATTCAGTCACTGTATTCAACCCTTAATCCACTCTTGATTTTACTAACCTATCTTTCTTTCCTTCAAGTCCAGACATCTGAAAGAAGTAAGTTTCAAGATTCACTCTTCTACATTTACTCACATTCATCACTTCGTCACTCAAGATATAATGCAATCTGCTGTTCCTCTCACCTCTCTAATGAAACTCATCCAGCAAAGCCACAAATGGCCTTCATTTGCCAAATTCTAGAGACACTATTTAGCTCTTATCTTTCTGGAACTTTCTTCCTCACCTGACCCTACTCTCTTTCCTGAGATGTTTTTCCTTGCCTCTTCTGTCCTCCTTCTTCTCTGGACTTATCACAGGCTTCCAGTTTGGGTTCTTTCTCTCCACTTAGTCCTGAGGCACTGATGCTCCCCTGGGTGTGTGTGCAGCCACCTGACCTCCTCATTCTGTCCTCTCTTCCTGAGGAAGCTTATACACTGCCAGACTGCGTATTCTCATTCTCCTATAACACCTCAATCTACACTACTAGCTCTGACCTCTCTCTTAAGCTATAGACCCATATATTCTAGTACAGGCTGGATATTTACATCTGGAGGTCTCACAGCACGGTCTAAACTTAAACTCACTCTCTTATTAAACCTAAGTGTTCTTCGGGGTTTCCTACCTAATAGGCAAAATGTCAGGTAGTGACCCCACCATCACCATCCCTCAAGTGAGAGGTTCAGGAAACATCCTAGACTTATCCTTCTAGTCATGTCTCAAGTCCAGCGGAGCTCATTACTCTAGATTTTCTCAAGTCCATCTACTTCTTTCCATAGAAGGCCATGTCCACATGCAGGCAGTGAAAGCAGCATCTCAATCTCTCCATCCATCCTCCTCCTAACCTCCCTCCTTTTTCATTCCCCTCTTGCTCCATTTACTTATTCATTCATTAAGTCAGACAGCTAGTCAATAAATGCAGGTAGAACATCTACAATATACAAGGCCCCAGCAATACAGAAAGGAAAAAGACAATGCTCCTGGGGGAGCTCAGGACTTGGTAGGAAGGGCCACCAAGAAGTCCAGAGTCATGAAATATGCACACACAGGGAGCTCAGGAATGACTTCTGTCTGAACTGACAATTATATACATCTGGATTATTATGATTTTTACCATAACATTTCAAGCAAACAAACAATTAAAGACACTAATGTATCTTGCATCTAAACATTCAACACCCAGTTCTATGGAATTTAGTATTTATCTTTCCCTTGTATACTGTAAAATATATATGTATCTATATATAATATCCATGTTTTCAAACTTACTGTAAAGTATACATATCACACTCTTTTTTTTAAATTCTTGTTTATTCTATTATACTTTTCCCAATTTTTTTCCGCTTTGCCCTCCTCCATCCAGCCCACCCATTGCTCCACAGTCCATCCCCACATCATTGTCCATGTCTTTGGGTCATTCATACATGTTATTTGATTAATCCCTTCCCTTTCTTTCCACCATTCCTTCCCTCCCTCTTTCCTCTGGCAGCTGTCAGTCTGTTCCATGTTTTCATGTCACTGGTTTTGTTTTATTCATTAGTTAATTTTGTTCATTAGATTCCTCTTATAAGTGAGATCATATGGTATTTGTCTTTTAACAACTGGCTTATTTCACTTAGCAAAATAGTCTCCAGTGCATTCCATACTGTTATAAAGAGTAGGAATTCCTTCTTCATTCTTTCTGCTGTATAGTATTCCTTTGTGTAAATGTACCATGGTTTTTTAATCCACTCATCTACTAATGGACTGTTTCCAACACTTGGCTATTGTATAAAGCACTGCTCTGAACATAGGGGTGCATAAGATCTTCTGAATTGATGTTTCAGGATTCTTGGGGTATATTCACAGCAGTGGAATCATTGGGTTAAAAGGCAGTTCCATTTTTAATTTTTTGAGGAATTCCATACTGTTTTCCGCAATAGCTGCAACAGTCTGCATTCTCACAAACAGTACACTGGCGTTCCCTCTTCTCCACATCCTTGCCAGCACTTGTTGCTTGTTGATTTATTGATAACCATTATGACAGGTATGAGGTGATATCTCATTGTGTTTTTAATTTGCATCTCTCTGATTGCAAATGATGTTGAGCATTTTTTCATATGTGTATGGGCCATCTGTATGTCCTCCTTGAAAAAGTATTTATTCAGGTCCATTGCTCATTTTTTAATTGGATTGTTTGTCTTCCTAATGTTGAGTCATATGAGTTCTTTATATATTTTGGAGATTAAACCCTTGTCCGATGTATCACTGGCAAAGATGTCCTTTTAGAACAGTTGTTTTGTAAATGTCATTTCACCCTTTTTATGATGATGTTTGTGTCCTGTTTAAGAAATCATTACCTTCCCAAAGGTCATAAAGATTTCTCCACATTTCTTACAAAAGTTTTAAAAGTTAGCATTTTAGTTATTTGTTTGGGAGGATGGAACTAAGAACCTAATTTGATGTTTTTCTATGTGGATAACAAATTTTATAAGCATCACTTATTTTTCAAAAGTAATTTCTTTCCCCTGCTGATTTGAAATGCCAACTGTTGTATATCTTTTCCATATGTGCGTGGGTCTCTTCCTGGGCTCTGTGTTCTGCACCATCACCCCACTCTCTAATTAACATTCCTTTATAATAAAAATTGTTATCCAAACCTTGTTATCTTGTAGGTTGTCTTCCTTCCATCCCACCTCCTTGTGTTTTTTTCTAAAATTATCTAGTTCTTGCTCTTCCGTTTGAATTTTAAGATCAGTTCATCAAGTTCCATCAAAGAAAAAAAAAACTTCATTGGGATTTTTAATTGAAATTTAATTGAATTTCTAGATTTGGGAGAAATTGGCATACTTAGGATATTGAGTCTTCTGATCCATGAACATATCTCTCTTTATTTATTTTCAGGTCTTTTGTATTCTTCCCATGTTTTACAATTTTCTCCATAAAAATTCTATCTTCTATTATATTAATCACTGGGCACCTCATACTTTATTGTGCCAGTATGAATGAGATCTTTGTTTTTCCTATTACATTTCTAACTGGCCATACTTGATAAATAGGAAGACTACTCATTTTTCTCTATTGACCTTGTGCTTAGCAATATTGCTAAACTAATTTAATACTTTCAGTAGTTTATCTGTATAATAGTTTGAATTACCTATGTAGACAATTACAGCCTGCAAAAGAAAATGCACTTCTTCCTTTCCGATTTTTATACCTCTGCTTTTTTTTCTTGAGTTCTTGCACAAGCTAGGCTCTCCAATGTGGAAAAGAAATGATCATAGTATGCCTCTTGTCTTACTCCTGAATGTAAAAGAAATGCTTCTGAAATTGTGCCATGTCAGTATGCTTGCTGTTGATTATTGGTGAATAACCTTTATTGTGTTCAGTTTCCTTCTATTCCCAATTTCATACGTTTTATCATGAATGGATGTAAAAATTTATCTAGTGCATTCTCTGTATCTGTTAAGCCGATCATATATTTTCTCCTTAAATTGTTTTAATACAGTAAATCACATTAATAAATTTTACTAGGTTAAATACTCTCACATTCTGGAATGAACTCTAAATATATGCTGCTAAATTCCTTTTGCTAGTATTTTATTTATAATTTTTTAATATCTTTTATTGATTATACTCTTAGAGTTGTCCCAATTTCTTTTCCCTCTGCTCCCCTCCACCCAGTGACCCTCCCTACCTCCAGTTGTCCCCCCCTTTTAGTCCATATCCATTGGTTGTGCATATAGTTCTTCTCAACCTCTTCCTGTCTACTCCACTCCCTCCTACTATGCTTAATTCCTGTACCATCTCCCTCCATTTTCCCCTTCCCCCTCCATGCTGACGTCCCCCCAATATGTTCCCCATACCTATAATTCTTTTTCCACTCTCGTTGCCTACTTAGTTTGTCTTTGTTTCAGTTCCCTAGCTTCTGTTGTTGGTTGTTGTGATGCAGTTTCCATTTTAATGTTCATAATTTTGATCCTCCTTCTTCTAAACAAGTCCCTTTAATATCTCATATAACAGTGGTTTGGATCTGATGAACTCCTCCAGTTTTACTTTGTCCTGGAAGCACTTTCTCTGCCCTTCTATTCTGAATGACAGTTTCGCTGGATAGAGTATTTGTGGCTGTAGTTTTTTGATTTTCATTACTTTGACTATTTCTTGCCAGTCCCTTCTTGCCTGCAGGGTCTCCTTTGAGAACTCAGCTGATAGTCTAATTGGGATTCCTTTGTACATAATTCTTTTCTTCTTTCTTGCTGATTTTAAGATTCTCTCTTTATCTTTAATTTTTTTTTTTTTTTTTAATATGGAACGCTTCATGAATTTGCATGTCATCCTTGTGCGGGGGCCATGCTAATCTCCTCTGTATCATTCCAATTTTAGTATATGTGCTGCCGAAGCGAGCACTGTTTATCTTTAATTTTTGACATTTTGATTATAATGTGTCTTGGAGTGGTTCTGCCTGGGTCCAGTTTTCCTGGAACTCTCTGTGCTTCTTGGACCTGTAAGTCTATTTTCTTCCCCAAGTTTGGGAAGTTCTGCTTCATTATTTTTTCACATAATTTTTCTAATTCTAGTTCTTCTTCACCCTCTGGCAATCCTATAATTCAAATGTTCATTTGCTTATAGCTGTCCCAGAGGTTTCTGAGTTTCTCTTCATGTTCCTCCCTTTTTGTTTCCTCTTTCTGCACTGGTTGACCGTTTGTTCCTTCCTTATGTTCTGATTTGTTGATGTGATCTCTGGTTTTCATTTCCTCACCACTTGTCTTGTATATGTTTTTGTTCGTTTCAGTGTGACTAGCTTTCATTCCTTCCCTGTCTTGTTCCAAATCTTTTGTTAATTCTGTAAGCCACCTTATGACTATAGCTCTGAATTGAGCCTCAGAAACATTTCTTATTTGCTTATCGGTTAGGTCCCTCATCTGCTGCCTGGTGAGCTGCGTCACCCGGATTTCAATCATGGTCTGTTTCATCCTGTCAGTTTTCTGTTTACCTTTGTTTCCTGGGTGGGCTGTAGGGGGCGGTGCGCTGTGCACTCATCACTACCTGGGGACCTGAGACTTTTTTCACTGCTCTGTGGCGCTTTGTGTAGGGGCAGGGGTCTAAAATGGATTCCTGCCATTACTCTCCACTGAGAGACCTGGAGGCTCCTTCCCCACAGCCTCACCGTCCAAGGCAATGGAGGGTCTGCCTTCCCCAGCGTTGGAATTGCAAGCTGCCAGGTCTCAACTGCAGCCGGGATTGCTCCCCTGACATTTCTCACAGTCCTGCCGCTATCCCCACTGCTACTGCGGACAGCACAGCCGACCTTTCTGTCCGGATTCCGATTTCACCCTTCCTACCCGTCCAGATGAGCACCACTGGTTTATAACTTCATACGTTGGGCTTCCATGTAGTTTTATTTTTTGGAATTTCTGGTTATCTTTGGTTTTGAGGTAGCTGTATTCCTACTTAGTTGTAGAGAGAGACTGAGCATGTCAGTCTAAGCCTCCATCTGGCCGGAAGTCCATATTTTATTTATAATTTTTGCAGCTAGGTTCTTAAATGAGGGTATCAGTTCTCCATGACAATAATAACAATTATCCCAAGCGAGCTCATTAAAACAGCAATAAACATTTATTATCTCTCCGTTTCTATGGGTCAGGAATATGGGAGCAACTTAGTTGGATGGTTCTGTCTTGGGGCTTCTCATGAGGTTGTAGTCAAGACATTGGCCAGTACTGCAGTGATCCGAAGGCTTGACTATGACTAGAGGTTTCACTTCTAAGATGACTCACTCTCATGACTGGTACATTGGTGTTGGCTGTTGGCAAAAGGTTCAGTTCTTCATCATGTGGATCTCTCTATAGGAACCTTGAGTGTGTTCATGACATGGCAGTTGATTTCCTCCAGAGTGAGCTATCCAAAGGAGCAAGGCAGAGAAGGTTTAGTGTCTTTTATGAACAAGCTCCCAAAGTCATACCCTGTCACTTCTGCAGTATCCTATTGGATACACAAACAAGCCATGATTCATTGTGGGAGAGTACTACACAAGGATGTGACTAGTAGATGAAGGTCATCAGGGACCATCTTAAAGGTGGGCTACCAGTAAGAAATTGTATATAATTTTCTTTTCTTGAACCTACACTGTTTGGTTAGTATCAAGAATATCGTCGTCGTCGTCGTCAGCAGCCATCCGTCTCGAGAGACGATGGTGTAGCTTCCTAAGAGTCTATCTGCACCGCCGAGAATGGTTGTGCAGTCCGACTCGGGAGTGACACGGTATCTGTCTCCTCCCGTGTTGAATCAACATCTTGTGATGACGCTGGAGTGTCCTCTCCAGTGAAACTGAAGCTACAGAGCCTGGGCAGGGTGATATGGAGGGTCTGCTGTTGCCCATGCAACAGACCCCCCCTCTCTTCACAGCTGAAGGGTCCAAGGGAAAGACGGAGTCGATACAGCTTGGGTTCAGGTGCGCCGCAGGAGTTGCCGGTGTTGACTACAACGTCAAACCGCCTTAGGGACTCCGGCTCCGGATTTTCTGTCGGGGTTTACTCCCTTAGCCTTTCCCCTGAAGAGGTATGCCACAAGGCAGCGGAGGTTTTTTGGAGTCAGAGTTTTCCTTCTCTGAGATCAAGAATATACTAGCCTCAGAAATTAATTTCCCTGTTTCAATTCTCTGAAGCAGTTCTCTGAAAGTTCTTTAAAACCTTCCTGCAAAACTCATGTCTCTTGAACGGGGAGATGTTTGATAATTATATAATTATTTTGATTAATTCAAACATTCTACTTCTTCAGTCAAGTTGATTGCTTGTATTTTTTAGAGAAGTATCCATTTCTTGTTTTCAAATTCATTAATGTGAATTTGTTCTATTGTTCTCTTACTATTTTTTAAATTTCTACTCCATTTCTAGTTTTGCCTATTTTTTGTTTCTAATATTGTTTGTGACTTTTTTTCTTTGATAAGTCTTGCTAAGATCTTGCCTATTTTCTTAGTTTTCTTTTTCAATGAACCACCATTATTTTTATTATTCTCCTGCCCCATACTTTCCTTAGGTTTACTCTGTTACACCTTTGTTAACTCCTAGCATCGAGTCCCTAATTAACTTTAAATCTTTCTTGTTTGTAATAAATGCCCTAGAATTATTATTTTTGCTTTGTACTATATAAGTTTTGCTATATAGTATTTTCTTATCGTTTAGTTCTGAATATTTGGTAATTTTCATTGTGATATCTTTTTTAATTCACTTTGTTAGGAATAACTTCTTACAGTTCATACATATGGTTCATGTGCTTTTATCCATTCTGATCATTTCTGCATTTAATTGGTCACCTTAATCTATTTATATAAATATTACTTATTTTAATTTATTGACATTTTGTTTGTGTTTAATAACCTTTTCTATTTTCCTCTTTGAAAAATCTTTGCTATTTTCTGCTGGATTGATAAAGTTTTCATATTCTCTTATTTTCCCTCTGTTGGTTTGGAAGCTCTCTTATATTTTAATTCTTCAGCTTATCCTTAATTCTTCACTTTTATATCTAATCATAATTTATTCTACAAATCTAATGTTGTTTCATTTTCTCCTTTGTATACATCAAGGACATTATCACACTTTACTTGATCATTAAACAAATCCTCATCTTTTTTCATCTACAGTAGTGCTGTCCTGTAGAAATAAAAAATAATTCATGTATGTAATATGTTTAGTAACCATATTTTAAATAGTAAAAGAGGTGAAGTTTATGTTAGTAGCATAATTTTATTTAACCCAATATATCTAAAATATCATTTTAATATGTATGTAATTAATTTTTTAAATAATGGGATATTTTACATTCTTTTGTTCATACTAAGTCTCAGAAATCCAATGTGTAGCACACTGTAAATGTAATACATTTTGTTTTAGACTATCCACATTTCAATTGTTCAATGGCCATATATAGCTAGTAGCTACCACACTGAGCAGTGAAGATACAGGATTTTAATTTTACCTACTATTTAGCAAAAAAAAAAAAGTTGCAGATGTCCAGTTACCAGTTACTCCAACCCCTTCCCAAATCTCTATTTGAATTGTCTAAAATTATTTTTTTAATCATAGAACCACAAAAGAATGTAAGACAAAAGGACACCAGCAAATTTTGGAAGCTGAGAAGCAGATGGATGAGGAATAGCAGACTCAGTATGCCAGAGAAAGTTGACACCAAAGCCCATCATACAAGAAACTCAGGAGCAAACTGGTACAGTGTGCACAATCCTCTGAAAAGTCATAGAAACCGGGGATACCCAGAATCTCTGAAAGTAGGGATATGGAGGGGACGAAACATAGGATGACTGATTTAAAATCTGTATGAGTGGCATCCTATAACATGGCAAAGAGGTTGACAACTCACAATCAACAGACAAGATTCTTCTAAGGAAGGTTGACTAACTCTAGAGAAAAGAATTACTTATATTTACACCTGTGGACCCATGAGAAAATGACCCAGTCAGGCCACCCTACAGTCCCCACCCACATACACAGAGCTTCCAGTCAGCTTTTTATTGCTTTATCCTAAATATTAGGAAGCGAGGAATACCAGAGATTTGAGCTCCTGTGTGAAAAGACAAAATAAATAAATAAAAAGAAATTTTGAGTAAATAAAGACAGTTGGGAAGAAAACTGCTTAAAAATCTATAGTGAATATCCTCAGAAAGATAAACAGAGATATGTGGATGACAAAAATGTGAGAGAAGAAATAAAAAATTATAAGGAAGTTTGGAAATAAAGCCAGAAAAACTTCCTGAAAGTAAAACAGAAAGAGAGAGAGAGATTAAAAATAGGAGGGAAAAAAAAGTAAGACCTTTAAATGATCACTCTAGAGGGTCCACATCCAAATGATAGGAAATCAACAAAGAGAAAATGAAGGGAGAAAAGTATCAAAGAAATAATCCAAGAAAAACTTCTAAGAAGAAAGGACATGAGTTTCTAAAGTAAGAGGGTCTCCACATTCTTAGGACAATTTTTAAAATACCCACAAAAGCAGATTAGCAGGAGTAAAAGAAAGCCTAAATTTTTTCCAGGAGAAAAAAACAGTCTGAGATAAAGAATCCAGAATCAAAATAGCAATGAAATTCTAAACTGTAACACCAGAAGCTAAAAGATAATGGAACAGTGTCTTCAAATTCTGAGAGAAAATTGACCCAGAATTACATATATAGCCTAATTATCATTCAAGTATGATGGTAAAATAGACATTTTCAGAGAGGAAAGCTCTTGAAAAATGCACCTAGGTCTTATGCACCCTTCTCAAAAAGCCACTGGAGAATATACTCCATCAAAGTGAGGGAGCAAACTAAGAAAGAGGAAGACATGAGATTCAGGAAGTAGGCAAAGGTAATCGCCAAGTCGATAAGAGAGCAGATGTCTCAGGAATACAGCTATACAGCAGGCCTCAAGTGTAGCCAGGCTGGATAGAAACAGGAGGACACAGGGTTCCCCCTCCAAAAAGATGGACTTGATAGTTTTATTGACATGTTCACACATATTAAGAGGAGATGAGTTACTTACAAGAATAGGAATCTAAACAGAAAGACCGTTGTCACCAAGGAAAACAAAAACTTATATGAGAAAGGAAGTGCAATTATATTGCAAGTTTTAGCTGCAAACAGTATTGATGTAGTAATACTAATATGAGCAATGAATAACTAAAAAGTATGATGCAATTACTTCTAAAGGGAAGGGGTGGAGAATTTGAGAGGGATAAAAATATTATCATCTTCCATAATAGAAAATCAATACATAATATTTAAAATGAAAAAAAAAAGAATATAAACAAGGTATAAAGAAACAGAGGCAAATAACAAAAACAACAAAATACTAGCTACAGGGAGTTAAAAATGTTTGCCTTTAGGGGTTGAGAACTGGGGTGGGGAAAGATGGAACACAGTGCTGAAATTATTCATCATGTTACATTAATTATTGTTGTGCACCAAATCACCCCAAACTAATCAGCTTAAAATAACAATAAACATTTTTTATCTCGCATAGTTTCTATGAGTCAGAAATTCAGGAGTCTAACTAGGTGGTTCTGGCTCAGAACCTCTCCTGAGATTTCTGTCAAGATTCCTGCTTGGACTGTGATCATCTAAAAGCTTGACTGAGGCTGCAGGACCCTCTTCCAAAGTGGTCCAATAACATACATGGCAATTAATGCTTGTTGTTAGCATGAGGCCTTGGGTCCTTGCCACACAGACCTCTCCTTGGGGCTGCTTGAGTAGTTGCCTTCCCTCATAGTGAGTAAATCTAGAGAATACCAGGTGGAAGCTGCAATGCCTTTCATCATTTAACCTCAAACATTGCACACCATTATGTTCTGCAATATCCTATTGGTTACACAGTTCAGCCCTATTCAGTGTGGGAGGATACCAGGCGGGCACAACTATCAGGAGACAAGAATCACTGAGGGTCATCCATAGAGCCTTAGAGAATTAAGTTACTTTTTAAAATATACATATGTATACCTTGAATAAAAATTATAGTTTTTTTAAAGATTTTATTTGTTTTTAGAGAGAGTGGCAGGGAGGGAGAAAGAGAGGGAGAGAAACATCAACATGAAAGGGAAACATGGATAGGCGGCCTCTTACACACATCCAGACCAGGAACCAAACCCATGCCCTGACCAGAAATTGAACCAGTGACCTTTTGTTTGTGGGATGATGCCCAACAAACTGAGCCACACTGGTCAGGGCAAAAATGATAGTTTTTTTAAGTTTTTGTTTTTAGTCAATGACTCTTTGGACTTATCAACATACTTTTATCAATCTCTGTGCTTAATATTGTTTGTTGTACCCTTTCCTTTCTTTCTTGGTTTATTTTTCTTCTTGAAGCACATTCTATAATAATTCTTTCAATTGGGGGGTCTTTATTTTATCTGTATGGAAATATCCCTTTTTACCTTAATTTCAGCTGTAAGTTAACTGGGTATAAAAGTCCAGTTGGTACTTTGAAAATACTACTCCATTATCTCTGGCCACAGATTTTGTTGAGACTATAAGTTCCTTTGTAAGTAATCTGTCTTTTCCTTGGATCTGTTGTAAGGTCTTTTTTTCTTTGTCTTTGATGTTCTGCAATTTCCCCAAGACAATTTTTCTGCTACTATCTTCTCATACATCACTTTACTGTGATTACATTCATTTTTCTTCTTCCCAAACTCCTATTGAACTACATTTCCTTTATACATGCCATTCTTCATGTTGTATAAGTGCCTTTATATTTTTAATCTTTGCATCTGTTTAATGTATTAGTGTTAATTCCTAAGTAATATCTTCTAACTCAGTAATTTTCTCTTATAACTGGTCTATAGTTCATTCTGTCTGCTGTGGTTTTTTTAAATCAGTTTTAATTTCCAAGATTTCTAATTGAATCTTTCTATATCTACTTGTTCTCATTTAATTTCTATCTACCCCCATTCATTTCTTGTTAATTTTCAATGGATATTAAGCCTTAATTTGCATTTTTAGGCATACAAAACATTAGTTTTAATTCTTTGTAAGACTTAGACAAAATTAATTTAATCTGGAATGAATTTATATTTAAAATGTTGATTCTGTTGACTGTTTTTATTACCATAATGTATTTTTCATGTACTGTATTTTTCACTCCATAAGAGGCATTTTTTCTCCCCAAAAGTCGGGGAGAATGTCTGTGCGTCTTATGGAGCAAATATTGCATCACAGACTGTGATGTGCATTACCTGACCTATCAGCAGTGGTGACAGCTGTTAGAAGAGGAAGCAATTGGCCCATGTAAAACCCCTGGACATTTAAGTGTCCCACTTTACTGCTGAATCTCAGGGCATCTGGTCAGTTGCCGTCCACCTCTGCCCATCACCCGGGACCTGGGAGAGTGCAGAGAACCACCTGACACTCCCTGGTACAACCACTGGACCTGTCAAATCAGCCGAGGCTAATAACAGGTATGAGGCACAGTGCCAATTGCCAATTGTCTTTGACACTGGGTGGGGTCTGTGTCAGTAGAACCGCCTCTAATCACCAATCACTGTGTCTTAAGCTCTGCCAGTTATGAGAGGCAGATGAGTGGAGCTGAAATAATGTTCTCAGCTGGCTACTGGCTCGGTTAGATGCTACGGCTGTCTCATCTACCTTACCTCCATACTGTTTCCAGTGCACACCAGATTTCTGTGTGAGGAGGCCAGCAGTAACTGGGTGAGCAGCCATAAGTGCTGAAGTTTGTAGTATATAAAGGGAGTTATGGTGGGGTCACTATTCTAGTAGTAACACAGGCACTGAGGGGATTTAGGGGTATCACTAGCCATAACAGGCACTGGGGGTAGTCCTCCAGAACCTGTAACTAGGATAGTGATACTCTCAGTGACTGTTATAACTAGTGATACATCTTAACTCCCTCAATGATAAGAGAGTGAAGGAAATAGGAGGATCAGCTGCAAAAAGTGGGTAAAAGTAAGCACACTTTTCGTGGGCATCCTGCAAAATGGTCACAGTTAGACGTGGGCATGAAAGAATGGATCACATGTCACTGGAATAATGGCTTCTCAGTCTCTACAAAAATGATAATATATGAAACCAAACACATTGCTGTAGAGAAAGGCATTCAAGATTTTACTGGATCACCATTGTGGTGTTATAGATTTATGAGGTGATGTGGCCTTACTATGTGCACCAAAACTAGAATTGCATAAAAAATGCCAAAAAAAAAAATCTAAGATTCTGTCTTTTCATAGATTTGTAATTGATGCTAGGAAGAAAAATGATTTCGAAATTGGCCAGATTGGGAATATAGATGAAGTTCTGCTAACCTTTGATGTGCCATCTAATATGACTATTGATCTGAAAGGTGCCAAAACCATAATCGTGAAAACTTCAGGACATGAGAAAACCCATTACACAGTTGTGTTGTCCTGCTGTGCTGATGGCACCAAATTGCCACCAATGTTAACTTTTAAATGGAAAAACTTACCAAAAGAAGTGATTCCACAAGGAATTATGGTGCATGTTCATGAGAAAGGATGGATGGACAAAAATGAAATGAGACTATGGGTTGAAAAAGTGTGGTCCAAACGTCCTGGGGGGCTTCTGAAAAAACCTGCCCTATTAGTGCTTGACCAATTTAGAGCACATATTAGCGAAACTACAAAAAAGAGCTTTAAAGAAGTGAAGACTCATCTAGACATAATTCCTGGGGGTCTTACCAGCCAGTTACAACCTCTCAATGTTTCCATCAACAAACCATTTAAAGTCTTTATGCGAGAAGAGTGGAACAGATGGATGGCTGCTGGTAATCATGATCTGGCACCTGCTGGATGGGTGAAGAGGCCCACTATCACTCAAGTTTGTGAATGGGTGAAAACATCATGGCATTCAGTGAAGGATGAAACCATTGTACGGTCATTCAAAAAAGTGTGGCATTAACAATACCTTAGATGGAACTGAAGATAGTGTCATATATGAAGATAGCAAAGAAAGTGATATCAGTGATTGTGAGCAACTGAGCTTCATAAATTCTGACACTAGCGATAATGAATTCTTGGGGTTCCCAGGAAACTAGAAGAATACTTGAACCTTAAAGTCTCTCCTCATTTGTTAATGACAGTGATGATGGTTCCTAATACCGCTGTTGACAGCTGTTCACTTTACATGGTTGAAATATTATTCTGTTATATTTTATTAAATATTTTAGTACACCACGTGGTTCAGAATATCTTTTTTCTTGTTTTTCTCCTCTAAACCTAGGTGTGTCTTATCGTCAGGTGCAACTTATAGTGCAAAAAATATGGTATGTTGGTTTACAATTTCACAGTGAGTTGAAGAATTTTTACGTTTTGTTTTTACATCTATTTTCACTCTGTCTCTAAATATCTGAGCTGGGACCTCAGGCTCAGTGGAAAACCTGGTCTTATAATAGTGTCTCAATGCTCCTGCTCTGTTGTGTTATGAGAACATCACAGATCCAGGCACGTAGCCAGAGGGTGGCTGGGCTCTGTTCCTAGTCAAGAGTCTGTCTTCATCTCCCCACACTTTAAGCCCCAGGCTGTATATGGACAGCTAGCTTTTTTCCCCTTGTCTGTTTTCATAAACAGAGGGAACCTCACCCCACCCCAGGCTTCAAGGAGCCAGGTTGTTGCTCCCAGTCTGACATTGAGCTCTTTAGCTCATTACCAGGAGGTATGCCTCTGGGTGGCTCCTGCTGCTTCCAGATCCTGAGGTCACACCGCCCTCAACCCCACATTTCTGATCTTCTTCTTGTACATGGAGATATCGATCTTGGTTTGGGGTCCAACTATGTCCTTTAGTTTATCATTTTAAAATTTGTTATTTATTATTGCTCCATGTTTGGAAGAGAGGGAGTAGGCTACAGCATGAACTCACTACACCATCTTGGCTAGAAATCAAGAACTGAGTTGTGTGGTTGCCATACCTATAGAGAAATCCCATGTTTTCTTTTATTAAATGTAAAAAAAAATATGTCATTTTACAGTAATTTGGTAGGCTTTTTTTACACATGGGCTTTGCTGTGAACACTATCTGAGGGCCAGTGGTACTGGTGTAACACATTTGTTCCTCGGGATAAAAGAGGTAAGAGTCCAAGTCTCACACACACACACACACACACACACACACACACACACATTGTTCTTTAAAAGGGAATACCACAGGATGCAAAGGCCTTGTGCCTTGAAGGGGGACCTCCCCCTAGTGGTCACAAGAGGAAGCTGCGGTGCGCGCAGCCAAGGTAATGCCCACAAGGGTTATTTTCCACCGGCATCTAGTCCTGGCCAACCTCCAGAGATGGCACAAACAGCCCGAAGGTCTCACACTCACAGGCCCCAGGGTGGAATTCTCTCCACAGTCTCCCCTGCTGTGCCATAATGTAGCCCACACTACTTGGGCCTGTTCTGTGAAGGCTGCCACTTCTTGCCTTGCGCCTTTAAGCATCAAAACTTTTACTCTATGGACCACTTGATCCAGAGAACTCTTTGAATGTGTTCCTTAACTCAAATGTCCAGACTGGCCCATGAAAGCTACACAGAGGATTGTGGGAAGTCAGTCTGCAGAACCCAGAACATGAGTTTGGGGATTAGATAGACCTGGGTCAGCATCCTCCACCCCCTGTCACTCACTAGCTGTGTGTCTCTGGGCAAGTTACTTAACCTTGTTATAAGAATAGAAACAGATAATCAGATAACTCCCTGTCTCCCTGTGGCTCCTGTTTTGGAGGAGCCTAGGCTCTTCTTATAGCCCCTTTCTATCCCATTCCTGGGACTTGAAGTCTTCAATCAACCTCCTTTGGGCCTTGGGTAGTGAGGATCAGGGGATTTTTTTAGGAGACGCCAATCCCAGGTGGAGTCCACACTGCAGAGGCCCCACGTGAAGGCCAAAGTCCTCCGGCCTAAAGCTGTCTCTGAATATCACACACTCACAAACATACCCTCTGACTGCCCGTGCCTGGGTGGCTCCTGTTTAACTAATTCCCACCCGGTGGCCTGCAGACCATATTCTCAGAGGACATATGCAGAATTCTGGAGTCTGAGCCAGAGGCACAATTTAAGCACTGCCAAGCTGGGCATTCAGCTGGTCAGTCAGTAAGGGTTAGGTGCCTGCGTTTGGCAATGGGGTTCTAAGGGAAAGGAGGTGAACCCTGCCCTCAAGGTATTAAGAGCAGGGTGGAGAGACTGACATGCAGACCCTCAGGGCATGACTCATAACTGCTTTAAAGAGAGTTGCAGTGCACAGTGAGGGGAGCAGTCTGGGATAATTAGGAATGGCTTCCCAGAAGAGGGGCCTCTGGCTGCACATCTGAATGTGAGTAAGAATTTGACAAGGACAGATTTCATTGATTCATTCAACATATTTTTATTCAATACCTTCTGCCCTCTCCTCCAGTTTCTGTTCTATGCACTAAGGATTCAATAATGATAAAGAGAAAGTACTCCCTAACGTCTAGGTTTTGGCCTGACACCCACAGCCAAGCGGTGGCATTCTTCTGTTGAATATAAACAATTTCATAGGACATCAACATCAGACAAGGCCACTCTGTGACCATGATGGATCTAGACCAAAGCAAGCCCAAACCCTGTAAATTCTGACACCCCCATACTGAGAAGCTCACACTTCCCCATGGTGGGTGTTCTCCTTCACTGCAACGAGCAATAAACCCATCTCACTACACTGCAGTTGCGTTCCTGGTGGTCTTTGGGTGGAGAGCATTCATGTTGATGACCAAGAAGTAGGATTGGAGTGGAGAAAATGAAATGAGAAGCAAGCCAAGTGGAGACGTGGGGGAAGAACATTCCAGGCAGAAAGAATAGCCAATGCAAAGGCTCGGAGGTGAGAATATGACTGACATATTTGAAACCTAGCTTCTGGGAAGAGGGAGCAGACTGTACAAAACTTTATGGCCAAGAAAATAAGCCATTGGCTGGCAAGTATGGGTATTTCCATGTGACTGAACTAGAAAGTCAATGTGTTTTGTTTGGGGGAAGAGAGACGAGTACGAAGGAAAGACACAATGGAGAACCTTCATTGTCTTTCCTGAGAGATTCTTAGCAAAATCACCCTGGGTCCTAATGCTCTGCTGGAGCCACCTGTGATGACATTTTTTCTATTACGTGGTACTACAGTAAATAGACCAAAATGGTCTCTTTCCGAGCAAGGTCCACCAAATGCAACTTCACTTGTTCATAACAGTTCCTTCGAGTTATCACTAAGGGAAAAGAGAAAATAGATGGCAATGTCCCTTCTGGGTGATCCTACCAGTTCACATTGTCATGTGTCTCCCTAATCCATCTGAGGAAAAGCCTGTCCCTTTAATGTAGGTCTAACAGGATTACCTAGACCAAATATTTGTGCGGTCCAATGTGATTTTGTAGTGAAGGAGAATGAACAAGTTTTAATCACCAGCTGTAATTTATGCCCCAGAAAGAATACAAGAAAAGAGTCTGACTTCTCATTGCTGGCAGTATAAACCAGAAATTCCTGCAGCAACTCAGGGCTGTGGCCGCAGGTGTGAACACACACACACCACCACCACAAGCATTGTACCCCAACAACCAGCTCAGAGCCTGTCAGCAATTAAAGTTTCCCAGAGAAAGAGACAAAGGTGATGCAGGTGATAGCCAAACACAGTTTCAGCATTTGGCTTTTAATAGAGAACAAAAGTGAGCTTTTGACTCTGTCTCTAGGTGTCCTGATGTCCTGAGAGTCCTGTTTCATTAAAATTAATAGAATCCAGTACAGTCTGGTCCATGAAAGGAGTAAACTCTAATTTAGGACAAAGCCTTAAAAAAGGCATGCACAGATTTCTGTTTTTTTGTCTTTCTGTCCATGGGGAGCCACAGAAATATTTTGAACAGAAGAGAGATATAATCAGATTTAAGTGTTAGAAAGATCGCTCTGGCAGCTTAAAGGTGATAGGTTGGACCAATGCATTCATCCCCACTGCTTCCTGAAATCTATTTTTTTAGGATTAAAAATTCATGAAGAAAAAGAGACTAGGAGAGGTGTCAGCAGCAACATTTTGGAAGCTGGAAAGCAACTAGACAAACGGTTACTAATGCAGCAGAACTGAGAAAGCTCAGTCCTGAGCTGCGGGACTAGTAAAAAATCCTATTAACCCCAGAATTGCCACATGGTTCAGGAATTGGTGGCATTAGGTACTTCTGAAAGTGGAGTGTGGGGAGGGATGCTGGTGAAGGTGGAGCCCAAAACAGGAGACTTGAGGAGCCCACCCACCCCACACTACCCTCATTCCAACAGACACTGGAGGTGTTTTTCCCTGAACCTCATGGCAGGCAGAGTGAGGCCAGGGCACCGAAAACGAGGCCTAGTGCAGGGCTGCATGCCGAATGCTGAAACATGCCCTACCTGTCGCCTCCTCCTCTACCTCCTAGACTAGATGCTTATACAAAAATCTTTTTGTAGTTTTTATTATATTTTTTATTACTATTTAGTCCCCTTATAATCCCCTCCCCACCACTGAAAATCTTAATAGTAATTATTTATGGACATTGAGATTATAAGTGATTTTGGTTTTCTTCTTTATATGCTTTTTGAAGTTTTTCCAGATTATATTTATTATACCTTTATAATACAAGTACTAAATATTTGATATGGCAAAAATTGTCAAGAAAACAACAGATGTTTTTCAGCAAGAATCCTGATACTTAGGGATCATGACTAGTTAACAGTTTGGCTTCTTATCTTACACACACACAAACACACACACACACTCACTGTGGCCTGTGGAGTTGAGTAACACCACACTATAGGACCTTTGTACAACTAAGTTGTCACAACATGCTCGGAGACATTAAAAGAAATGTTTTGTACCCCACAGAAAATAACTTTAATCATATCTGAGGTTCACACATATATAGAGAACCATATTGCATGGTTGGGTGGGTGGTGAAGAGACTCATAACATGAGCAGCAACTAGAACCCCAGGAAAGAAATCAGCATGAGGTAGGAAGTGGGCCAGACTCAACACCACAGTGTGAAGGTCAGGGACAGTAGTGAGATCAAGTTGCCTGGGAGGCTGTTCTTGATCACCCTAAACTGAGCTCCACCTAGAGTGCAAAGATCTGAGGTTAAAGGGGCAGGGGGAGAGAGACCTATACCATGGGGAACCTATTCAGCTATGTTTCTTTGGAAAATTACTTCTATGTACCTTATTTTCCGTATCTGCAAAATGGAGATGGGAGGATGACAATAATAGCCTCGTGGTTGTTTGAAGGACCACCTGAATGTTAACTCTTATCATAGTGCTATTTGGTTCACGGTTAATATTCAGTAAATAGTCATGATGATGATAATGAAGGAGAAGGAAGCATGCCTCATCCCAGAAGGCTCAGAGTAAAACCGGGGCCAAGGTGGTGGGGGAGGAAACATTATTAGGAACTCAAGCATGGGATACATACATACACTTCTTCCCTTAAGCTAAACCGAAATAGGAGGATTGTGAGCCCCAGAAATTTAGAAATAAGTGACAAGACTCTTTTAGGTACAGGCAAAAGAGAGCATTATTTCAGACCCAAGGACAGGATGAGGGTGTGCCATCATCTCCACATGGACAGCCAGCACCAAGGGAGAAGTGCAGGAGGAGCCAGAGGCCAGTGGTCAGAGATGACTGCAAACAGCAGAGACAGAGCCCACAGCAGGGAACAGGGAGATGGTGGACAATAAAGCAGAGAGATGGTGAAAGCAGCAACTGAAAAGAGCTTCAGGGACTTGTGCCAATTTAAATGAGATACCTCACACACACCCTATTGCTGTTTCCAGTCTCATCTTTGACCCCAGGACACCAGGAGAAATACAATAAGGGGAAAGGCTATGGCCCTACCTTTTGGAAGGTGATGGCAATTGAGCCAGCACACTGCAGGGACAAACTAGTAACCTTATCCAGAACTCGCAAGTGTGTGGGGTTCAGAAGATTTCTATGGGAAATCCCTGAGCTCTCTGCTCCTACCCTAGAACAATCTTCTCATGGGTACAGATAACATATTATCACCCTGACTACAGTATACCAAAGTTGCTGCACCCCTCTCTGGTTGGCTGCTCCAAGGGAGGCCTCTGCACTGATGAAGGGCTAGTCACATATTCTGACCATGTCTCTAAGGGCTGCCTTTGTCCTCATCCCTCACCTGCACCAGCATCTCATGGGGAGCTTTATAAACTGTTTCTGCCAGGCTCCCACCCCCAGAGACTCTGGTTTAGGATGCAGGCATAGGTGTAAAAGCTTCTAGGTCAAAATTATTTCTCTACATAATTTGTACTTCGCAGACCTCTTGAAGACCTGTGATAAAACATACACAACTTGCTTGAGAATGTTGTGAATTGGATGAGGCCCCAAGAATCCTTCCTCAAGGGGACCTGGATCCTGGTCACTGAGTCTGGGAATCATTGGACAGCATGTCCCCTCAGTTAAAACTGAATTGATCCCTTGAATCCATGTTCTGTGAGTCAGACCTGCATTTGAGCCCTCACTCGACCAATTACTAACAGTGTGTCATTGTGTGCCTTGCCTAATCCACTATGGCTCAGTTTCTTCACCTATAAAGTAGGAATAATAGTACTTACACCAGGACATTGTTGGTGAAATTAAGAATGCATGGCCCTGGTCATGTAGCTCAGTTGGCTGGAGGGTGGTACCAATCACCAAAAGACTGTGGGTTCGATTCCTGGTCAGGGCATATAACGAAGGCAACTGATCAATGTTTCTCTCTCTCTCTCTGCCTATCTCTCTCCCTCTCTCTCTCTCTTGCTCTAATAAATAAATATATATCCCCAGGTGAGGATTTTAAAAATTTTTTAAATAATGCATGGCACAGAGTAGCTGTTGTTATTCAATATATTAGCACTCCAAATCGGGAAGGACAGAATGAGCACATTAGTACATTTTCCCCCTAGTTTGTATTAAAGTATAATTTACATGCAATAAAATTCACCCTTTCTAGAATTCAGTTCTGAGAGTTTTTGACAAATGTATATAGTTGTGCAAATAGCACTACTATCAAGATATAGAATTGTTCTATCACCCCCCAAAAATTCTCCTGTGCTCCTGTGTAGTCAACCTCTTCCCCAGCCCCAGTTCCTGAAAACCACTGATCTCTTTTCTGTCCATATAGTTTTGCCTTTTCTAGAATGTCCTATGAATAGAATCATACTTTTGAGTCTGGCTTCTTTCACTGAGCATAATGAATTTAAGATACATCTACATTGCTGCATGTATTAGTAGTTCATTATTTCTGATTGCCTAGTAGTATCGTTTCATTGAATGGCGTAGCACAGTTTGTTCATCTGTTAACCTCCTGAAAACATTTAGGTTGTTCCCAGTTGTTGATAGTTATTACTAAACTTCCATAAAAATTCAGGGTTTGGTGTAAATATAGTTTTCTTTTCACTAGGTAAATATCTAGGGGTGGAATTGCTCAATTGTAAGGTAAATATGTGTTTAACTTTATAAGACATGACCAAACTATTTTCCAAAGCATCTATATCATTTTTTATTCCCATCAGTGATGTATGAATGTTCTACTTGCTCCACATCCTCACCAGCATTTGTCTAAAACATCTCTTTTTTTCTTTCCTCACTTCATCCATAGACTGTCATCATTCCCTGGGCATCAGCTGTGTACAAAGCCCAGAAATAAACACAGGGCCCTCTTTTTTCACCCTTTACTTTTCCCTCCTGACCAGAATGCAGATCTCCCCTAGCCCCAACTGGTGAGCTACAGAAGCTCTGAGGAGCTTAAGCTTTCTCTCAGAGCCCCAGGCCAGACCAGGTCCTGAGGGGTGCTTGGGTGGAAGAGGAGACACCCTCCCCAGAAAGCCTGAAGACGGAGCACTGCAGCCACTGACTGTTACTTCCTGACCCTATTCCTTCTCCATGAAATGCAGTTCCAAGTCTCTAATCCTAGAAAGCCCAGATACCCAGGTGGATCATTCTCAGAGTAGATTTGTGTTTAAGAAGTACAACTTGTGCCTCTTAATATGACCCAATAGGAAATGCCGAGCACACCTATGAAATATTCCTGTGGAAAACTTGAACCAGAATCCAATAAAGACTCTATACTTAACTTTCAGTTACCAGGAATATAGGGGATACAGGAACTAGTTATATGGCACAAGGAGGCAATAAATAAATCTAGAATGTGGATCATTCTGTAAAGACAAATCAAAGGCCCTTTAAGAGGAATTTCAAAGTTAAACATAGAATTGCCATATGAGCCAGCCATTCCACTTCTGGGTATATACCCAAAGAATTGAAAGCAGGGCCTGGGATACTTGTATACCAATGTTTATAACAGCATTATTCATAATAACCAAAAAGTAGGAACAACCCAAATATCCATCAACAGGTGAATGGATAAACAAAATGTGAAATAAAAATAAAGTGGAATATTATTCAGTCTTAAAAACATATGAAATTCTGGTACATGAGACTACATGGGTAAACCTTGAAAATATTATGAGAAGTGAAATAAGCCCAACACAGCAGGGAAATACTGAATGATTCTACTTCTACAAGGTGCCTAGAAGAGGCAAATTCAAAGAGATTTGAGTATAATAAAAGTTACCAGGGGCTGAGGGGGTATGAAGAGTTAGTTATTGTTTAATAGATTCAAAGTTTCTGTTTGGGATGATGAAAAAGTTATGGAAATGGATAGTGGTAATGGTTGCACAACATCGTGGCTGCAAACAAAATTTGTGTGTTGGCCCTTTAAGAGGGTGGCTGTGTCTCAGGCCATCTCTCCCTGGTAGAGACATCTTGCTGCTTTTCACTGCCAGATGTTATGTGGGTGCCATTCCTAGCTCTGGTCTTCTAGGCTGGGGAGCCTGACTTGGGGGTTAGACACCACACTTCTCAGGGGGAACCTCCCAACTGCTGAAATATCCCTCCAGAACATCAGCTGCCACCTGTGGGAGACCAGCCAGCCCTCCCACACCTCTGCACTTCTTACCAGTCTTGATGAAGTAATGTGGTTTCTTCTGTAAGTCCAGAGAGAGATGGCTAGAGACACAGCCACCCTCTAAAAGGCCAATGCAAAAAAATTGTTTGCAGCCACTTACCCTGGACTCTGGCAGAGGGAGGGAAGAGTGGACTAAAGCCATGTGAGGAGAATTTGGAGTTGGTGGCTCTGGGTACAGAGCTAAAAAGTCAGCCACCAGGATCCCTGTGCCCAGTCATTCCCCATGCTGCAGAAGCCATCTTTCTTGGGCAATGAGGCATCATCCTGGGTGTGTGGGAGGACAATAGCCCCACACACAGGAATCCCTCTTGCCCCACCCTGTTGAGCTTAAGCCCTACTGAGGAGTATAGCCAGAGGCTCTTTCAGTGACTAAGCTTAATAGGCAGCCTAAAGGCAGATCCAGATCTCTGGGAGCTTTGAGACTTTAGCTGACCCTCCCTTGTGCCCAGTGCAGATAAGAGCCAGACTTGGTGCACAGTCTGGTCCTTTCAGCATGCACCCAGGCCCAGCAGAGGGAGCCACAAGCTGTGGATTGATGATAGCTCTAAAAAAGTGGCCCAGGGCCAGTCACAGGCAGCATCTGACATAGGAGTGCACCAGACTCTTTGCAAATATACCTAACACATAGAAAGAACACAAAAAGGCAGCCAAAATGGGGATTAAAGAAACATGCCTCAAATGAAAGAACAAGAGAATTTTCCAGAAGAGCTAATGAAATAGAGGCAAGCAATTTATCAGATATACAGTTCAAAGTAATGATTATAAGGTGCTCAACAATATGGCAAAAGACATAGAAGCCATTAAAAAAAGAACAAGTCAGAAACAAAGAATGCAATACCTGAAATAAATAATGCATTGGAAGGAATAAATACTAGGTTAGATGAAGCAGAGGATCAAATCAGTGATCTGGAAGGCAAAGTAGAAAAAAACACCCAATCAGAGCAGCAAAAAGAAAAAAAGAAATTTTAATGAGGATAGTTTAAGGGACGTTTGGTGCATCATGAAACATACCAACATCCACATCATAGGGATACCAGAGAGAGAAGAGACAGAGCAAGAAATTGAGAACCTATTTGAAGAAATAATGACTGAAAATTTCTTTAAGCTGGTGAAAGAAAAAGCCATGAAGTGCAGAGTCACAAACAAGATAGACCCGTAAAAGCCCACATCAAGACACATCATAATTAAAATGAAAAATCTTAAAGAGAAGTAGAGAATCTTAAGCTACAAGAGAAAAGCAGATATTCACCTATAAGGAAATTCCCATAAGATTGTCATCTGATTTCTCAACATAAACATTTCAAGCCAGAGGGGACTGGCATGAAATGTTCAAGTGATGGAAAGTAAGAACCTATAGCCAAGGTTGCTTTACTCAGCAAGGCTCTCATTTAAAATTGAAGGAGAAATAAAGAACTTCCCAGACAAGAAAACGCTAAAAGAGCTTGTTATCACCAAGCCAGTATTACACAAATGTTAAAGGGCTTAGAAGAAGAAGGAGCAGGAGGAGGAGGAGGGAGAGGAGGTGAGGGGGTGGAGGACAGGAGAAGCAGAAAAGGAGGAGAAGGAGAAGAAAACGGAGGAATATAATTTTTTAAATGACAATAAAAACATATTTATCAATAATTACTTTAAATGTAAATGGCTTAAATGATCCAATCAAAAGATATAAGGTAGCTGAATGGATAAGAAAACAAGACCCATATACATACTGTCTTCAAGAGACCCACAGTGAAAGATACATGCAGACTAACCATAAAGGGGTGGGAAAAGATATTTCATGCAAATGGAAAGGGGGAAAAAACTGGGGTAGCAATACTTATATCTGACAAAATAGACTTTAACACCAAGGCTATAGAAAGACACAAAGGACACTACATAATGATAAAGGGAACAATTGACAAGAATATATAACCCTAGTAAACATTTATGCACCCAACATAGTAGCGCCAAAATATGTAAAGTAAACCTTGTTGGGTATTAATGGAGAGGTTGACAGAAATACAGTCATAATAGGGAATTTTAACATCCCATTGACTTCAATGGATAGATCTTCCAGACAGAAAATCAACAAGGAGAGAGTAACCTTAAATGACACATTAGGTAAAATGGATTTATTTGATATCTTCAGACTTCCAGCCAAGATGGATTTATAGGTAGACACACTGCATCTCCCTCCACAACTAAGAGGGAATACGACTACCTCAAAACTGAAAACAACCAGAAGTTCCAGAAAATCGAGCTGCATGGAAGTCCAACAAAGATATAAAGAAGAAATACTCATCCAGACAAGTAGGAGCGGTGGAGCCAGGGTAGAGAGAATGTGGTGTGACAATAGTGGCAGTGGTGAAAGTGGCTGTGGCGGGCCAGAAGAAACCACAGTCACACATTTAAAAAAGTAGGAAAGGACACGTGGGGAGCGATATGTAGGGAGTAATCCCAGGCCCAGATGAACACCAGTATAGGTTGGGGTGGAGGAAGAAACTGCTAGTCTCTCAGCAGAGTCTGCTTGTTTAAAGGGCCCCCCACAGTCCTAGAATGTCCACAGACCCACCCACTCTAGGAATGACAACCAGGGCAACAGCTAGAGAGGCACCAGTCCCATACAGAAGTGGGAGAAGAGTCTGGAAAAGGGGTGAGTGCTAAGCAAGAGGCATTGTTCCCTCTCAGACCCCTCCCCCACATATAGCACCACAACGTGGTGAAACAGGTCGCCCTATACTGATGAATACCATGAACAATGTAACGGATGCGACAACTCAACCTAAGACACAGAGACAAATACAGGAACCCGTCAATTTGAGGAGGCAGAGAAGTGTGGCCCAAAGGAGGGAACAGATAAAGATTCCAGTGGGAGAACTAAGTAAAAAGGAGATAGCCAACCTAACAGGTGTAGAGTTCAAAACACGGGTGATAAAGATGCTCACAGACTTAACAGATATGGTTGAGTATGGCAAATGCAGAAGGGAAGAAGTGAAGGCTATACTAAGTGAAACAAAGGAAAATTCACACAAAACCAATGGTGAAGGGAAGGGAATCGGGGTTCAGATCAATGATTTGGAACATAAGGAAGAAATAAACAGTCAATCAGTATGGAATGAAGAGACATCCAAATAATGGGGGGGGGGGGAGAAGAGAAAAAGCAAGAAATTAAAACTTTATGTGAAAAAATAATGAAGAAAAACTTCATAAATTTGATGAAGGAAAGAGACATAGAAGTCCAAAGAAGCTAGACCCAAAGAGAACCACACCAAGACACATCATAATTAAAATGCCAAAGGCTCAAGATAAAGAGAGAATCTTAAAAGAAGCAAGAGAAAAGCAGAGAGTTACCTACAAAGGGGTACCTATAAGACTTTCAGGTAATTTCTCAAAAGAAACTTTGCAGGCAAGAAGGAGCTGGCAAGAAGTATTCAGTGTGATAAAAAGCAAGGACCTATAACCAAGATTAACTGGGTTGCTGGCACAACTGGTGTTGATGCGTGGGCGACCCTTCATCTTGGAGTGGTGCAACCTCTTCGGCATTATGCGCACCTTGCTTACCACGAGGGCATGGTCCGTGTCGCAGTCTGCACTGTGGTAGCTGCGGGTGAGGAGGGTGCTGCCAATATCCGTTCTTCTGGTGATGACGAGGTCAAGCTGGTGCCAGTGGCGGGAGTGGGGATGCCTCCATGACACCTGGTGGATCTCTTTGCACTTGAAGAATGTGTTTGTCATGCACAGGCCGTGGTGACACGAAAGCTCAAGCAGTCGCTGACCATTCTCATTGATCTTTCCTCTCCCAAAGTTTCCGAGGCAGGTGGGCCAGGCCATGTGGTCGGCTCCTACTCTTGCGTTGAAGTCTCCAAGGAGATAGAGAGCGTTACTTCTGGGGATCTTGGATAACGCTTCGTCCAGTGCATGGTAGAACTGTTCTTTCTCTTCAGTGGTGGCGCAGAGGGTTGGGGCACACGCGCTAAGAATGCTGACTGGGCCGAAAGTTGTTGACAATCGGAGGGTAAGTAATCTCTCTGTGCCTCCTGTGGGTGGCTCTATGGAGTTAACAAGCGTGTTCTTCACAGCGAACCCAACACCGTGCTGTCTTGGTTGGTCCGGAGACTTCCCTTGCCAGTAGAAGGTGTAGTTGGTTTCTCTGATAGTTCCGTTGTCGGCCAACCGGGTCTCCTGTAGAGCCGCAATGTCGATGTTTAGTCGTGCCAGTTCCCTATCGATGAAAGCGGTTTTCCTGGCACCCTTGATCCACGGAAGGTCTGCAGTAAGTCCGGGGCACATGGTCCTGATGTTCCAGCTAGCGAGGCGAAGAGCCGGAGGCTTCTTTCTTGTTGTTTGCTTGGAATTAACTGGTGCGGGTGTTTTGTGGCCCACTTTTCGAGAGGCACCTCTCTGATCCCCACGCACCCAGTGGGGCAGGCGAGCCATGGCGAGACGGTAGCTGTCCAGTGAGGTGCGATGACCTCTGCCACCGTCAGAGGAGACCCCTGGCGCTCGTTTCCTTCGCCAATCGGATGAGCTTATAACCGGTATCTGTCTCCTCCCGTGTTGAGTCGACATCTTGCGATGACGCTGGAGTGTCCTCTCCAGTTGTGCCAGCAACTCAGTTAAGACCCAGCAATTCATCAACAAGATGGAAGATGCACTCGGCGAGGGAGTGGCGGCAGATGACATTATCGAATCCAATTGGCCACGTCTCCGCGACGCCATATACAACTCCGCCATTATTGCTTACGGGAAGAAAGAGCGGAAGAACGCTGACTGGTACGAGGCTCACTGGGAAGAAATGGAACCCGTGATCGAGGCTAAGAGGAAGGCCCTACTGGCTTACAAGGTCACGCCCACTCCCAGTACACTTCAAGCTCTACGGGCTGCCAGGAACAAAGTCCAGAAGACCGCCCGCCACTGTGCCAATACCTATTGGCTAAACCTGTGCAGAAGCATTCAGGAAGCCGCCGATATAGGCAACGCACGAGGAATGTATGAGGGTATCAAGAAGGCAACAGGCCCAATCCCCTCCAAGATCGCCCCCCTTAAGTCCAAGACAGGTGAGGTCATCACTGACCAGGAACAGCAAATGCGGCGGTGGACCGAGCACTACCTCGAGCTGTACGCAACGAAGAACACCGTAACAGACACTGCTCTTAAAGCCATCCCAGACCTACCAGTCATGGAGGAGCTAGACACCCCACCTACTGCGGCAGAGCTCGGCAAAGCCATCGACCGCCTTGCTTGCGGGAAAGCACCAGGAAGCGACGGAATCCCTCCAGAAATCCTAAAGAGCGGGAAACCAGTCCTGCTACAGCCGCTCCACCATCTACTCTGTCTCTGCTGGAAGGAGGGTTACATCCCCCAGGATATGAGAGACGCCAACATTATCACCATGTACAAGAACAAAGGAGACCGCAGCGACTGCAACAACTACCGGGGCATCTCTCTCCTCAGCGTCGTCGGCAAAGTATTCGCCCGGGTCGCTCTTGCCCGCCTGCAGACCCTTGCTTCCCGCGTCTACCCAGAGTCCCAGTGTGGCTTCAGAGCTGGCCGATCAACAGTGGACATGATCTTCTCCCTACGCCAGCTGCAGGAGAAGTGTCACGAGCAGCATAAACCACTCTACCTCGCCTTTATCGACCTCACGAAGGCGTTTGATCTGGTCAGTCGAAGCGGACTCTTCAGCTTGCTACGGAAGATTGGCTGTCCACCACATCTGCTTGCTGTGGTCATGTCCTTTCACGACAACATGCACAGCACGGTGTCCTACAACGGCGCAACCTCTGAGGCCTTCCCAGTCAGCAGCGGAGTAAAGCAGGGCTGCGTCCTCGCGCCTACGCTGTTCGGGATCTTCTTCTCCATGCTCCTCCAATACACCTTTAAGGACTGCAGCGAGGGTGTCTTCATTCACACCAGATCCGATGGCAAGTTCTACAACCTGGCCCGTCTACGAGCCAAGACCAAAGTCAAAGAGGTGCTCATCCGTGAGATGCTCTTCGCCGACGACGCAGCTTTGACATCACACTCCGAAGAGGGACTCCAGCAGCTAGTCACTTGCCTTTCCCACGCATGCAAGGAGTTCGGACTAGCCATCAGCCTGACGAAGACGAATGTTATGGCTCAAGGCACGGGGACTCCCCCATGCATCACCATCGACGGATACACCCTGGAGGTTGTCAACGACTTCACTTACCTCGGGTCCACCATCTCGAGCTCTCTGTCAGTCGACTTGGAGGTCAACCGGAGAATCGCCAGGGCAGCCACAGTTATGGCCAGACTGAACCGGCAAGCGTGGAACAATTCCAGCCTCACTGAGAAAACCAGACTGCGCATCTACCAAGCCTGCGTACTCAGCACTCTCCTCTATGGCAGCGAGACGTGGACCACCTACGCAAGGCACGAAAGGAAACTCAACAGCTTCCACATGAGGTGCCTGCGACGCGTCCTGCATGTCACCTGGCAGGATAAGGTTCCCAACACCGAGGTGCTGAAGCGAGCCAATATGAGCAGTTTGCATGCAGTTCTTAGTGAGAGACGCCTCAGGTGGCTCGGCCATGTCAAAAGAATGGATGCAGGCCGTATCCCCAAAGACCTCCTCTACGGCGAGCTAGCAGAAGGCAAGAGGATGACAGGGCGCCCAAAACTGCGGTTCAAAGACATCTGCAAAAAGGACATGACACAATGCTCCATCAATCTCAACACATGGGAAGTTCAAGCAGACGACCGCCTAGCCTGGAGGCTCGCGGTCAGGCAAGGTACGTCACGCGCGGAGGCTGCGCGCAACGAGGAGGCGGCCCAGAAAAGATCGAGGCGGAAGCAGCGTCAATAGCAGCAACAACAGCCATCTGCCTTCACCTGTAACAAGTGCGGCAGGGATTGTCACTCCCGAGTCGGACTGCACAGCCATTCTCGGCGGTGCAGATAGACTCTCAGGAAGCTACGCCATCGTCTCTCGAGACGGACGGCTGCCGACGACGATAACCAAGATTACTCTATCCAGCAAAGCTATCATTTAGAATGGAAGGGCTGATGAAGTGCTTCCCAAACAAGGTAAAGCTAAAAGAGTTCATCATCACCAAACCATTATTATATGAAATGTTAAAGGGGCTTATTTAAGGAAAAGAAGATCAAAACTATGAACACTAAAATGACAACAAACTCACAACTACCAACAACTGAATCTAAAAAATAAAAACAAAATCCAACTAAGCAAACCAGAATTGTAACAGTATCATAGGTATGGGGATCATTTGGAGGGTTATCAGCTGGGAGGGGGGAGGGGTAAAAATGGGGAAATGGTGCAGGGATTAAGAAGTATAACTGGTTGGTACAAATTAGACAGAGGGAAGTTAATAATAACATAGGAAAGGGTGAAGCCAAAGAACTTACATGCATGACCCATGGACATGAACTAAGGGGGGTGGGATTGCTAGGGGAAAGGGGATACTGGGCAGAGGGGAGCAAAGGGAAAAGAAATTGGGACAATTGTAACAGTATAATCAATAAAATATACTTTAAAAAACAAAAACTAAAATAAAAGTGGGAACAAAAATTGATATCTTCAGAGCATTTCATCCCAAAGCAGCAGAATATACAGTCTTTTCAAGTGCAGATGGAACGTTTTCTAAGATAGGCCAAATGTTAGGACACAAAACAAGCCTCAATAAATTAAAGAACTGAAATCATATCAAGCATTTTTTTCTGACAATAATACTGTGAAACTAGCAATCAATCACTAGAAGGAAACTAAAAAACACAAAGACATGGAAGCTAAATAACATGTTATTAGGCAATGAATGGGTTAACAATGAGATCAAAGAAGAAATCAAAAGATACCTTGAAACAAATGAAAATGGGAACACAATAACCCAAAAATCTGTGGGACACAGGAAAAGCAGTCCTAAGAGGGGTATTACAGGCCTATCTCAGAAACAAGGAAAAGCTCAAATAAACAATCTAATTTACAATTAAAGGAACTAGAAAAATAACAACAAACAAAACCAAAGTAAGTAGAAGGAAGGAAATTATAAAGATCAGAGCAGAAATAAACAAGAGAAAGTCTAAAAAATACAAAAGATCACTGAACTCAAACAACTATATGCCAACAAATTGGACAGTCTTGATGAAATGGATACATTCCTAGCAACATATAATCTTTCAAAATTAAACCAGGAAGAGTCAGAGAATCTGAATAGATAGATTACACCTTCAAGAGGAGAAAAGACTCTCAAGCTCTTCTTACGAAGCCAGCATTATCCTAATTCCAAAACCAAATAAAGACACTACAAAGGAAGAAAATTATAGGTCAATATCCCTGATGAACATAGATGCTAAAATCCTTAACAAAATATTAGCAAACCAAATACAGCAACACATCAAAAATATTATATACTATTATCAAGTCTAATTTATTCTGAAAATGCAAGGTTGGTACAATTTTCACAAATCAATAAATATAACACACCACATAAAGAAAATGAAGGATAAAAAGCATACAATCATATCAATAGATGCAGAAAAGGCACTTGATAAAATATAGCACTCATTTATGATAAAAATCCTCATCAAAGTACAAATAGAGGGAACATAACTCAACATAATAAAGGCCCTGTATGACAAACCCACTACTAGCATCATACTCAATGGGAATAAACTATAAGCATTCCCCTTAAGATAAGAAACAAGACAGGGATGTCCACTTTCACCACTCTTATTCAACGTAGTACAGATAGAAAGAAAAAATAAAAGGCATCCCAATTGGAAAGGAAGAAGTAAAACTGTCATTATTTGCAGATGACATGACACTGTACATAGAAAACCTTAAAAATTTCATCAAAAAACTACCAGACCTGATAAATGAATTCAGTAAAGTAGCAGGATACAAAATTAATATCCATAAATCAGTTGCATTTGTACATACCAATAATGAACTATCAGAAAGGGAAGTTAAGAAAATAATTGTATTCACAATTGCTTCAAAAAGAATAAAATAACTAGGAATAAATTTAACCAAGAATGTAAAAGACCTGTATGCAGATAATTATAAGACACTGGAAAAAGAAACTGAAGAAGAATTCAAAAAGTGGAAGCATATACTGTGTTCATAGACGGAAAGAATTATCATTAAAATGTCCATACTACCCAGACCTGGCTGTTGTGGCTCAGTAGATTTTGAGTGCTGCCTGTGAACCGAAAGGTCATCCATCCATTTGATTCCCTGTCAGGGCACATCTCTGAGCTGCAGACCAAGTACCCCATTGAGGGCATGCAAGAGCTAACTGATTGATGTTTCTTTCCCTCTCTTTCTCCCTCCCTTCCCCACTCTAAAAATAAATAAATAAAATGTCCATACTACCCAAAGCAATCTATAGATTCAATGCAATTCCTGTCAAGATTCCAATGATGTATTTTACAGAACTAGAACAAATATTCCAAAAATTCATATGTAACCAGAAAAGACACCAAATAGCAATGGCAATCTTGAGAAAGAAAAATAAAGTAGAAGGAATCATGCTACCTGATATGAAACTATACTATAAGGCCTTAGTAGTCAAAACAGCATGATACTGGCATAAAATCAGACATATAAATCAATGGAACAGAATAGAGAACCCAGAAATAAATCCACACCTTTATAGTCAATTAATATTTGACATAGGAGGCAAAAACATACACTTGGCCAAAGATAGTTTATTAAATAAGTGGCTTTGGGAAAATTGGACAGACACATGCAGAAAAGTGAAACTAGACCACCTTCTTACTCCACACACAAGAATAAATTCAAAATGGATTAAAGACCTAAATGTTAGACTTGGAACCATAAAAACCCTAGACAACATAGGCAGTAAAATCTTGGACATTGTTTGTAGCACTATTTTTTCTGCTATATCTCCTCAGGGAAGGGAAACAAAAGAAAAAAACAAACAAATGGGACTACCTCAAACTAAAAAGTTTTTGCACAGCAAAGGAAACCATCAACAAAATGAAAAGACAACCTATTGAATGGGAAAACATATTTGCTGATACACCTGATAAAGGGTTAATATCCAAAATTTATAAAGAACTTTTAAAACTCAATACCAAAAAAACAAATAATCCAATTTAAAAATGGGCAAAGGACCTGAATAGACATTTCTCCAAAGAGGACATTCAGATGGCCAATCGTCGGTCGTCGGCAGCCGTCGCTAAACCAGCCAGGGCGGTTCAGATGGCCAATAGATATATGAAAATATACTCAACATCACTAACCACCAGAGAAATGCAAATTAAAACCATAGTGAGATACCACCTCACACCTGTCAGAATGGCCATCATGAATAAATCAACAAACAAGTGCTGGCAAGGATGTGGAGAAAAGGGAAACCCTTCTGTACTGTTGGTAGGAATGCAGATTAGTGCACCACTGTGAAAAGTGGTATGGATTTACCTCAAAAAATTAAAACTCAAACTGCCTTATGACCCAGAGATCCCACTTTTGGAATTTATCCAAAGAAACCTGAAACAATAATTTGAATGAATGAGATCTGTCCAGAATGTATCCAGCCACGTGCTATGAAAAACAAAGCTATTTATTAAAGAAGATACAACAAGAAACATTGTACATAGGACAACAACACCTCAGTCCCATTCAAAGTAGGAACCTTTGGCATTCACACAGTTCTCTCAGTCGTCATCAGCTGCCCTGTCTTATTTTCCTGAATCTCATTAACGGTATGAAATCTCTTCCCTTTCAAAAGTGATTTTAGTTTTGGGAAAAGCCAGCAGTCACAGGGCACCAAATCTGGACTGTAAGGAGGCTGAGTCACCTGGGTGATTTGACGTTTTGCAAAACAATTCTGCACAAGACGTGATGCATGAGCAGGCGTGTTGTCATGATGAAGCTGCCAATCACCAAGTCGCCCAAAGCTGCATCCTTCTGAATCATCTGAATAATTTCTATGGAGGAATATTCAAGCTTAACACAAAATCTGATGCAGATGCGTTGCTCTACTCACTCAGTCATTTTGAATGCACCTGCCATACAGTACACATGTTCACTCAATGATATCTAGTACAGTAAAGTTGTCATTGTTCACACATGTGCATTCTAGTCCACTCTCCTTGGCTGCCAGGTTATATCAATGTCACATAAACTGTTCTCATTATATTAACAATTGTTTGACTTTTCTGGACAGACGTATTCACCCCTATGCTTATTGCAGCATTATTTATAATAACCACGATTTGGAAGCAGCCCAAATGTTCATCAGTAGATGAGTGAGCAAAAACAGCTGTGGTACACAATGGAATACTACTATGCTGTAAAAAAGATGAAAATTTTACCCTTTGAAACAACATGGATGGACCTGGAGAACATTATGTTAAGTGAAATAAGCCAGTCAGAGAAAGACAAGTACCATATGATTTCATTCATATGTGGTATCTAATGAATAGTCTGAACTAACAAGCAAAATAGAGACTGACTCATAGAGAGCTGGCTGACAGCTCTGGAGTTGGGGGAGAGTTTGTGGGATGGAGGGATTGAGCAAAAAAGGAAAAGAACTCATGGGCATGGACAACAGTGTGGTGATTTCAGCAGGGAGCATTGTTGGAGTTGGAAGTAGGTAAAGAGGGGTTAAGTGGTAATAGGAAAATACAATAAAAAATTAACTATTTAAAAAAATAAATAAGTTTTTTTAATGACAAAACCATATGATTTCACTCACATGTAAAATATAAAACAAAGAAGAAACAAGTGAACAAACAAAATGAAACAAATTCATAAATACAGAGAAAAGACTGGTGGTTACCAGAGGGGAAGAAGATGTGGAGAAGAGTAAAATGGGTAAAGGCAATCAAATGTTCAGTGACAGATAGAAACTAGGCTTTAGGTAGCGAGCATACTATATTGTATATAGATATCATATTAAAATGTTGTACACCTGAAACTTACATAATGTTATATTAACCAATGTTTTCTCATTAAAAAAAAAAAAAGTGTCAGGCCCTGGAGTCAAATCACTATACTAAGCTAGTACTAATTCAAGACCTACCATGTTTCTGGGAAGTTTTTACAAGTAAACTGAGGCAATGAGGTTAAGTGACCAAAGGGTCTCTGATAGAGCTGTCTTTTCTTGCTCCTCAGGTCCATCTCCACCACCATTCCCAACAACTGCCTCCCTTCTTTTCACAAAATGTTGTCTACTGAGCCCAAATCCACTCAGCTGAGTCTTTCTGGCAACCAAAATGAATACACACATTGCAAGCTATTAAGGTAGCCACAGCTATGTGGAGAGAGCTCATCCAAGCTTTGGAGCAGCTTTTACTTGATCTCAGGGGGAATGGCCCCTCCTCCCCTGGTGGCACATCTGTGACTCCCTCTAACTGCCACTTTCCAGCTCCTTTATGGCTCCTCACCGCTTCAGACTATGGTTCATTTTAAGTGTCCAAACTCATTCCTTCTTTATCCCAGACGCTGTTGTCCTGCCCTGCCATTATCCCACTGGACCAAGGGCCAAGTTTATCCCACGTCTGAATTCAGGCTGTGGGGTTTCAGCTCATCCCTCAGCCTCTGCACCTGGCTTCACCCAGATGTGGAAAAAGAGTCTCTTAAAACCCCAATAATCTATGGCAAAGCTCATGAGATATGTGATAATAGGGCCAAGCAAAGAAAAGAAAAATATAAACTATAAACACAGGGTAAACTCAACCAAACACACGAAAGGAAGAAAATATCTCAAAAAACTTTGTATTCTCTAAAAAAAAAAAAAGAAAAATTTTTTCTGGTTTTTTTTCTTTAACCAAATTTTCAACTTCATGGAAACATTAATTTTATAATTTAAAAAGATGATTCACTAGAAATAACCATCTGAAATGGTCAAATAAATCATGGTATATTAATGTTCAGAAAAAGATTAGGGGGAAAATCAAAGGCAAATGAGGATAATTTCTGAGGTGGTATTTTAATTTTATTAAGTAATTAATATTAAATTTCTTTATCCTGTTCTGTTTGCCAGAACTTTTTTTCAGTGAAAAATTATTACATTTCTTATCAGACAAAAAAAAAACACTACTTTTTTATCCCTGCCAGAAAGTTCCCTCATTCATCTATCTCTGAGGAAGGAAGGGGGAATTAAAAACTATTTCTGATGCCACTTCCAGTGGTACCCCAGTTGGAATCTAAGTGATACCTCAGTTGAAACCTGTGAGAAAAATATCCCTTTCATAATGATGTCAGGCTTTCTTTAAAAAAAAAAAAAAAGGTCTTTAAAAGTCAGGAAAAACATAGTTGATGTGAATCATATGTCTGAGTGGCCGAGTTCCCACTAGGCTGGGAGAGTGCACAGATGTGCAGGACAGAAATTCCATCTCACACAGCAACTCTTCCTCGAGGGGCTCTGGAAGGCACTAGCCCAGACCTTGCCAATGTCCCTGCATGGAAGGCTGTCTGTGAGTTCCCATTTCCCTACTTCCTCACCCTTCAGTCCCCCATCTTCTACTTTTTTTCTAACTCTCCCCTTGCCGAAAAGGAACAGAAACTGAAAATAATCATTTGCATTTGTTGACTGACAGGTTATACTTTAACAGATGACCTAATACCTTAACCATTTGTTTGTATTTTAAAACTCCCATCTTCCAGTTGTGGAAGGAAAAAATTCTTCTAAAGGAATTTCAGGCATCAGGCAGCAGGTGCAGTAATGTTTGTGTAGAGGAGAGAGAGGTGTGAATCCTGAAAGTCCATCTGATTTAGACCTCCTGGGACATGGGGGGTGTGGGGTCAGGAGGGGAGGTGCTGGGCCACTCTCCAGGTGGGCTCTTGACTCCCCTGGGAAGACAGCTGGGGCTGATGTGGTTCCAGCTGCAGGAGCTGCCCGGAAAGGGGTGGGGTGGGAAAAATAAGGCATCTTTTGTCTTCCAAGCATCTAGAGTCTGCCTTTCCAGGATGAGTGCACCAGGTACCTGTCCCTATCACCCTTCCTAGCCTCCCTTCTTTCACTTGGACCCCCTTCCTGAACCCATCTGTGTTTTCTGCCTAATGCTCCTTCCTTTAGGTAGCTAGCATTCAGTGAGATTTTCAAACTGCAGCTCCACTAGCCAAACTCTGTTGCCCACATGAGGACCAGACAACCTCCAGGCCTGCCCACCCAACACCCATCAGCTAAGGAGCTGGAACCCCACTGGTGGACTCTACTCAATGTGCTGAAAATCAAATCACTGAATACCAATCTACCCATTTTCTGAGTTGGTGAGAATTTTTTCCAAATTGTTGGTGTTTTGCCTCCCCTGCCAATTTAAATACAAAGAGTCAGATTTCCCTTAATTGCAATCTCCTGGTTTCCTTATTTGTGCAGACTTATATATACTCCAGCTCTAGAGGTTATCATACAAATACCCTCAACAGGGTCAAGGACAGATATCACAGCCACTTCACAAGTGGGGAGAGAGGTGCTGCAGAGGCAGGACCCAGAGTGGTGGCAGGGCTGGGGCTAGGGCAGGGGCTAGGGCTGGGCAAACTAGAACTTGGGAAAAAAACTCAGTGGTTATTAATAGCAGTTGTGCAGGGGTTGAAATTCCATCTAACAGGTGAAATTCTATCTAATTCTTTCTCCCTCACACATTTATGTATTACTGTAATTATTCACAATGATTTACTATTTGTTTTAAATCCTCACTGCAACCTAGGAATGTGTCCTAACCAGGGACCAAACCTGAAATCTTTTGGTTATGGCACAACTCTCCAACCGACTGACCCACCAAGCCAGAGCTGATTTACTTTTACAATGAGCAAAAATAATCCTGGCAGCCTTTTGTCCATGAAAACATATATTAAAGCCAAACACTGTAAAGGGTGCTTCATTCTCAGAACGCGAATCACGAACAGTGACCAAAAATTCCTCCCCTTTTGTCATCTTTAACAATATATTTGCAGTATTCCATACATATTGTCTTTTTCCCTTCACATATCATCTGTGAATAACTCAAAACCTGATGAGTGAAAATGTGTCCCTTTCCAAGTGTGCCTGCTGAACTCCCTCCTTGTCCCAATCCTATTACTTTATGAAAACTCCCCCTCCCATCACTTTCACTGTGTCAGAAGTATCATCTCTTGTGTTTCTATTTCCCATTGTTTTCATAAAGGCTAAGGGTGAAATGCAATAAAACAGCTGTTCTGAAACTTTTTCTAAAGCAACCAACTCTTCTTTAGAAAGCAAGCATTCCAAGAGGTAGAGCAGTCAACATGGAAGTTGAGTGGGGAAATGCCTAGACTCCTCACTCCCAACAAGCACCTGGGTTGTTCCACTCTCTCCAGCCCCCATTTTTCCTGCTTCCTCGAGGCACCTGCACAAGTCTGAGGCAGGGTTTGAAAATCACCATTCTTAAGTCATTGCTATAAATTATTCAAATACCTACAGACACTGCTCTGGTTGACGTGGCCCAAAGCCAGGTGGTAGCTGCCAGCTGCCAGTAGTGCCACCATGTCATAGCCCGTGGTGGCTGTCCCTCACCAGACACCAAAATTGGGATGTGGCAAATAAAAGATGGCAAAGGGGTGTCACCAGAGAATGCACAAAAGGTATTTACAAGTAGAAAGCACAAAGTAGAGGACTGTATGTAAAGCAGTTTTCTCTTCAAAAAAACAGATGGACTGTATCACTGACTTCCAACAAGATAGAGGCATAGGTAAATATGCTTTGCCTCCTCATGCAACTACGAAAAGAATTACAACTAGACCTCGAAACAAAAACACCCAGAACCATCAGAAAATTGAGCTGTATGGAAGTCCAACAACCAAGGATTTAAAGAAGCTACATTCATCCAGATGGGGCAGAGAGGCAGAAACGTGGTGTGGTGCAGAGAGGAGGTGCCAGTAGAATGGGAAGTCCTACATTCCTGTGTGGTGGATAAAAATCAGGAAGGATACCTTGGCAATGACTGATGCCAGACCGAGGCCAGACCACATAGCCCAGGATTCTAGCTCCAGGAAGATAAATCCTCATACCTTCTGGCTGTAAAAGCCAGTGGGGGTTGGGGCGGCAGGAAAACTGCCAGATTTTCAGGAGATTCCACTTAAAGGACCCATATGGACTTAAACATATGCACGTCCACCGCCTCTGGGATTCAGCACCAGGACAACAGCTGGAAGGGCACCAATTGCACAGGGTGAGTACAGGGCAAACCTCCAGAAGCCAGGCATTGTTCCCTCTCCAAGCCCTCCCCCCACACAGAGCCACAAAGTGGTGAAGCGGGTTGCTCTATCCTGATGATTACCTAAGGCTCCACCTCACACAATTTATAGATCCTTTTTCTATGCAGGCCACACTACTAAGACAGGGAGTAAAAGCAGCTTTGCCTAAGCATAGAAAACACAGGAAGGCCACCAAATTGAGGAGACAAACAAATATGACCTAAATGAAAGAACAGAACAAATCCCCAGAAAAACAACTAAACAAAATGAAGATAACCAACCTATCAGATGCAGAGTTCAAAACACAGGTTATTATGATGCTCAAGAACTCCTGTGGAGATTATTTGGAGGGTTAGCAGCTGGGGGGTCAGTGAATGGGAGGAAAGGTTCAGGGATTAAGAAGCATAACTGGTAGGTACAAAATAGACAGGGGGACTTCTGGCCAAGATGGAGGCCTAGACAGACATGCTGTGTCTCCCTCCACAACTAAGAAGGAATACAACTACCTCAAAACTAGAGACAACCAGAAGTTCCAGAAAATCGAGCTGCATGGAAGTCCAACAAGCAAAGATATAAAGAAGAAATACTCATCCAGACAGGTTGGAGAGGCGGAGCCGGGGTGGAGAGGACACGGTGTGGTGGTGTCAGCAGTGGCAGTGGCAGCAGGCCAGTGGAAAGCACAGTTACACATATTAAAGTCAGGAGGGACACCTGGGGAGCGCTCCCAGCTCCTCACCAGACTGCGCAGCTCACTGTCCCAGCACTGAGAAAAATCAAGCCTCATTGCTTCTGACTGTGCAAACCAGTGGGGGTTGGGGCAGAGGAAGAAACTGCTGGTCTCCCAGCAGAGTCTGCTTGTTTAAAGGACCCCACAGTCCTAGAATGTTTGCAGACTCACCCACTCTAGGAATGACAGCCAGGGCAACAGCTACAGAGGTGTCAGTCCCATATAGAAGTGGGAGAAGTGCCTGGAAAGGGGTGAGTGCTGAGCAAGTGGTATTGTTCTTTCTCAGACCCCTCCCCCCCCAGACACAGCACCAAAACGTGGTGAAACAGGTCGCCCTGTACTGAGAAGTCCCTAATGCTCTGCACCTTACAATGTAACAGGTGCAACAGCTCTACCTAAGACACAGAGGCAAACAAACACAGGACCCTGTCAAGATGAGGAGACAGAGAAGTATAGCCCAAAAGGGGAAACGGATCAAGGTTCCAGTGGGAGAACTAAGCGACGAGGAGATAGCCAACCTCACAGACAAGGAGATAGCCAACCTAATAGATGTAGAGTTCAAAACACTGGTGATAAAGATGCTCACAGGCTTGACAGATATGCTTAAGTATGGCAGACACATAAGGGAAGAAGTGAAGGCTATGCTAAATGAAACGAAGGAAAATCCACACAAAACCAATGGCAAAAGGGAGGAAGCTAGGGCTCAAATCAATGATTTGGAACATAAGGAAGAAAGAAACAGACAACGAGTACAGAATGAGGAAACAAGAATTAAAAAAAAAAAATGAGGAGAGGCTTAGGAACCTCTGGGACAACTTTAAACATGCCAACATCCAAACCACAGAGGTGCCAGAATGAGAAGAGGAAGAGCAAGAAATTGAAACCTTATGTAAGAAAATAATGAAGGAAAACTCCCCAAATTTGGCAAAGGAAATAGACATACAAGTCCAGAAAGCACAGAGGGTCCCAAACAAGCTAGACCCAAAAAGGACCACATCAAGACACATCATCATTAAAATGCCAAAGGTTCAAGATAAAGAGAGAATCTTAAAAGAAGCAAGAGAGAGTTACCTACAAAGGGGTGCCTATAGGACTAACAGTTGATTTCTCAAAAGAAACTTTGCAGGCAAGAAGGGGTTGGCAAGAAGTATTCAATGTGATGAAAAGCAAGAATTTACAACCAAGATTACTCTATCCAGCAAAGCTATCATTTAGAATGGAAAGGCAGATAAAGTGCTTCCCAGACAAGGTAAAGCTAAAGGAGTTCATCATCACAAGCCATTATTATATAGAATTCCAAAGGGACTTACTTAAGAAAAAGAAGATCAAAACTATGAACATTAAAATGACAATAAATTCACAACTATCAAAAGCTGAATCTAATAAAAATAGAAACAAAACCCAACTAAGCAAACTAGAATAAGAATAGAATCATAGGTATGGGGATCATTTGGAGGGTTATCAGCTGGGAGGGGGAAGGGGGAGAAATGGGGAAATGGTGCAGAGATTAAGAAGCATAATTGGTTGGTACAAAATAGACAGGGGGAAGTTAAGAATAATATAGGAAAGGGTGAAGCCAAAGAACTTATATGTATGACCTATGGACATGAACTAAGGGGTGTGGGATTGCTGGAGAGAAGGGGGGTACTGCGCAGAGTGGAGCAAAGGGGAAAAAAATTGGGACTACTGTAACAACATAATCAATAAATATACTTAAAAAAATAGACAGGTGGATGTTAAGAATAGTATAGAAAACGGAGAAGCCAAAGAATTTATGCACAGTCCATGGACATGATGAACTAAGGGGGGTTGGGGGAATTGCTGAAAGTAATGGGGATACTAGGCAAAGTGAGGCAAAGAGGGAAAAACTGGGACAACTATAATAGCACAATCAATAAAATATATTTTTAAAAGAACAGATATATGAGAACCATTGCCATCTCTCCTCTGGCCATCCAGAGCCCTTGTGTCTTATCTTCCTTATCTTTCCCAGGAGAAGCCCAGGGACCCAGTCAAACCCTCTATAATGTGGAAGGCTTGACTGACCGAGGGTAAGGGACCAAATTTTAAATCCTATCAGCAACTCTTTTGAGACACCAAAATACTCTACCCAGGGAAATGGGCCTCTCTTTGGGTTTTGTTATTGTTGCTTTAGGGTTGCTTTTGTTTTTTCAAAAGGGAAAGGACTCTCTGAGGTGGTGCAGTTGCCTAAAGGTGATAGGATTGAGTGCCCTCTTGAGGTCTCTGCAAGTCAGGGCTTCCAGGTTGTCTGACATGTGAGGCTCACACACTGCCCAGGGCTGGACTTCCACAATCACTATACCAGGTTCCCAGGACCAGGGGACTGGCCAGCTTTGGTCAGAAAGCAGGCTGTGAGGGAAAAGATGTTTCAAGGACTGTTGTCTATGAAGAAAATGGGTCTGGCTGGATCCATTAGCTTAGCTGACATCCACCGATGCTGCTCTGAGGCCTGGCTGGAACCTGTGGGGCAGGATCCAGGAGCACGCCCCTGCTTCCCACAGCCCATGGACCCACTCTGTGAATGCTTATACCCTTCCTCTTGCCTTGTGAGCATCAGTAGCAAACTCATGTTAAATCTAAGGGTCAACTGGGGTGGCAAACACACAATACAATATACAGATGATGTATTGTAGAATTGTACACCTGAAACATATATAATTTTATTAACCAGTTTTTTTTTTTTAAAAGATACACTTGTGCCCTAACTGGTGTGGCTCAGTTGGTTGGGCATCAACCCGCAAAGCAAAAAGGTGGCTGGTTCAATTCCTGGTCAAGGCACATGCCTGGTTGCAGGTTCAGTCCCTGGTAGGAGTGCATACAAGAAGCAACCAATCAATGATTCTCTCTCACATAGATGTTTCTCTCCCTCCCTTTCTCCCTCTCTTCTCCTGTTTCTAAAAATAAATAAATAAAATCTTTTTTAAAAAAAGAATGATAACATGTTTAAAAGAAAAAGATACCCCAGAATACAACAAGGATGCCAGCCTGTTAAACCAAGCACGCCGTTGTCCAGAGACAGCCAACCAACCTGGAGTCTGCACGATCCTTCCCCTTGTAGGAAGGCCACACTCCCCTCCACATCCCCACTCTTATTAGGGATTTCTTGACCCAAGGGTAGGTAGGACGACGACCATGTCCAGCTTGAAGCAGCTAGAGGAGCTCGAGACCTTCGTCCATTGTCCTTTATAAGATTGTAAAGGGTCTTAAGTCTGAGAGGGAGGGATTGTTATTTTTTATTGTTAAAATATTTAACTAATTAATTAATTATTTTTTAAAAAAAGAAGAAGAATATATGAAAGGGTGAGCCATGGGCATGGACTTAGGGAGGGGATTGTCGGGGAAGGGGGGTGCTGGGCGGAGGGGAGCAAAGGGGAAAAAATTGGAACTATTGTAACAATATAATCAATAAAATATACTTAAAAAAAAAAAAGAAAAAGATATACTTGTAAAAGTATCCAAGAAAATAATAGTATTTTTTAAAAACTAACAGTATAATAAAATTGCAAGGTAAGTTTTTCTAAAAACTAAAAATATATATACATAATAATAAAGTACACGTCATAGAAAAAACTAAAGGTCAAAATTTCCTTCCCAACTCTTCTTCCCACCAAACTCCCTCGCCAAGGAGGACAGTGCTGTCAGCTCATCCATTTCCAGGCTAAATGCTCCGTCACACCACACCTGGAGCCATACTTGGTTCCCTGCATTTAGCCCCATGCCGATCCTGCTGCTTTTTCTCCCCTATCTGACCCTCTCAATACCCCTACTGACAGCCAGGGCTCTGGGCCAAGTCCAGTCACTCCCATCCTCATCACCTCCTCACCCCCAGCCTGGCCTCCCCACTCCCCCTGGGCAATCAGCAGAAGATCAAACCAAACAAAATGAAACCCATCGCCACGCTCCTCCCCAGCTTTCTCCCTGCATCATTTCAAACCAGCTCCAGGAATCCTATAGTCACTGAGCTGTGTGATTCACAAGCTCCGATAGAATCCTGTGAGGGAGGTACCTGTCTTACAGAAAGGAAACAGGGACTCAGGAGGTTAAATCACTCAGCTGATGCTCTTGTTTCCCACAAACCTGTGAGGTCTGTGGGAATGCCCAGTTGCTGGTAGTAGGAAAGGGGAGAAAGGGACAAGGGGTCTTATTCTGTATACCACTTAGTCCCAAGACAAGCTCATCCAAGAACTGACTAGGGTTGATTCCAATCCACTCTGACCCAGATTTTCCCCAGAACTGGTCCAGAACACGATTAGTTTCCAGGAAAGAAGAATAACAGGAAGTGTTTGCCTCATTTTAGATGCAGAAAATAGAGGCTGGTTACACTTTTCTCTCTTTGGAGCAACTTCAAACATGGGTTAGCAAAAATGCCAGCCATGGGTAGGCCAGTGGAAACTAAACTTGCATCTAAATCCTGCCTCAGGTTGCCTTCGTTCTGGAGGCTCTAGTCCACATCAGAGACAGTCCCAAGCTTCTCTGTGGAATCCGAGCATGCCAACCAGTTGCTGTGCTGTCCTGCTTCCTCTCCAGGACTCTTCCCACCCACCAAGGGTCAAAGCAAAACCCCTGGAGCTAGAGTTCAGCTCTCCCCTTTACCCTCAGACCCTTCTCCACTGGGGCCCACTCAGGTCCTTGGCCACACAAAAAATAAACAAAAACAAAAACAAAAGAAAACAACCTTTAGCTCAAAGACCGAAAAAAAAAATTTTAATAAATACAAAAATCTTCAATAATGACTCTGCTCAGCTCAGGGGCAGCAGGAGTGAAGTGGGGGGACCCTTGGTGCTGAGTGAGGATAAATTAAAAATCCCAACAAGCCAGTGACATTATGTACAGAAGGAAAGGGGTCGGGCTTCCAAGGCAGAGGCCAGAGGGTAACTTGGCAGGAGTTGGAGTGGACATGGGCTTGGTCTGCCCTGGCTGCCCCTCCCCCCTGTGGAGTTGTGGTTCCCAGAGGTAGTGGGGGAGGGAGAAGAGGCAGAAAAGAGGAGCCAAAGGCACTGAGTTTCCCACAGGACAATGTAGGGTCCCTGGGCATTCCTTCCCCCAGGTCAAGTCCCATCCTCTTGGTCATTCGGCCTTCCGGTTGCTCCCTAGGAGCCCTCAGCTTCTTTCTCCAGCTCTGGCACTGTCCTAGTCTCTGCAGCTGCTGGAGACAGAGGGAGTGAACATTGGAGGAGAGAGGGGAAAGGAGGTGGCACAGAGAACCTAGCCGAGAACCTCTGTTCTGGTCCCAGAAAGGGCAGTATTTTCTAAGCAAGCCAGAACATACCAGCAGTATAGCCTTAATCTAGTAGCCTAATTCCTCTGAGCTTCAGAAATCTCACTTGCAAAGAAAAGATTACCAGTAACAAGTCCACAAGGCTGCTGTGAGGGGAGAATGGAACAGCAGTTGTGAGGCAGAGGGCACTGTTTCTGGCACACGGCAGGTGCTCCCTTCCCTCCTCAGCATCCCACAGTCAGCCCACAGCTGCTGCCCCTGGGGCTCCTCACTTACACCGTCGGGGTGTGCAGTGGGAGCAGCAGCGACTCTCCTTCCCTGGGCCGCAGGACAGTGGCAGCGAACAGTCATCCCGCTCACAGTGGGGCACCCCTGCCTGGTGCAGGACAGAGCAGATCCTAAGGGGCCCCAGAAGCACTGGGGCACAGTAGCCTTCAGCCTCTTCAGGGAAGCCTGCCCTCCCTGGGAAGGTCCCTCTACTCCAGGGTAGGCCTCTAATGCCCGCCTTACACAAGACCCCCACTCCCTACTTACCCCACATCTGCAGGTGATGCAACTCATCTCCCCAAAGGGGGGCACTGAGGGGTGCCAGCTCTGGCTCTCTGGAAACCACTGCCCTGCAAAACGGCAGCCCCGGGGCCCATCGGCCTGCATGGGGTCCCCCAACTGGGGATGGGCCCCTGGCCCCACTGTTGGAAGGGAGAATAGGAGGGAAGGAGGGAGAGGTCAGTAGATATGAGCTCTGTGAGGGCCACCAAGGTTTTATTTGTCTTTGAATCTCCAGCACCTAGCAGTTTCTGGTACTTAGTATGTGATAAATTTGGATGGGTGGATGGATGGATGGATGGATGGATGGATGGGTGGGTGGATAGACGGATGGATGGATGGATGGATGGATGGATGGATGGATGGATGGATGGATGGATGGATAGATGGGGGCAGAAATTGGAATCCATCATAGCCCACTAATACATGCACATGTTTCTACTTTGTTTAGAACCCTGGCTCCAGACTAGGCACACAGTAGTGCTCAGTAAATGCTGAATTAGCTGAGAAGTCCCTTCCATCCACCCTCACTATGTATCCCCTCACCCAGGACAAGGCAGTGAAGGGCCCTATCTGCCCAAGAGGCCTCAGTGCCCACCCCCCTCACCTGGACACTGTTTGCAGCAGTCTGTGGGGTTGGCGCGGACAGGCTGGGCACAGGCCAGCCGGGGACACTGCACCTTCTCACAGTGCACTTCTCCAGTGTCCCCCTGTAGGGATCCATTGTGTGAGGGGTGTCAGGAAGGAGGGGGAGCACATAAGCCTCCTGCTTCCTCCCTCTCCTTCCACATACCTCAAATAATATATCCATGGCCTTTTACTCAGAGGCCCTGGGACAGTGCTTTATATACCTGAACTAAATCCTCTTTCTAGCCCTGCAAGGTAGGTGCTATCATCTGCTTATCAGAGAGGAAAGTGTGGCTCAGGAAGGTACAGGAAGAGGGTGGGGTTGCATGGAGCAAGTCAGCTGGCAGAGCCAGAATTCACACCAGCTCAGCCCTTGTCCTTCTCCCATAGGAAGTCAACTCTCAAAGCCAAAGGACTGTTCTTATATTATTTTGATCCTTGAGCCCTCCTCACCTAGGCTGGGCTTTCCTCTCCTGGCAGCCCCTCCCCATCTCCACAGACCCACCTGGGTTATAGCACTGGAGAAGGTTAAGCAGCCATACCTTGCAGGTGCAGACAGCACACTTAATTAAGCCAAAAGGGGGCACGACAGGATGCCACCGGGTGCCCGCTGCCCGCCAGCTCCGGTCACCATCAAAATAGCAACCTGGTAGGGGACAGTGCCCAGCTCCCATTAGTACTGAGCTCATTGGCTGAATCCAAAGCCAAGACGAGTCTTAGACCAACCCCACACCACCTAACCCCAGGGCCCATTCATGGGCCAGTAACTCTGATGTAGCCCACCAGGTGTCACTGGAACCTGTGTCCCTCAACCTTCACTGCCACCCACATATACGCTCACCCTCTTGTCCCCCTCTTGGTCCCACTCAACAGCTCCTCTTGGTTCCCCACCCCGGCTCATACACTGCCAGCTCACCCTCTCCAGGGTCCCTGCTCCTCAGCAGCCCTGACAGGTCTCTGACATCTTGTTTCTCTGTGGGCCAAAGAAATAGTGAAGGCAGAAGGCGGCCCCCTCCTTCCCTCCCTAGAGGCCTCATCCCCCATGGTGGAGCCTCCATGACCCTCACCACCCCTGCATGGCACTCACCAGGGCACACAGGGCAGCACTGGTCCGGCACCTGCACTGGGCTCAGGCAACTGAGTGGTGGGCACACCACAGGGTCACAAATCACAGTGCGTCTCTGCAGGGAGAGGCAGGAGGTTGACTGGAACCCTTGCCCCAGAATCCAGGCCCCAGTGCCCTCTTCTGGGCCTCCTACCTGGCAGGTGCAGAGTGAGCAGAGCGGGTCGTAGTTAGGTGCCCAGCGAGCCCCATGGGGGCGCTGCTGCCCCTCGAAAAAGCAGGTGTTGGGGTCTCGGGCTCTCCAGGGGCCACCAGGTTTGACAGGCACTGGGGCATCAGGGCTGAGCACAGCAGGCAATGCAGGCAGTACAGCTGCCTCCACATCCGAAGCGCCAGGCTTCTGAGCCCCCTGGGCCCCAGCCTCAGCCAGGCGCAGGCCACCCACTTCACATTGGTTGGTGATGTGCACCTGGGAGGACAGGTGGGCTGAGGCAGCGCCCAGGTTCCCCCTTGCATCTCTACCAGAAGCGGCCAGCCCACCAGGCAGAGACACCTCATCCCCAGTGCCCCTGTGCCCCAGGAGGACGCTATTAGCCACAGCAATCATTCTGGCTGCCAGGGACAGGATAGTGTGCTGCCACACTTGTTTTTCATGTACCTTGTATGGCTTCATCCTCCCAAGCAGCAGAGAAATGTGACACTACCACCCCAAGGGCTTAGAGAGAGCAAGTGACACAGAGGCACACAATGCCAACCCAACTGACCCACCCCCACAGGCCCATACTGCCTGCCTACCTGCCCTCGAAGCTCCCCTTGGGGGTTCCCCTTGGTGGTGATCAGCAGGGAGGCAGTGCCCTGCTCCAGGTGCTGCAGCAGCTCAGGCTCCAGGTCCTTCACCACACCCTGGGCCTGTGAGTAGACAGAATAAGAGATGGGAACAAGGCATTCTAGGGCTGAGCCTTCCATTCCCAATTTGCTGATGAAGAAACTAAGACCCAGGGAGGTTAAATAAGGTCTCCAGGGTAGCAAAGCCCACTAGCAATGATATGGAGCTCAGACACCCAGTCTCTCTGACACAAAGTCCATGGCAGCCCACCCCACTTCAGGGAACTTGGTCATCCCAACTACTCCTCTGGAGGCCAGGATATTACATACTATCCAAGGGATTCCACCAGAGAAGAATGTAGGAAAAAGAATGAATAACAATAAAAGACTGGGTCTGAGTCACAGCCAGATCTGTCTGACTCCCAAGCCCATGCTGGCTCTGCCATACAGACAGCCTGCTCTCTGCGTGCGAGCACATGCACACACACACAGTCCTTTATGCTAAAAAGAAGATACTTTCCAAGCTGACTTTCACCATCGCATCCTTACCTCTGGGCCATAGAATCCCCTCAGCAGCCGCCGGGGCCCTGGCATCCCAGGGGGACCGAGGAGGTGAGCAGTAACAGTGCCCTGTTCTGAGCCACCAAGCCCAGCCAGCAGCACTTCATAATGCAGGTGACAGTGGGTATCCAGGGACAGCCAGGCATGCCCTGCTGCCTGACTCTGCACAGGGGGCAACACCAGGGCTCCTGCCAGGGGCACGGGCAGTGCTGGATCCAGACAGAGGAGAGGTGACAGATGAGAAGGTGGCCTAGAGCAGCTACGCAATGCCAGCATTGCCCATGACCCCCAATACAGACTCCATGAGCTGGCAGACACTGTCCAGGGATGGGGAAGCAGCAATTTTTAGACCATGGCAACAGGGAGGGTCTCCTGGAAAGGCCACCCTTTACATCCCCACTTGTACATCTCATATGCAAACTTAGAGCTCAAGCAGAGAATGACACACCAGGCTCTGGCCCTCTGGCACCACCCTCACATGCTTGAGTCACCGATTAGAAGACAGCAAAAGGCAGGCAGACCCTTGGGGTACTCACTGTCATGGCGGGCGCTATGCCCACTGTAGGGCAGGGCAGCCACATGCCCCCGCAACTCTCCATCTGGGAAGTCCTTGGTGGCCACGTTCAGGAACAGTTCATTCTGCAGCAGCATATGAGCCCCTCGGGCACCCAGTCCAAGGCAGACACCCACAACCTAGGGGTCATGGAAGGGTGAGTCCTAGCTACAGCTTGCCAAATCCCTGGTGAACCCCTGCTCAGCTTTCACACAAACCCAAGATTCTGAAGCCTTTCCATGTTGTGCCCCCACTACCTCCACACATACTTCAACAACACCAGTAACACTGAATAAGAACTTTGCAGGTCCTGGCTGATATGGCTTAGTGGATTGATTGCTGGCCTCTGAACCAAAAGGTTGCAGGTTCAATTCCTGGTCAGGGCACATGCTTGGCCAGATGCCCAGTTGGGGGCATGCCCAATGTTTCTCTCTTTCTCCCTCCCTTTAAATCAAATCTTTAAAACAAAGAGACAAGAAAAAGAACCTTGCAGGCCCAGGTTCAAGTCCCTTTGCTGCCACTCCTTCCTATGTAACAACCCTGAGTGGTTAACCTCTCTGATCCTTCATTTCATCAACACTAAAATGGGTACTCTTAGAGCCAAAAATAATATAAGTAAGGTAACCAGTGTAGTAGGTGGCACACAGAAAGGCTCAATAAGTGGCAGCCATTGCTCTCAGAATTATTATATGATCTTCTGCAACTGGTCTCCCTGACATTGACAGCCATGGCATATGGGCCCTGTGGCCCAGCTCTGCCCGCAGTACTCACCGTGTGTCCCCCCAGCTGAAGTCCAGCCATGTGGCATAGGACAGTGCGCTGGTCCCTCCGCTGAGGTTTGGTCTCCAACGTCATGGCCACCACCTCACTGCCAGTACCTACCACTTGCACCTGATGGGAAGGGTTGGGAAGGGCAAACTGGAGTGACAGAGAAGGCCTGGGGCCTAAACTACTGCAGGCCAAAGCTCCACCCCACCCTACTGCCCTCCCACCTCCTACAGCCCCTGACTCTTACCTGATAGGTTAGGGAGCCGTTTCTTAGCAATGTAAAGCTGGCTGAGCCAGCTGCACCAGTCTGAACTGGGATCAGGGCATCAGCCCCACAAAGGACACTTTGTAGGACTGCAGAGGGACAAGACATGTGAAGGCAGGCTGGCCTTATGGCCGTTCACACTCCCAGCCCCCAGGATTCCTCCCATATCCACCCTGGCCATGCTCTGGCATTTATCTGTCCCTCTCAGTTGTGTGTGCCCAGGGTGCCAGACTCCACCCTGCCTCACCATCGCAGCTCTGCCTGGCAGCAATTTGTCCACTGATACGCAGCCCTGGCCCATCTGCCCTCTCCAGGGCTATCTGCAGTTCCCCCAGCACCAGCCAGTCCATCTCCTGGGCTGTCAGGTTGGGCAGCACCTCAGCAAAGCCTGGTTCCTAGGGACAGAGCAGAGTATGGTGGGTGCAGCAAGAGGCCAGAGCAGGTGGTAGCAAAAGCCAGACTTTTACTCACCTGGGCTGAGGCATTGGCCTGGAGCTCTCGTAATAGCTGCCCCTGGTATAGAATCTGGAGCTGCAAGGGAACCTGGGCTGGTCCTGCAATGAAGGTATGTGTGGACACCTCTGAGTGTGTGGGCACCCCCTGCCCTCCTCACACACCCTCCCCATATCCCACTTACCGCCACTCCTGGATTCCAGCAGCCCACGGAAGAGCAGCAAAAAATGCAAGGAATCCTCTGTGTCACTGAGAGTGAGTAGGATGATGCCCCCTATACCCTGCTGTGGGGTGCCTTCCAGGGTGAGGATGGCACTGAAGGTCTCTGGCGGGGGGAGGACCATGAGAGCCCATCAGAAGATCCCCTGCTTAGCCCACCCCATTCCTGGGGACAGAGAAGACAGAACTTCGTGCCCAGCATCTGTGAGCTCCCCTAACCTGCAGCCAGGGCCCGGTGCCGGATGAGAGGCCCCCAGACCTCCCCTGAAGGATGAGTGGGTGTTACAAGGGCCACATGTAACTGTTCTGCCCGAAGGAGCCGCAGAGACAACCTAGGCACTGCTCGCCACACCCCGCAGACCTGGAGCAGAGAGGCAAGACAACCCTAATCAGACAGTATGCAGGACGGGCCAGCTAAGAGGCCCAGCTCTGATGAAGAAGGAATGTGGGAAGGAGCCCCCAGGCCCTCCTAGGAAGCTTAATAAGGAACGCTGGATCCAGATGCTGGTGTCCAAATCCTGGCTCCACCTCTTACTAGCTGTGTGACCTTGAGCAAATCACATTCTGCTGTGCCTCGATTCCCTCATCTGTAAAATGGTCATATAACGTCATTGCCTTCCCCCTGCTGGACTATCGTGAGGACCAAAGGAGGCGAGGCAGACAGAGCACACTCTCAGCACAGTGCCCAAACCGGATAAACACTCATACATGGCATCATCTCACCAGGCCATCTTGGTTAGGGGCCGCAGGGTGTTCAAAAAGGACGCTGCCAGTGGAGTCGGAGAAGCGGATTCGGGTTAGACGGTTGAGCCTGGGAATGAGGGTAAGGGTGAGCACAGACTTTGAGCCTGGGCCCCTCCAGCCTCTCCCAAATCTCCCGCCCCAGCGCCCAGCCCATTCTCCTCCCTCCTCCCCCTTTCTCACAGCCGGTAGGAGATGGAGAAACGCAGGCTAGAGCGCAGCAGTATCACTCGGGCCCGTGCCACGGCCTGCGACCTCGGCCCTGTCAGCAGCGCCACAAAGTCTGCGAGGGGAGGAAGATGTCCGTAGTATCGTCACCCGCTGTGGCGGCCAGGCCAAAACCACGACCCCAGTCTTGGCGCGGTCGCTGCCTACCCATGTGGCCATCTCCCCGCGCCCGGTCCTCAGCGCCCGGCTCCCCGTGGTCGCTGTAGCTGCGGTGCTCTGGGTCCCGTGGATACTCGAAGGCGAGACCTGTGGGCTGCCTCTCGGGACCGCTGCGCTCTGCGTCAGGGGTGGGGGACACGAGTTTCAGCGGGATACTGGGAAGGCCGATTGGCTGCTCCACCCTCTATATCTGCTCCATCCGCCCCATACTCGGGGCTCAGGATCAAGTACCCCAGCCCTGCCTCCCTCCTCTCACCAAGGATCGGGCCCTACCCTGGGGGCAGGTTTGGCAGCAGTGTCCGGGCAGCTGGCGCGGCTGTCCGCAGGACAGGGTTGGGCACTCCGGTTTAATGTTCTTGCAGCTGACCTTGCCGGGGCCCCTGGCGCGGCGACCCCACTGAGGCTGCTCGCAGAAAAGACAGGAAAACTGAGTGCAAGGCGCCAGTCAGTAAGACCCAACGAGCGGGGTTGGGGGTGGGGGATAGTCAGAGACCAAGGCGAGGTGGTCCGACGGAGACAGACCACTCTGCTACTCACAAGCTGCGGGACCCTAGACAAGTTACTTAAGCTCTCCGGGCCTTGGGGACCCCGTCTGAAAAGTGGAGGTAAAACAGTAACTATCTAGGAGGGTTGTGCTAGGAGTTACTAAGTGAGAGAGAGATGAAATGGAGCTGGCGAAGAGCCTGACACATAGTGGGTGATCAATAATAGCCAATACCTGAGACTTGAAGGGCGGGATTCCTCCCCCAGTCCTCCACCAAGAAAATATCCTAAATATCTGCAAGCTCGCTTCTCTCTCTTCAGCAGCTCGAGTCCAATCCGATGTCCCAGGACCCCAGCACTCCCCCACCCGCGAGGGCCCTGGGGCAGGCGTACAGTCCACTCACCGTCTCGCAGGCGCACAGCACGCAGCGCATCACCCCGAAGGGCTCCCCCAGGTCTGGGTGCCACGTCTCGTCCAAGGCATAGACCTTCCCGCCGAAGGAGCAGCCTGCGGGGATGGGCTTGGCTGGCAGCTGCGGTCCCGCTCCTGGCGTGTGCCAGCCCTGGGCGCTGCCGGCGGGCCCTGGGTCCCTGGGCACCAAGAGCCTCGCGGTCCCCGTCCAACTCTAGGCCACCCGCCGCGCCAAACCACCTGCGCCCGCGCCCCCTCCGGGAGGGCAAGGACTTGCCCCAAGCCAACTCTCCTCTCGCACCTCCCCGGGGCTCCCACCTACCTGCCGCTCCCCGAATAGGCAGCGGCTCCTTCTCGGGCCGAATGGGTAGCGCGGGGGGCTCGGGGCCGGCACCGCGGGCCGGCCGGGGGCCGAGCAGCAGCAGCCCGAGGAGCAGCAGCGGGGCCGGCGGGGCCGAGAGGCTCGGCATGACGCGAACGGGACAGCTGGGGAGGCGGGAGGGAGGAGGGAGCAGGAGAGGGAGGAGGGAGGTAGGAGGAGGGCCGGGCCGGGGGCGGTACGGCGGGAGGGGGCCCGGGCCAGGGCCCGGGCAATGCGAGGGACTCGTCGGACAGCCGCGGAGTAGGCGCGGGGCCAGGCGGGAGGAGCGGCCAGGAGGAGCGCGGGCGGTCGGGCGCTGACCTGGGCCGTACAAGGCTCTAGTGCCCTGGGCGCTGGCTCTGGCCCGCTTTATGCCCCGCGCTCCTCACCCCGGCCGGGGGGCCTCCTCCTCAGCAAACGGGGCGGCAGCGGCGGTGGCTCGGCGAGGGGCCGGGCTGAGCCCCGGGGGTCCGGCCCAGCAGCCGCAGCCCGGATCGCGAGTGGGGGAGGGGAGGGAGGGGCTGGGACCGGGCAGGGGAGGAGGGAGGGGCTGGAGTGGAAGGGGGAGCGGAGGGGGTAGGGGGAGAGGAAGGACCAGGGGGCGCGAAGAGGGGAGGAGAAGCAGGTCTGGAGCCCCACCGCCCCCCCCCCCTTCGCGGCGACCACGGGGTGGCTGAACCAGGCAGGAGGTGCGTGTCCGGTCCAGGATGTGAGCCCCAGGCCAGGGAGGGGCAAAGGCTAGGCCTGAGGCCTGGGCCAGCCACCAGGCTAGGATTCAATTCCTGCGGGAAGGATGAACACTTGTCTTTAAGGATGACACCGTGCAGGGAAGGCCAGTCAACGGATCTGTTCCTGACTCTGGGCTCACAGCACCTCTCAAACTCCACCGCACCCATATTCACTGCCTAGCACGTGTCCCTACTTCTTCTCTGAGGTCTACCCTCATTCTACCGTTCACCAGGACAGTCACTTAGCCAGAAACAGACTGTGTCCTATCTGGTGACAGTGTTCCCCTCCTTACTGTGTAACCTATTCTCAAGCCCATCCAACCATCATTGTCCCCAGCCCGACATGCTTTCTCACCCTCTTCCTTCACCCAGGGGACCTTCAGCTTCTCCACTGGACCTCAGCCTCCTCCGTCTTGGTTTCCACGTCATGACAGCCTTTCTGTCCCCTCCCACCCCCACACACCATCCCAACCATCTCAGCACCCTCCTTCCTAATCTTGGGAGGCATCTCATCCGGCTGAAACGGAGAATTCCAGGATCTAGGCCATACTCCTTAGCAAACAGTCCCATTCTGGGGAGGAGGAAAAGGAGAGCCTGAGGAAGAACTGGGGCATTGGGGGTGCAGGTGGGAACAAGTCCAGGCCAGGAAGCCCTGAGGACAGAGGTTGTGGGGAGACTGGAATTGAGGGGAAAGCACAGGACCTAGAGCCAGAGCCAAGCCAGGAGGAGCTATTTGGGGGGTTAGGAGGAGAGGTTCAGCAGCTGTCTTTCCTAAGACGGGGGGACACATGGGCCTGGTTATACCTCTTGTCACATATGGAATGGTAGGAGATGGATGAGGGAGAAAGACAGGGCAAGCAAAGGAGGACAGAGGCAGAGATAAGTGGGCTTAGCTATCTGAGCCAGTGGGCCCCAGCAGAGGAGCACCTGAGCCCAATGCACACACGCCTCACCATGCAGTCCTTTCAGACTGTCCTAACCCTTTTCAAAGAACACTGACCCCTGGCAGGGTCATTCTCTAATACAGGCAATACCCACGTTCCCATTCAGAAAGGGGATATAAAACATGACCCCCTAGAGGTTATAGGGGAGAAAAGCAGGAAAGCAAGAGTCTTATTGGATTTCAATAGCAGGTGTGGTATCCAGGCAAAAGAAGTTTGGCCAGTCAGAAACTGAAAACAAAAATGTCCTTCTAGATTCCTCCTGGAAAAAAACTGTCCCCCTCCCATCTCCTCTCCAACCAGGTCTAAGGTTGCCCATTTCCTAGAGAAAAAAAAATCCTCCAGGTGGTGTGTGTGGGTGGAGGAGCTGGGCTCTGCTAATAAACCATGGTCCAGGCAGGGGCTCCAGGTCCAGTGAGGGTGGGAAGAGAAGGCGTCACTTCCGGGGGCCCTCACCAGTGTCTGGTGGCTCCCTGCTGTCTGATTGGGCAGAAGTGGCCCGAGCAGGCGTGTGACCCCACTGCCGTGAAGGGGCTATGCCCCAATGCCACATGCTTTCCTACCCATCTGCTCCCCAGAGTGCTGCCTGCTCTGCACCTGGATCCTGAAGCCCTTCTCCACCGGGTGAGTGGCAAGCAGGGTTTGGAGTTAAATGAGGGTTGGAAGGACTGGAAAGAGGTATTGGGCTCTCAGGCTGGGGGAGGGGTAGGCAAAGTGGAACCTACAGGCACTGACCTTTGTCAAGAAGAGTGTGGCCTTCCCAGAATGGGAGGAGCAGGGCAGAGCAGGGGTAGGGGGTGGGGTGCTGGGTTCTGAGGGACTGATCACAGACTTGGTGGAATACAGCACAGTCCTGACTGGCACTAAGGAAAGGGGGCATGGGCTCAGGGAGAAAATGAGAAAGGAGGTATATTAGGGCTTAGGGAACACAGCAGCATAATGGACACAGCTCCAATCCTCACTCTTACCCAGCCATTCCTAGTTAGCTAAGGTTCTGAATCCAGAGGCTAGGAAGCTGGGTCAGGCAAGCCAGGGCACAAGAAGACAGTAATGGGAGGAGGGTTCATGCATGTTGACAGACCTACAGGAAATCCCAATATTGAATCAGGTGCAGGCCTCTTTGCACAACTTGTGAAATAAGGAGGAAGCCATGTGGGGGGTCCTGTGAAGGAACAGGAAGGGGTCTGAAGAGGGGGCAGGGAGGAAGGTGTGGCTATGGGACAGACATGTGGGCATCCAAGGCGAGGTACGCGATGTAAGGTGGGCATCACCTCACTCAGTAGGTATCCATTCCTGGACAACTTGCCTCAGAAAGGAAGTCTCAGGAATGTTAGCCTATCTCTTTTCCTTGGAAAACCCAGTATTTCAGATCTTGGAGTGCAAAGAAAAAGTCCAAGAGGCTTTATGTGTGGGTGTAAATAGGGAAAGAATGAGAGACTAATTTCTCCCATACCATCTTCTCTTAATCTTTTAATCACTGACCTCTACTAGTCCAATTTCAGGGTGTGTTTTTTTTTTCCTAATTCCACTCCTCAGCCCCACTGCCCAAGCCACCCCTCATTATATTGTACATGTTTGCTAGTTCCTCATCCTGTCCCTATACCTGTTTCCCCGTCTCTTCTCCAGGCTTGTGCCTCTATACTTCATTCTCTATCCCATTCCAGATTTTCTCCAACCAAACTACCAAGGTTGCTCAGAATTTGAGGCCAGATAAGGTGTGTGTGTGTGTGTGTACATATCCTGTCCTCTCCCACCCCACCACACACCCCACCACCCACCCCCACTGCTCTAGGCACGGGGCAGGACACCAAACTCATATCAGATTCACTAAAAAACGCTGACAGAGGATATACCATATGCTACAAGAAAACATGGAGCACTCAAAGCTTTAACAGTTCTAGGCTGGTCAGTATTGCAAGCCCTCCCAGCATCTGTTCCCCCCACCAGACAGTCCCTTCCTTAAAACTTGAACAAGTGTTCCTTGTTCCTGTCACTTGCAGGATAGAGTCCAGACCCTCTTCCTTGGCCCATCTGTGCCGTGCCCCACCCAACTCTGCCCAGAAGTGCAAGCACCCAAGCCGCCTCCATGGCCTCAGGAAGGATTCAGGGGAGAGGCCCCATACAGGGAGCCACTCCAACAAGACAGCCTGGCCAGAATGGAGCTGACTGGTAAGAACACACTTAAGGGGCAAAGGGCCAAATCAAAATGTGGTGGAGGGGGAATGAGAAAGATATACTGCAGTGGGCCAGGGGAACCCAATTTCCCAGGAACAAGGCATCATCGTGCCAGGTTTCAGGGCTGGAACCTAAATGGAAATTCCTGGATCACTACCCAACAATGATCTCTTCCGTATCCACCCCTTTCAACTTCACCTCTCCTCATCTAAGAACTGCTCCTCGTGGTCATGCTTCTCCTAACTGCAAGACTACCTCAGTCCAGCCCGGCTCCTCCTGCCTGTGACCCTCGACTCTTAAATAAATTGCTACGTGACTCCCATGTCCTTCACAGCAGACTGGTGAGAAGCCCCAAGCATTGTCCCCTCTATCCATTTAACTGGCAAGATACCCTCGCTCCCATCACTTCCTTTTGCTCCCTGATCCAATCACTATTCTTCCAAGAGTCTTCAATAAGACCACCACCTCCTGATCACCACTCCTTACAAGAATTATGATTTGCAATCAAGCTCTCCCTTAAAAGCTCTAGTCTGATATATTACTCATGGAAGCCCAACCTGGTCATTGGGTCACCATACCCCCTCCTGCTTCAGCTCCCTTCTCTCCCCCTCCCCACCAATCTTTTTCAACAGAGTCAGTGCCCAGATATTAACCCTTTGTCCACATCTGTCCTGCTGCCCGCTGTTGACTTTAGCTTGGGAGAATGGAAAGCCCAGACGGTAAGAAAACCATCCCTTCCCTTGGTTTTTCTAAGTCCTGTGTTTATGAGTTTCCTACTGCTTCCCATGGATTCCTGAAACTTCCTGAGCTCACTGAAAATATCTCCTCTTCAGCTTGGCCACTCTAACACAATCAGCATACTACTATGATAATATCCTTTGGACAAAATGATGGCTGGCAGTTCCAATATGTTAAACAGATTCAAAGCTGAATACCATGAAAAGCTGGGTGCAAGTCTCTCATGAGCCATGCCTTTGACTCATTCCCATTCAAGCTTCTTTCTTTTAAAAAAAAATCTTCTGCCAGCAAACTGGGCTGTTTTTTGTTTGTTTGTTTTGTTTTTCCACATATGGTTGTTTTCATTTGCTTTTTTAAAAAAAATTTTTTATTGTTGTTCTATTACAGCTATCCCATTTTCCTGGTTGCTCTCCCCTGCCCTGCCTACCCCCTTCCCTCTCGCACAGTCAATCCTCACCCTGTTGTCCATGTCCATGGGTCATTTATACTAGTTTCTTGACTAGACCCTTCCTATTCAAGCTTCTTAAATTGGCATGAAGAAGTAAGGTTGATCTGTCATCCACAGATTACACAAAGCTGGGAACCACAGCAAAAGTAAGAAAAGACACAATCAAGATTCAAATCACTGAAAGGCAAGGTTCAAAACATGGTAAAATTTAACAGAAATATATAAAAAATTCTACATGCATAAAGTAATTGAGTTAAGTCCTATTCCACAATGCCCCTGCTTCCCTCATATAAACTTCTAGCTCTAGAATTTTTCTTTCTTTCTTTTTTTTTTTTTTAAGATTTTATCTATTTATTTTTAGAGAAAGGGAAAGGGGGGGAGAAAGAGAGGGAGATAAACAACAATGTGTGGTTGCCTCTTGCACGTCCCCAACTGGGGACCTAGTCTGCAACCCAGGCATGTACCCTGACTTGGAATTGAACCAGTGACCCTTTGGTTCCCAGGCCAACACTCAATCCACTGAGCCACACCAGCCAGGGCTAGAATTTTCTATGAGAAGGATCTGAGAGGGTTGAGTTGACCCCAAATTTCACATGTAACATTATTGAAGCAGCTATTTTAAAAGCTAGCAATTCTAGACCACTTTAGATGTTTAGCACCAACAATGTGGAAATATTCCTATAAAATTTTGAGTGGACTGCACTTAAAAATACTGGACTGAGTATTAGAAATCCTCCTCTAGATACATGCTAATTTATTCAGAGGGATCCATTAAACTAGTATGTGTCCAGGAGGAAGCAATCCGAACAGTAAAAAGGTTAGAAAACATGAAAAGAATGATCTTTTTTAAAAAGAAGCCTGTCTGATTAGTTTGCAGTAAGTGGCAGTCTTGTGAGATAGCATGAAGTGCTTTAGTCTGGAACTCAGAAAACCTACTGAGAGGGAGCACTCCTTGGTAGGCCAACTCTTCTACCCTCAAGATCATGGGAATCCCACTCTTCCCTCAGATCTTTGAGGGGGACTGGGCTAGGAAAGAGCAGTTCCTAGGCAGCCCTAGCAGTTCCAGCTCTGCCACTTGTCAGTAAGCCCCTTCTCTTCATCTTTATGCTCTTTATGATGGCCTCATCTCTACATTAAGTTTAAAAAAGCATCACATGACCTTAAGATTTTATAGCAGAAAAAGATGTGCAACACTAGAACCAAGCAGTAAAAGCTAAAAAAGGGTAGATTTCAATATAATGTAAGAGAGAGAAAGAAAAAAAAAAAAAAAAAAGAGCTTTTCTGACTGAAACTAAGTGTAAGGCCAGGCCGGTTTACCGGACACTGGAGTTATTCAAGCAGAGGCTGATGACCAATTGTCGGGAGACTGTGAAAGAATTCCTATGCTGGGTGGGACCTTGGTCCTGTCCACTTCTCAGCTTCGATGATTCATTCTGTTGGCTACTCCTACAGGCTCCCCACCCACTATTAGCGTGCCCTTTGAAGCAGTACACTTCTCTCTTCCATCTCTTTCCCAGGAACAGACCAAGGCACAGGACGTTCTGGGAACAACGGCCCTTCTGCTGGAGGGAGTGATAGCAGCACGCGGACAACCAGGACCCACTTGCCTCTCATCCCTACTAGGACAGCTTTCTGGACGGGTCCGCCTCCTCCTTGGGGCCCTGCAGGGCCTCCTTCGAACCCAGGTAAGTCCCCAGTCAAGGGAACTATAGAAATTGTCCTCCTTTTCTGATTCGGTCTCCTTAGAAGACCTGAGGGAACAGGAATTCTAAGAATCTTGAGGTAGAAGAGATGACCTACCAAGGAATACTCCCTCCCAGCCGTAAAGCCTGGGTGCTGGTACCCAATCTTCCCACAGAGACAAGGGAGGCATGATCTCTGGCCCAGGTCTCTGGCCTCAGGCCCATCCTCTGCCCTCAGCTTCCTCCACAGGGCAGGACTACAGCTCACAGAGATCCCAATGCCATCTTCCTGAGCTTCCAACAGCTGCTCCGAGGAAAGGTGCGCTTCCTGCTGCATGCAGTAGGGCCCACCCTCTGTGCCAAGCAGGCCCTACCCACCACTGCTGTTCCACGCAGTACCTCTCTATTCTCCACACTGAACGAGCTTCCAAACAGGACTTCTGGGTTGTTGGAGACAAACTCCAATGTCTCAGCCAAAACCACTGGCACTGGACTTTCGAAGAGGCTGCAGGGATTCAGAGCCAAGATTCCTGGTCTGCTGAACCAAACCTCCAGGTCCCTAGACCAAATCCCTGGACACCTGAACAGGACACACAGACCTTTGAATGGAACTCATGGACTCTTTCCAGGACCCTCACCCAGGGCCCTGGGAGCCCTGAATATTCCTCCAGGAACTTTGGAAACAAACTCCCTGCCACCCAACCTCCAGCCTGGATATTCTCCTTCCCTAATCCATCCTCCTGCTGGACAACATACACTCTTCTCTCCTTCACCCACTTTGCCCACACCCACGATCGAGCTCCCACTCCCACTTCCTGACCCCTCTGCTATCATGCCCAGCCCAACCAGTCCTCTTCTAATTGCAACCCACCCTCACTTCCAGGATCTGCCTCAGGAAGAGTAAGGTTCTCAGGCACTGGCAACCTCAGCATTGTCTCCATGTGTAATTCTCCTACCTGGAGCAGAGGCCCTGGGAGACAAATGCAGCTATACCAGACTTCCTGTTTTCACCTAAAACACCGAGCCCTGGTAAAGGTGAACACACAGGACAGAAAATGCAGTCGTTTTTCACTGTTTAAAACACCAGAAGCTATTTTTTTAAGCTATCAATAATATTCAGCAGAGCAGCTAGTTATCTTTGGTCTATTTTCTGTACAAATGTACAAATTACAAATTCTCCATATGCTTTTTCATATGATAATTCCTCAAAGGCCTGGCCTGGCCCCTGAACAGATGTAGAGACTAATCTTATGTGAGGAAAGAGAAAAACAAACTTTGGTTTTCTATTCAGAACTGAGGTTAGTCTCTTTACCCCCTTTACCATCACTCTCAGTGGGACTCTGATCTCCTTTTTGTAGGAGATTCTTCCTCTTGAGAAAAGAATGAGAAGTTGTCTCCCAGAAAGACTGTCCCTACATAATAGACAACATTGAGCCAGGATTAATAAAAAATAAATGAGAGTATCCAAAAGCTAACTGAAAAGAAAAAGATGTTCATCTCAGGGGGCAATAGTTCTGCCCCTCCCTAAGGAAAAAAAAAATCAAAAGAAAAAAGAAAAGCTAACAGGAAGTCTAGGAGTGCCTCACACCTCAGGTAAGCCTGTGCAGACGGTTCTGTCAAGAGGAGACCTGGATGTGACAGCTGAGCAAACAGCAAGAGCTTGAGCAGCTCAGCAGGAGGCTTCGCCAGGCTTGGGTTCCTGCCTCCCTCCTGTGGAGGTCAGGGAGAAGTGCAGGAAGTGCCATCAGTCAGTCTCTGGGGTTCACACAGCGGGAGAGACAAATACAACTCAAGTACAAGTTGAAGGCTCATTTCCCAATTCCCAGAAGTGAATAGTATCTAAAAAGCAACCTTGTGTGGCTGCCGTAAATTCTGTTAGGGGGTCTCTAGAAAAGAAGCCAGGGTTATGGGGCTTTGCCAGTAAATGCCTTCTTGATGCTTAGGAAGAGGAGGTTTACATTGCCCCAAAACAAAAACTCCACTGCAAAGGTCAACACTACCTCTAAAGGCTGCTGTAGGGAAGACTAATAGAAGTCTTTCCTCTTCCTTCTCCACCAAAAGGAAAGGATAGTCTGCCATATAAGTAGAGGAGCCAAGAACCCAGAGTTCCAAACTGCCACAAATACCCCAGGATCACTAAAGGCATTCTAAACCAGAATAAAAGTCAGTGTGCCAGGAACTCTATGTACGTTACCTTTTTTAAGGCTCACACAACTCTTTAAGGTAGGCAGTATCATCCCTGTTTTATAGATGAGGAAACCAACCGAGGCTCAGAGAAGCCAGGCAAGTTTGCAAAGGTTTCACAGTCTGTGAGCAGGAAAAGAAGAAACACCCTAAGCTGACATAGTCTGGAGCCCATACTGTCCCCAGTGCGGTGCACTGTCCAATATATTATTCAGTGATTCTATTTATTGGGGAAATTTTCCAAGTCCTTGAGGAGTAAATGCATCAACAGTTAAAAGAGTTCTGCATAGAAAGCCAAAGCTCTTGGTAGGGGTGACCAATTTAGACATCTCCAGGTGTCCCTCTCCCCCATCATGAACAGAACAGTTGCCATGGAGAAGGAATCAACAAATGCACAAAGCTTGAAAATGTTGCCCAAATCTCAGATGGTGTCAGTTTCTACATGGGAAAAAATCAGTCCATCCACACTACAATTTCCAGGATACAGTCAAGGGAATTGGTAAATGGAAGTTTTAATTTACTGCAGTACTAAAGAAGATTAAATCTAATAATCAAATGAAACCTTTTATGGTACATGAAATAGGCAGCACCCAGGACCAGATATGCTGAAGGGACCAGAGACAAAGAATTAGGGGTTCTCAACACAGTCAGATAAGACAAAGATAGCAAAACTGCAAGAAGCATGTAGCCAAAACTTCAGACATCAAGTATTGGGATTTGACTTACTCCAGGGCAAACGCAGATAACTGATAGGCTTTTCCAGTGTGAATTAATCTGCCCCTATTGAAGATCTAACCCATTTTCCAAATCACTGTCTCTTCTTCCTTTTATATAGGCACACTGTTAAAACCAGAACCTTCCTGTCTCTATTCAATTGTATCTCAATTCTCTTTCTTCTACCACCCCAGGGCAGCTAGGACAGTCTGCTACACCACCCACAAACCGCTACTACTAATTAGGTTCTCCCACTTAACCTAAATTCATCTGTCTTCATCCACAACCAACGCCACCCCCAAAAATGGACTCCATGGAAATGCTCTAGGATTACATAAAAATTCATCCCAACCCCCACTACATTTCCAATTTCCCTCTCCACCCTCCCTGCCCCATACTAGGGAAAAAGAAACACCTTTACCTCCCCCCTGCAGGGACCATTCATTTTCAACCCTTTTTCCTAAATACTCTTAACACCTCATGAAAGACCTGAAAATGATGGGGAAAGAGATACCACAGGCATCCCACCAGGGGAGCAGCTCCCCTGACAAAGTGAGAGATCAAAAGAGACTCCTACTTAATACACACAATCTTTCTAGATAGAATTTCCCAGGGGAAATCAGAGTCCCAAATACTTTCTGAAAGACCCTGAACGCCAGGGTGACAAGCCAGCCCCTATGCTGGAGTCCTTGTAAGCATCACCATTTCCCCAACAGTGTTCTTCCCCCACTTTTAAGTTAGTAACTGCAGTCAGGCTGCTGCATTGTCCCAGGCACAGACACCGAACTGCCAAACCTCATTGGTATTAGTGCCCTGTCCACTTCACTGGTCTGTGCAGCAGCTTTCTGTTCAGTGTCACTGGTGAGAAACACCACTTACCCTCCCTTCAGGTCATCACTAGAATACAGAACAGACAGCTGGCTCCTCCACCTGCTCCCATAACCACCAAATCCACTCTTTCTATTCTCTTCATAGTTGTATCCCATGCTTATGTCTAAAAGCCTCTACCCAAAGCTTCCATAAAGAAGATGAACATTTCCAGGCTACACAAGTGACTCATTCAAGTCAACATGATTTGACTTCTCAAGAGACTGAAAGTGTTGGAAGGACTCAAGCAGGGTTCCTTGCCAATCCAAAATGCTATGCCAAACGGGGTCATCTTCTGGGCTTGGGGTGCCCCCAGGAGCCAAAAGCATGACACTCTCTCACAGAAAATCACTTTGGAGGATAAATGTTGGGGATAGTCAGCCAGGAATCTAAGAAATCCTGAACCCAGATACCAAAAGGCTGGGACAGATCTTACATTGACACGTGATCATCCGGCTGTGGGCCAGAGACATAATATACCATAGGCAAATTGGGGGGGAAAAATGACTTTAAACGGGAAAAAAATGTAAGGGAAGGAAAAGTCTGAAAAAAGTAAAGTTTAATTTAAAAAATCATATACACAAAACAACTTCTGATTCACTGTAAACTCTCCCACAGGAAAGTCAGTTTTCCATTGAGTCCAGGACACCTACAGACGCATCCACATTTTTAGGTGGACAGAGAGCCAGCCCCTCTGAACAGGTGAACAACAGCAACTGCTGCTCAGGCTTGAACAAATGTCCATGACCTGAGAGACTAAGCCACAGGTTGGCTTCCCAGGTGGTTCAGAAGGCCAGTTTCTTCATCAGCAGATAAACTCGGGAATCCACTTCAAATCCATGCAGGTTGTTGGCATCACCCTGCAGCCTCATGAGCAGGCCCCCATAGGACACATAGGCAGAGCTGAAACAGAAGGACCAATCCCATGAGTCTGAGCTTTGGAGCAGCTGTTACTCAGCAGCTCTCTAGCCCAGCCTAATAAAATAAGGCACCTTTCTAATGTTTTGTCATTAGGAACCAAAATTCAAACAAAGATGAATGCACAGACATTTGCAAGGCAGTGTTCTTTATATTAGCAAAGGTGGAAAATACTACATGCCCAGAATAAAGAAAATGGTCAAATCAATTAAGATATATCCATTTACTGGAATGTTATACAGCTAATAAAATGATTAGGAAAAGCTTTCAACTGACATGAGGAAACATGTTTCACATAACATTACTAGGCAAAAAGAGAAGAAAACACTGTAATAAACAACATGATCTCAAAGCAAAATGCACACAGGAAAAAAAAATTATTCAAAAATGTTTATATAAAAGGTTCCTTCTGGGTATGGAATTATAGGTGACTTTTTTTCCTTCTTGACATTACTTCTCTGCTTTTCATATTTCTTACAAAGGGCACATATTGTTTTAATAAGATTTTAAAGAAAAGAAAAAATAGCTGGGCAGGGAAACCAAAGAACTAGGGATTGGGTTGCAGAGTAGCAACATACACACACACGCTTAGCAGTTTAATTACTTAATGCTGCATTTATTTCCTGCAGAAGCAACATTCCTTTGCATTGCACACAGCAAGATTAACAGTTTCTCGTTTGGACCACCAGGGCTGAGGCCCTGACAAAGGGTAAAGTGAGCAGCCTGTAGTGCAGACTGAAAACTGTTCCCAGAAGTTTCTTTCCTGGGTCCCACTTAGGTCTGAGGTGCTGAGAGGGACTCAACACAGGAAGCAGAAGCATGGCCCAATTCCTCAGAACAGGGTGGGGTGAAAGGGTTCTCACAAGGGTCACTCAAAGAACTTACAGACGTGTTGCTGCTTCAGTAGAAGTTTCATCTCCCTCAATCCTGTATACTTTCCCATACATTACATACTCAAATTGGTCAGCCCTGTGGAGCAATAGTGGCAGTTATTCTTAAAAATAGTTAACTATAATAAGAGGTTCTTCAAAAGTGGTAACTGCTAACTAAGTGCCAGCATTGTAACAACAGGCACCTTTTTTTAAATTGAGTGATTGATTTTAGAGAGAGAGAAAGCAGAGAAGAGAGAGAGAGAGACAGAGAGAGAGAGACATGGATTTGTTGTTCCACTCACTTATGCATTCATTGGTTGATTCTTGCATGTGCCCTGGCCAGGGATTGAATCTACAATTTTGGAGTATCAAGACAATACTTTAACTAACTGGGCTACCTAGCCAGGGCACAACAGGCACTTTCCAAACACAATGTCATTTAGTCCTCACAATAAACCTGTGACCTAGGTATGACCATCTGTCTTTTACTGATGAGGAAACTGGGGCTCAAAGAGGTTAAGGTTATTCAACAAATGAGTGGTAGGCTGAGATCTGAATTCAGTGGGACTCCAAACTCCCGTCACACCAAACTCCCCAACAGGACCCAAGGACCACACAGCCTGGGTCATTCAGTGATCATGTCCTCAGCCATCAAAAAGCTACAACTCACAAGCATGCAATCACTGTCCTGGATCAAAACCCGGTTGTTTAAATTCTTAATGCAGAACTTTCCTTAAGATTCCTCAGATAATACTCATTTAGTCCACAAATTAAATAAGGGTCTTTCCACATTGCTTATCTACTTAGTCCTCGGGCACAGTTCAAGTACTCCCTTCTTCACTCCCTTACCTGGAAGGTCTATCATCTGTGGGGTTGTATTCACCATCATCCAGGGTACCATCTTCATACAAGGTACTAGCTATGACCAACCGGAACTTGTCACCTGAAAGTAACGGCAATATCTGAGGGTGAAGAACAACTGAAATGGCAAAAAGTCTCCTGCTATTGCCTGTGTTCAATACTTACCCAAGTCTACAGGGTATATCTGAATGTTTACATCTAAGATAAGGTCCATCTTGAAAGATTCACTCTCACAATGCAGTCGAGACACTGGAGAGAAGTAGAGAAAGAGTGGCAAGGTTAATTGCTCGACCCAGGCTTACCCTGCAGACCCCACTTTGGGAGACCACATGCAATAGAACACTCAGTCTAACCCAATCTGCATCCAGTGGCCTCTCATCTGCTCTCACAGAAGTGCAGGCTCAATTAGAACCAGATATGCAGGAAGTAAAGGGGAAAAAACCTATGCCAAGTAGACACAATCCCCAGGAAAAAAAAAATCCAAAGTCCTCTGGCAACAAATAATATCCAGATTCTAGGCCTGCCTAGGTGATTAAGAAACAACCTGACTTTGTGCGTTATTCATTCAGCTCCAGGATTTATCTTTTTGTGCCAGGTGCAGCGCTGAGGAGATTATCAGAGTGTGGGACATGTAAGTACTGGTGTTTGTCTTGAAGAACATCTCAGTCTCCAGGTAAAGGGTGAGAAACCAGAGAGAAACAATTATTGATCAATGATAGAATAAAGAGCAACTCTTCATTATGTCAAGTAGTCATCTCTACCTCAGAGAGGGCTTCACAAAGAGCTAAAGATTCTAAGGACAATACAAGACTTTACTTTGGGCGATGGGAGCATGATGAAGTGTGCAGATGACGTTTTGTTGAGTTGTACACTTGAAATCTGTATGGTTTTGTTAATCAATGTCACCCCAACAAACTCCATACAAAAATAAAAACAACAAAATATAGGTTCTGGACTCGGATTACTCGCTGTGAAGCCTTGGGTGGGTTGCTTCACTTCTCCGAGAAAAATGGGTAAGACAACACCTACCTCATGGAGACTCTTGAAAGAAATAAGACGAAGCGTGTAAAGTGCACAGTACAGCGCCACGCACAGAGTGAGCAGCGATTAGAAAGTTGCCCTGGAGTTTACCAGGACCACGATAAAAGGCCACCCAGGTACCGGACACAGCATGTGTGAACCCAAGGAGAGCTCGTAGTCCTCGTTCTCTCATCTATAAAATATTACCTGACGGAGGGGTCCCTACATCATGACCTGCAGGAATTGGGTGAACCAGGAGCCCAGGGGCGTGTCCCCAAGGGCCAGATTAGCCCCTTACCCCAAACCGCCTCTACATACCTTACTTACCTCTGTCAAACTTCTTGCCCTCCGGGTCAATGTCTTTCACATCAAAAATATCTTCAAACAGAATGCCCGCCATGGTGAAAGGGCCACGAGAGTAGCACGGGGGACTGAGCGTGCAACCACGGCTAGGGGTACGCACACCCCGCGCGTGGGGAAAAGGTGGCGAGAGAGGAAAAACTAGCGCCTGAGGAGCAGCAGCGGGGCAACAGAATAACGCATGCGCACGGCCAGGCAGTAAGGCGGACACTTCCGCCTCCTGGCTCTCGCGGCTTCCGAAGTTCCGCTCCGAACGCCTGCTTCCCAAAGACTTCAGTAATTTGAGGGCGGATCTCAGGTCCAGATAACTCCACCCCAGGGCGGGATTACGGTAAATAAGCCCCACCTCCCGTCGAGGTGGCGCGGTTTCTCGCCACTCTGCTGAGGCTCTACTGCGCCCTCTTCAGGGTTCCTGTAGGAAAAACGAATGCACGGGGCTTACCTCAGCCTGGGACCTTGATCCTTGTCCCAGAGAAGCCCGGCCCTAGCCCTACCTTGCAGCTCTGCTTACCCGCCGAGGGCACAGTCCGCGCCGAGAAAAGGCGGAGCAGAACCCCGCCCCCAGAGCGCTGGGCAGTACCCAGCCCCTCCAGCTGGCAACCAAAGCCCCTCAGGCCGGCCCGAGCCAGCTCGGCCCTGCGGGATGTCACCCGAGCTGGGTCTTTTCAGTTTGGGAATTTGCCATGATGTCACTATGGGGAAGAGGAAAGCCTGCACTGTCCCCTCCCCTGGCACTGCACCCTCCACACCTCTGCCCTCCTCCACTGTGCCCCGCTCTCTTTCCCCACACCATCCCTACAGCCTGACATTGACCCCGTCACACTGCGCTCCAGAGCACTGACCGCTCCCCTCCACAGTCCTCTCCCTAAGGACACTGATCTCCTGTGTGCCCCTTCGTCCTGCACTGTCCTCGCCCAAGGACACTCTTCCCTTACATTGCCCCTTCCTCTCGAATGCTGGCTCTTCTCACACTTCCCACTTCTTGGGCACAGCCCCTCCTCCGGGCACCACCTCTGCTTCCCACACGTCCCTCCGTCCTGGCGCTGCCTCCTCCGGCACACTGCCTGTTTCCTGGTCACTGGCCTCTCCCCCGACACTATCTCTGACACACACTGAGTCCGTCTACCCTACGTTCACCCCACCCTCTGCTCTAGTCTTCTCCGGGCCCTGATAGAGAACTGAGAACCCCATCAGGCCATTCGCCCGCGGCGACGAGACGTCAGCGGCTATTCGGGTTTCACCTTGGGCCCTGCTAGAAAGAAGCGACCTCTGCCCCCCCCCCACACACACACACGCCCGCATCCCATGAGGAGCGCCGCCCGCACCTGGACCTCCGTTCCTCCGGCCTGTCTTTCCCTCACCACTTCCACCCCGCCCCCCTTCCTTCACACCCCGAAGTCCACGTCGCTCCAGGTGTACTTCCCTGCGAGACCCGCGGGGGGAGTAAAGGAGGAAGGGAGGAGATGAGAAAGACCGAGGGTCTCAGCTCCAAGCATCGCCTCTTCTCCTGGATCTAGTGTCTCCCTCCGAGTCGTCCCCCCAACCCCCAGCTTTGCTTCGCACTCCCGACGGAGCAGGGGCGCTTCCGAGCCGCTGGCCCCTCTGGAGAAGCAAGAGAAGGCACTACTCCAGAGAGAGAAGTGAGGGCCTGATGAGCCTGATTTAGACGGCTCTGCCGCCCCCGGCCCCAGCCCTACTTGTCTCCAGTCTCTCCCGCTCCGGCGCGGGGAGCTGCAGACCTGGCCCGCCCCTCCACGTGCCAGCGGACCCGCCCCCGCTCTGGCACCCAGCGCCCCTCTCCGCCTCCGGCCCCCGCCGAGAAGGGGCGCAGGCTGCCGTGTTCCAAGCGCCCCCTACCGCCTCTCCCAAGCCTGGGAGGCGTCCCCAAGGCAGACCCCAACCGGGCTGGGCCGGCCTCTGTGGATGGGCCGGCGGGCGGAGCAGCACCAAGGGCACCGCCCTCGGCCCGCCCGCCGAGGAGGGGACGCGAGCTGGAGGCTCTGCACTCGGCCGCCCGAGCTGCGGGGACGGGACGGGTGCCGGCGCGGGCTCTGCGGGCGGGGAGCCGAGTCCAGGCCGGAGCCCGAGCCGCAGCGGGAGGTCGGAGGGCTGTGCGCGGAGATGGCGGCCGCAGTGGCCGCGGCGGCCGCGGCGGCGGAGGAAGGGATGGAGCCGCGGGCGCTGCAATACGAGCAGACCCTGGTAAGTGAAGCCGAGCCGAGCCCAGAGGGGTGCGCTCCGGGCTGCTGCTTCTGGTTACCTTTGGAAGCGGGGGCCTATCCTAACTCGCCCCTGCCCTGTGAGCTCGAGAAACTGTGGCTCGAAGTCCTGAGGGACTAGAAGGCTAAGGAACAGGCTGCAAGCAGGTTTCTGGATGAGGCTGGCGACCTGCAGAGGACAAGATCAGGTGTTTGTCCCAGGTGTCCTTCCCTTTCCCTCCTTCGCCACCACGTTTTCTTTGCTCCTCCCCCCTGACCAACTGGGCCCAAGTCTCAGCACCCCACTACCCCTCCCCAGCACTGCTCACACCCGTTGAACTTTATCTCTCTGCACTCCTATCTCCACCATCCAAGACATTTTTCCTCTGTCCCCAGTAAGTGCATTTTCTGTGCTAGACATAGAAACAAGAGTGTGTGGAGAAAGATGGTCAGACCCAAACCGAGCCCTTCCCCCTTCAGGCTGGCAACCCAGCATTGGCAGGAACCCCTCTGTCTAAATGGGTGTGGAAATTGGGACCTTGGTCCATGCTTACTCTGTGTATCCAGCCCCCACTCACCCCAGAGGTGTTCCTTGACCTCATTATAAGCTGGGGTCCTGGGGTTCTGAGCTGACTCATGGCCACCACTGTAATGTAGTGTTTAAGAAGCCTTTTACCCCTTCTTGTGTCACTGGGGTGGAGGACCCAAACTCTAGGGAAGGGCTCCTTTTTAAACAGCTGGTCCTGGAATTTGCCCAGGAAGGAGACAGGGAGGGAATGTCTCCAGGAGGGGTGAGCCCCTGGGCTGTAATTGAGGCTGGGAGGTGCCCAGTTAAGAGAGGGAGTGACTGGATGAAACAGGATGACAGGGAGAGGTGGCAGGGGTGAGGGGAGAGCAAGGGTATAGGGGGAAGCCTTCACTGGAGTGGGAGGTGACTGTCCATCTGCATAAGCCAAGAACTGGGCCTTGGTCAAGGCAGCCAGGCACCTGGCCCTGAAATGTTGCACCAGCCCCATCCCCATCCCCGTCGCCTGGTCTTTATCTCTGGTGTGAGTTCTCAGGGTCAAGCTCTCTCCCAGGCACTCGCTGCTCCACTCTCCCCCTTCCCCTCCCGATTCCTTTGTCTTTCCCTCACAGCCTCACCTCCCACTCTGACACTGTGTCTGCCTCTTTATACTCTTTCTTTCTCTCCTTTCCTCCTCCCTTCTTCACCCTTCTCCTCTCTGCTCCTTCCCCAGGCCTCTATTCCCTCTCTTCCTCCTCTCTCCGGTTCCCTCGCCTCCCTTTCCCCACTCTCTATCTCGCTCACTCTGTCTCTATCTTTCCCTCCCTCTTCCCGCCCCCCACCCAGCCCCAACAGGAGCCCTTTGTGTCTCAAAGCTCTGCGGGTGGCAGCCGGAATATATTCCTCCCCACCCCCCAACACACGCCCAGCTTGGCAGGTCTAGCCAGGGCTCGGAACTCTCCCGTCCCATCACCCCAGCATCCCCAGTCACAGCCCAGCCATCAGTTTCTGCTGTCCCACTAACCACCACTGGACTCAGGGCAGCTCCAGAGCGGGCTGAGGCCACTAAGCACTCCCCACCCACCCAGAGAGACTTTCCACTCCCAGCTGGACTGGCAATGTGTGTGTTGGGGGAGAATAGGAACAAGGGGATTAGGGTGGGTGGAAGGGGTACAGCCGAGTCTGTCACAGGCCAGAGGCCCAGCAGAAACGTGATAAGGATTGAGGCCCTGCCTGCTCTTAGGCCCAACTCAGCTGCCCCCCCAGCTCCTTGAGGCCCTTATTGTTACCCAGATGCCATTGACCATCCCTTAGTCTCTGACCTTCCCTCTTCCCACTTTCAGGCTGCCTTAGGTTTTTCCATCTCTCCTCCTCTGGGGCATTCCCTCCCACTCCTCCTCAGTGCCCGCCCCCCTCAGGCCTGTGAGAAGAGGACTGTTATTCTGCCACCCCCAGAGCTGTGTCCCTGTACCTTGGCTGTCCTCATCACTCTGGCCAGGACAGTCCCCACAGTCTGCAATGTGCATTGTTCCCACATACCAAGCCAAAGTGGGACCTGTGGGTTCAAGAGGGGGTATATAATATGGGGGCTGGGAGAAGGGGAGCTGAGACCCCAGGGGCCCTCCCTGAATCCCCTCTCAGCTCACACGCAGGGCTGCTAACCCCATCTTCCTCATTGCTCAGATGTATGGCCGGTATACTCAGGACCTTGGGGCCTTTGCCAAAGAGGAAGCTGCTCGGATCCGCCTGGGAGGGCCCGAGCCCTGGAGGGGTCCGCTTTCCCCTTCATCTCTCCCAGAGTTCCTGGAATATGGACAGAGTCGTTGTGCCAGATGCCGCAGTGAGACTTGGGTTGGGGCAGGGGGTCTGGCTGTGCTGTGCTAGGGGCACAGAGGCCATTCATTACAGCTTCCCTTTGTGGGGGTGGGGGAGGCCGGGTAGGGGCACTTGGTGTCAACCTCCTCCTTCTTCCCTTCCCCACTCCTAGTCTGTTCAGTACGCTGTCATAAGTTCCTAGTGTCCAGGGTTGGTGAAGACTGGATCTTCCTGGTCCTGCTGGGGCTCGTCATGGCGCTGGTCAGCTGGGCCATGGACTATGCCATTGCTGCCTGTCTGCAGGGTAAGGACAGAAGCTGACAGGGGAGGGCTAGGAAGCACCAACCTGCCTCCTCCATGCCACACTTGTCCAAGTATGTTGGCTACTTGGCCAGCCTGAATGCCCATCTTTAGACATAATCACTGCCACTCCCACAGGCTATGACTTCTTGCCTCCCCTCTCCAACTGACCCTCTTACCTACAATGATCTCCATCACACTGAAGGCCCTCCTGCTAGGGCCCCTTGTACCTGGGCTCTGTGTGATACACCTGGGAACAGACTCTCATATCAGTATATGTCCCAGGTGGCCAGGTGGGGACTGGGTGTTCCCCTCAGGATCCAACAGCACGTCCTCTCCCCACAGCTCAGCAGTGGATGTCCCGGGGCTTGAACACCAGCCTCTTGCTCCAGTACCTGGCCTGGGTCACCTATCCTGTCGTCCTCATCACTTTCTCAGCTGGATTCACGCAGATCCTGGCTCCTCAGGCTGTCGGTACAGTAGGAGAGGAAGGGAGGGCAGAGGTGGAACCTCCTGAAACGGGTATATCAAATTACTCTCCTGGGACTGTACCCTCTCCAGGGTCTGGCATCCCCGAGATGAAGACCATTTTGCGGGGTGTGGTGCTAAAGGAATACCTCACCCTCAAGACCTTTGTAGCGAAGGTCATCGGGCTGACCTGTGCCCTGGGCAGTGGGATGCCCCTTGGCAAAGAGGTAACTGCAGGTTGGGGAATGAAAGAGTGCCTCCCAGTGGAGGAAGAAGCCAGGCCAGGGTCAGGGTGTGCCCCAGCCCCACTCACCGCCTACCCCCACCCACAGGGCCCTTTTGTGCACATCGCAAGCATGTGTGCTGCACTGCTCAGCAAGTTCCTCTCCCTCTTTGGGGGCATCTATGAGGTAAGGGGGACCCTGGAGAAGGACAGAGGAGAGGGGTGGGCTGCTGAGCTTGGCTGACCCCCCTTTTCACCACTCTCACCAGAATGAGTCCCGGAACACAGAGATGCTGGCCGCTGCCTGTGCCGTGGGAGTGGGCTGCTGCTTTGCAGCACCTATTGGAGGTAGGTAGCCAGCCAAACCCCCTGCCTTGCCCTTGGCCTGGCCTCCTTTGCTCTCCTCATCTGGCTCTGAGTCCTGAGGCCAGGCCTAGGCCTCATGCGGCACTCTCCCTGCCCCCTTACAGGTGTTCTGTTCAGCATTGAGGTCACCTCCACCTTCTTCGCAGTGCGGAACTACTGGCGGGGCTTCTTTGCTGCCACCTTCAGTGCCTTCATCTTCCGGGTCTTGGCAGTCTGGAACCGGGATGAAGGTAGGGGAGTCCTGGGGATGCCAGGAGCCCCTGAGATGGCTCAGGTGGGGCCCTCAACGCCACACCTGCCTCCCTCTGCTACTTTGCCTTCCCTTCAGAAACCATCACTGCTCTCTTCAAAACCCGGTTCCGGCTTGACTTTCCCTTTGACCTCCAGGAGCTGCCAGCCTTTGCTGTCATTGGGTGAGGAGCTAAGAGAGCTGGGGCCTGTCAGAGAAGAGGAGGTAAAAGAGGCAAGACTCTGTTTTACAATGGTGCTTCTTCCCTCTCCAGTATTGCCAGTGGCTTCGGGGGGGCGCTTTTTGTCTACCTGAACCGGAAGATTGTCCAGGTGATGCGGAAGCAGAAAACCATCAACCGCTTCCTCATGAAGAAGTGAGCTGGCTTTGGGCTCCTCTCTAGGCTGCTTTGGGTTGTGTGATGGTCACAGCAGGCTGGGGATGGGATGACAGAGGAGCTGGCATATAGTAGCCCAGTCAAAAATAGGCACTCCATTGAGAACATTAGCCAATGGTGTTTTGTATGTGGATTGACTATTTCGGCTCTTAAGTGAATTACCTGAAAATTGGTACTTCTGATTTTTATCTCTGGAGCACAGCTCTCTCCATTGTGACCGGAAGATTGGGAGTGGGGAGGTCTGAGACGTGACTTGTGTTGGGACTAATGTCCTTCAGGGAAAGGGCAGCCAACTGAACCTGCTCCCTATGGCACCTTTGTCCAACTTCCTACGTGACCCCAGCTTCCTTCCCTAACACTGACCTTCAGTCTAAGTCATCAGAAAGAAACAGCCAGAGGCAGAAACTTCTCCACTCTCGTACAATGCGCCCTTCAGCTAGGGCTTCTGAGCGCAAGGGGAGGAGACAGCTCAAAGCTGTCCCAAAGAGGCCTTGGAGGTGGACTTTCTGCCACTGCTACCCACTTAGGGAGGCAGGAGCCAACAGAAAGCTGTTTGAGCCATAATAACCCCAGATGGCCATCACCCTTGGAGCCATCACTTCACAAACAGCAAAGGCGGCCTTCTCTCAGAACTGTGTACTTTTATATAAGAGCCAAGGCTCTGCTGTGACCTCAGCCCTAAGGCATATGAGGGCACCCAGCCTCTCACCAGTCTGTATAAGTGCACCACCCATGTTTGATGCTGTGAAACCTAACATCTCTAGGCGCCTACTCTTCCCGGCTCTGGTGACTCTGCTCATCTCCACTCTGACCTTCCCCCCTGGCTTGGGACAGTTCATGGCTGGACAGGTAACTCCAGGCAGAACAGGAACGTACACTTTCCCCTTGGGAGGCATCCCTTCTAAAGCCAACAGCCCCTGCTCTCCTATGGGTCCCTTCCCTTCATGCTGTCTGTTCCCCAGCCTGAGGCACCCTTTTCACCTATAGCTCTCACAGAAAGAGACACTGGTCACTCTGTTTGACAACCGGACATGGGTCCGCCAGGGCCTGGTGGAGGAGTTAGAGCCAGCGGGAACGTCCCAGGCCTGGAGCCCACCGCGTGCCAATGTCTTCCTCACCCTGGTCATCTTCATTCTCATGAAGGTGGGTCTCCTTACAGATGTATAGCTAATGCTTACATAGGCACCATTCTCAACACTTCCCATATATTAACTCTTTTAAGCCTTACAACAGTGCTGTGGAAAGGCACTATGAGTCCCCCTGTTTTAAAGATGAGACATTGAGACATAAAGGGGTTGTAAGTGACCCAACGTCACATAGCTAGTGGCAAAGTGAGAATTTGAACCCAAGCCATCTTGTTCTGGAGTCCTTCATTCCTTCACCTCTGGGGGGTTCTGGGATAACTGGGAGGTTTATTACCAGACAAGCAATGAAGGCTCCTTGGGGTGGAGCTGGGGCTGTGTGGAATCAGGTGGTCCCTCTGCCTGTTTGAACTGCCTCCTGCCTGCAGTTCTGGATGTCTGCACTGGCCACCACCATCCCAGTGCCCTGTGGGGCCTTCATGCCTGTCTTTGTCATTGGTGAGTCCTCAGTTGCCTGTTCTCCCATCCTGCCCGCTTCCCACCCTCTGGCTGTCCCCTGGCCATCACTTCTCTGCCTGGGAGTGGGTGTTCATCCAGCCCCAGCCCCAATGTCCACCCCCCACATGACTGTCCCCTACACTGAATGACCCACTGGCCCCTCCCCCACCCTCTGACCCTCTCTCTTCCTAGTGCCCCCACCCTCCCCCTCCACTACCTGTTTCTCTTCCCACCCCCCTCCCTGAAGGAGCAGCATTTGGGCGTCTGGTGGGTGAAAGCATGGCTGCCTGGTTCCCAGATGGGATTCACACAGACAGCAGCACCTACAGGATTGTGCCTGGGGGCTATGCAGTGGTGGGTGAGTGCTCCAGGTCCCCATCTGTCCTGGAAAACCTCTGGTGGGGCCACAGGGTGTGGGGCTCTGGTGCCCCCTGCTGGCAGAAACCAGGCTTCCTTCAGATACAGAAACCCAGTTCCGGGGACTGTCCTGGGCAGCCCTGAGGGTACCCACAAGACTGTCCTAAGGTGGGGAGGGTCATCTGGTCCCTGGACACCCTGAGGAGACTAAAAGTGGCTGTCTCCAGGGGCGGCTGCGCTGGCAGGAGCAGTGACACACACAGTGTCCACGGCCGTGATCGTGTTTGAGCTCACAGGCCAGATCGCCCACATCCTGCCCGTCATGATCGCCGTCATCCTGGCCAATGCTGTTGCCCAGAGCCTACAGCCCTCCCTCTATGACAGCATCATCCGGATCAAGAAACTGCCCTACCTACCTGAACTGGGCTGGGGCCGCCACCAGTACGGAGGGCCGGGCAACCGAGGGGTTGTGGGTGAGGGCAGAAGATGTCCTAGGGCCCCTTCACACCCACCTCCAGCAAGGTCCTCAGTCAGTGAAGCTGGGAGACCAGCCACCTTGCTCCCTCCTGGCCAGAGCTCCCCTTGGCCATGCCCTGGGGGAGTCGTGGCCAGCACTGCCTGATCTGGACAAAGTTGGGGAGTACTTCTTGGCCCTTAGCCCTTGTCCCCATGAGTTCTAGCCCTTCCCCCTGGGAAGGTAGTGCTCCATGCTGACCACAAACCAAGTGCCTCTCTCTGCCCCCAGACAGTACCGGGTTCGAGTGGAGGACATCATGGTGCGAGATGTTCCCCATGTGGCCCTCAGCTGCACCTTCCGGGACCTGCGGTTGGCACTGCACAGAACCAAGGGCCGCATGTTGGCCCTGGTAGAATCCTCGGGTGAGATCAGGAGGGTCCCCGGGTGCTATGAACATTTCCCAGGTCCCTGCACAGGAAGTGGGAGGGAACAGGAGCTCAGGACCAGTCTCCTTGGTCCCAAAGGGCATAACCAGCACTTGCCAGTCAGGGCTTTCCCTCTGGTGTGTGGCCGGTGTCCAAAACCCCACCCTGCATGTATGAGAAGGCTGGGGGCTCTGGAAAGGGCCTTGCCGTCAGCTCCTGAGTACTTCCACCTGCCCATTCCAGAGTCAATGATCCTCCTGGGCTCCATTGAGCGCTCACAGGTGGTAGCACTGCTGGGGGCCCAGCTGAGCCCAGCCCGCAGGCGGCAGCATATGCATGAGCGTCGAGCTGCCCAGACTCCACCACCACCTGATCAGGAGAGTTCCCCCAGCCCTGAGACCTCCGTCCGCTTCCAGGTGAGAGGAAAGCCCAGCAGTCACATAAATTTCCTCCTAAATGTTGTTGTGTAGACTGATCAGGATCCTGGCTGGTTTGGCTCAGTGGATTGAGCGTCGGCCTGCGAGCTAAGTGTCGATGGTTCGATCTTCCAGTCAGGGTACATCAGAGAAGGAAAACTCTGACTCCAAAAAACCTCCGCTGCCTTGCGGCATACCTCTTCAGGGGAAAGGCTAAGGGAGTAAACCCCGACAGAAAATCCGGAGCCGGAGTCCCTAAGGCGGTTTGACATTGTAGTCAACACCGGCAACTCCTGCGGCGCACCTGAAACCAAGCTGTATTGACTCCGTCTTTCCCTTGGACCCTTCAGCTGCGAAGAGAGGGGGGGTCTGCAGCATGGGCAACAGCAGACCCTCCATATCACCCTGCCCAGGCTCTGTAGCTTCAGCTTCACTGGAGAGGACACTCCAGCGTCATCGCAAGATGTCGATTCAACACGGGAGGAGACAGATACCGTGTCACTCCCGAGTTGGACTGCACAACCATTCTCGGTGGTGCAGATAGACTCTTAAGAAGCTACACCATCGTCTCTCGAGACAGACGGCTGCCGACGAGACTGATCAGGAGGGTGACCTAGAGGCATCCTGGGGCCATAGACTCACCAGCCCCTTCTGCCCATGCAGGTGAACACAGAGGACTCGGGCTTCCCTGCTGCTCGAGGGGAGACTCACAAGCCCCTGAAGCCTGCTCTCAAGAGGGGGCCCAGCAACTCCATGAGCCTCGGGGAGAGTCCCCCAGGTGAGCCAAGCACCCACTAGCACCTTCCTCCAGCCTCTGAGGCTGCACAGGGTCTTTGCACACCTTTTGGCTGGGGCACATCCCAGCTAAGAGGCTGCCTGAATGGACCCGGGGTAGAACCAGGAGACCTCTCTCCTTGCCCTCCTCCCCTCCCCTCGAAGATGACATTGCCCTAGGGCCTTGTGTTTGGTAACACAGGGAACGTGGAGCAGGCTGGCATCGCCCTCAGGAGCCTCTTCTGTGGCAGTCCACCCCCCGAGGCAGCTCCGGAGGTGAGTGGCTGGAACCTCTCCATCTGGCTCTTTCTTTCCAGCTCTCTCTCTGACGCTGAGATAACCTCTCCATTAGCTCTGTAGCACCTGCTTCCGTTCTCCCTGCCCTTCTGCCCTCCTAGATGCCAGCTCTGTCCCTGCAGGGCACCCTTCTCACAGCTCCACCACTCCTCTCACCTCCCTCCTCCCTATAACACCAATTCCTCTTCTCTCCTGTTCGGCTCTAACAAAGTTGGAGAAGTCGGAATCATGCGACAAGCGCAAGATGAAGCGGGTCCGAATCTCCCTGGCAGTAAGTACCCACTTCTTTCTGCAGCTTAGGAAGCACTAGACAGGGCAGGCCAGGGTCTAAGTGGTAAACCTCCCCCAGTGGCGGGGACACACCCCCTTTCCTCAGTCCCAGGTGTGAGCCTTCCTCCCTCCCTCCTAGAGCGACTCAGACCTGGAAAGCGAAATGACCCCTGAGGAGGTAAGGTGTGACTGGACTCTGGACTCTCTTTCTTCTGGGATGTGTTCAGTCATCATCTTGGCTTCTGTCCCCATGGGAGGGACCATGGGGTAGGAAAAAAGGGCAGACCAGCTTTCTGGGAGGTGAGGGCCGCCATTTGCACCATCTCCCTAACCCTTCTGGTCTCATACCTTCAGATTCTGGAGTGGGAGGAGCAGCAACTAGATGAACCTGTCAACTTCAGTGACTGCAAAATTGACCCTGCCCCCTTCCAGCTGGTGGAGAGGACCTCTTTGCACAAGGTGAGGCCAGCAACCCAGGGCTGGCCTGGGCTCTCGGGAGCACTGGGTGAGGATCTAAGTCCTCCTCCCACAAGTTTGGACTCAAGCCAGTGGGGAAAAAAAGGACAGCAGAGAGTAGGCTCTGTGCTGATATGTTTTTCAAACACATTATTTCAAATGATTGGAGGCCAAGAGCCAGGTCCCCTTAGCCTCCTCCTGCTTGTGGTGGAATCAGGCATCATTTTTCCTCTTCTCGGCCTTGTCCCCCAGGGAACTCTGGACCAAAGCAGCAACAAAGACAGGGCTCAAGCTGGGTGGAAGCCAGAAGGCCAGGCCAGGCTCGGGTCAGAGCTGGGAGGGAGGCTGCCAGCTCTCAACAAGGCTGATACACCCACACTGAAAAAAATGGGTGAGAAACAGGCAGGATAAGAATATCTAACAAACAAGCTAGCAAACATCCAAGTAGGGGTTGGGACACCACAGAGAAGAGATAAACAAAGATGAGAAACGCCCAGTGGGGGGCTTGGAATGTCAGACCCCAGAAAGTCTCCCTTCATGTAGGCCAAAGGAAAACTGGTAAGGACACAGGAAGACAGCTCATCAGAAGGGCAAAACCAGCCTGCAGAAATGGGGAGGAAACCTGAGTGCAGACAGATTGGTGGTGGGTGAGGCTGACATTAGAGGAGGGCAGGGGGTCTCTGGAGGACAGCAGCGGCAACACTGGGCACCTTCAGGCTTCTAAGTGAAGGCAGGGAGTGCAGGCACACCTGCAGACTGCTAGAGCAGAAACCAAGAGGTGTTTTAGCTAACTTGTCAGATTCAATGTGCAAACCCCTGAGGCATGGGGATGTGGCTCATGGGAGAGCACTCCCAAGGTCTGCAGCTGGGACGATCAGCTTAGAGGAAAACTGCCGAAGAGCCAGCTTAGTGTGGACAAGCAGGGGTCTGGGCAGGAAGGGCAGAGGAAAAAAAGAGAATTTTTTTTTTTAAAGCAAAAAAGTACTAAAGGAACTTACATACTTTTGGGTAAAGACCTCAGATCAAAGTTGAGTGGGGAACTGCAGTGCAGTTGCAAGAAAAAAAAAAGAGAGAGACAGGCCTGAGAATAATACATCTGGCTTTTCTATAAAGCCTTTTTTTCCTAAAACCTCTAAAGCTTTTCCATCATCTTAGTCCTCAAACATCGCATAAAGATGATGCTGCTGCTGACATTTTTTAGTGCCTGCTATGTGCCAGGCACTGCAGGGCTAAGCCGTTCACGTGTTTAATTTAATCTTCACAACCACACTGTAAGATAGTATGATAGTCCAGTTGTTATAGATGAGGACATTGAGATTCAGAGAGATTAAGCTAGTTGACCAAGGTCACACAGCTAGTATGAAGTAGAGCCAGACCTGGAATCCATGATTGTCTGACCCAAAATCTATGGATTTAACCATTTTAATACACAGGGTAACTGAGACAAGGAGTGGGTCACTTGCCCGAGTCATTATAGCAGTCAGACCAAGAGCCTAAGTTTCCTGGCCCCAGGCCCAGTATTCTTTAAGAGAGCCACACTGTCCCTCTCCCTGTCAATTCACTGTTCCCAGGCCCAAGAAATGCAGGCCCTCCAATCAGCTCCCTGGTGTCTAATTAAATTAAAGTGAAAAAGAACAAAGTATGTGTTTGTTACAAACTTAAAAATCAGAGGAAGAGAAGAAGCCTTTGAGGAACCGACTAACAAAAGTACAAAGAACTAGAAGTGATAAGAACATTAAAGATTAGCATTCAAAATGTCCTCGCAGGCCTGAGGAGTCAATAAGTAGTAGCCCAATTAAGCTCAGGAACGGAACACAGGGTCAAAGGAATACACTGGAGACTATTTAGGAACCTGTGCAACTGGAGATCACCGTATCAGCTAAGTACCACCTTCATTCAAAGGCCACCTGCAGGGAAGCCATGGATGGAGGTGGGGAAAGCTAGAGTGCCAACACTGCTGAACCCAGGTCCTCACTCTGTGGCGTGTTAGCTCGCTGTGTAAACTTGTCAAACTTCTTGGTCTCTAGGTGCTTCACTTTCCTTATCTGTAAACTGGGGATCATAGTACCTACATCATAGGGTTTTCTGAGGATTAAAGGAGTTGATAACATGTGAACTAGTTAAAACAGTATCTGGCACATAGTAAGTATTCAACGTATTTTAGAAATTACTATTACTACTTATACTTACAGGGGAACAATAGGAGACTTTAAAAGATGATATCATGAGGGAATTGTGCAAAAAAATTATGTTTTCAGAAGATGAATGATTATGTGAGGCTGGAAACTGGGGTGCTTGGTGGAATCTGAGGCTGGAAAGACAGTCTAGGGTGGGCTTGGAAAGTGTCTTATGGACCATTCTGGGGAGTCTGGGCTCTAACTCAAGTTTGAGAAAGCTGATAGGATGGCAGAGCCGAATTGGTTGAAAGGGAGGCAGAAAGCAGAATTCATTAGGATGTTACAGGTCCATCCTGGTGAAGATGGTGAGGGAGTCAGGGAGAATGGCCAGGATGTTCAGGAAGTATATCAGGAAGGCTTAGTGACTGCCCAGGACAAGTGGTTTGCAAACCTAAGAGGCATATAGCCTGCCAGCGGGTCACTCTGATTAGGACTGTGGGTAATAGAAAATCCAGGGGAATGATTTAATAGGATCCTTGAGAGAGGATGAGATGGATTATTAAAATAAGAAGACAAGGCCCAGGGATTATTAAAACAGGAAATCTTATGATAAAGATATGTTTTCCTATGAAATCAGAGGAGGAAATTAAAAATAACTTGTAGCATGTAGGATTCAAGGGACTTGCTAAACACGTGACAGTTATGACACAGGTAGTAAAGGAGCACAGAAAAGCTTATGCTAATACTGAACTTCTAGCTCCTTTTATAAGTACTGTCACGCCTTCGAAGGAGAAAGTGAGGAAAGTTCTGGAAGTTCTTTCCTAAAGAATTCAGCAACTATATAAGAAAACATTTTTAAAGTGTGTTAAGACAATTAAAATGACTTCTGAGTAACTGGTACTCAAGAAGCTGGGGTATTAATGCCCATTTTGATTCAAGCATTAAGCCAAGAGGCTTACAAGTAAACTGAAAACAGTGTGATAAATGATAGGCCAAAAATTCCAGGAACTGCTGAGTCAGTGAGTGTTTTTCAAGACATCTGGCCCAAGAAAATCCACTTAGAGCACAAGGGGAACTAGCTGACAATTTCTGAACCCTTGGTGATTACATTTGAAAGCTTGGGGGAGGGCCCAAAGCAAGAAAAACATGGGCAGGGAATGGGGAAGACAGATGTCTCCTGGACTGTAAGCTAAATCTCACAAGGACCGGGGATGCTTTGGGCCCCAGAAAAGGCAAACTATATGAGAGAGATAGAGTGCTGCAGGCCAAGATCGAAGGTCAGAGCCAGGGTGAAAGGATGTCTTAAATGGCCAGCCAACCCAGCACACTAAGGTGAGGTGAGAACAGTTGAGAGCCCATACCCCTACAGGGGTGTGTGGAACTTTCTCCTGGATAGACCCATGACTACTCAGACACCTGCCGGGGACCACTAGCACAGTGCTTCCTCCCTCTAGTGTGACGAAAAGTGGCCTGGCGCAGCAGGGCCACTTCTTACTGATGACCCTGAGCAATGTCACTTCACCACTGAGCCTCATGCTACCTGTCCTGTAGAATGGGTGTCATACTTCTCAGCACAGTGCTGAAATTCAACACCAATGTATGACTTAGCTGGGCGCCTGGCCAGTCATTAGGTGTCACATTTGAACAGTTGTTTTCTCCTCCATTCTCCTAACATGGGATGAAGAATCCTTCCTCTGTTTTCCCATCAACGTAAAGATTCCCACTATCAAGTTTCTGAGGGTTGGTTGTGCATTCTCATTATTCTTTTCCCTCTGGTTGTCCTCCCCACTCCCCCCACCAGCTGTGGCTTCCCTCCTATCCCTTCCCCAACCCAACACTTTGTCCTGTGCCCCTCTCCCCATGTACATGAAGTCCAGTGTTTTTCTCCCCACCCTGCAGACTCATACCATCTTCTCACTGCTGGGAGTGGACCACGCTTATGTCACCAGTATTGGCAGACTCATTGGAATTGTCACTCTGAAGGAGGTAAGACGACAGTGGCCATCAAAGCCACTTCCACTTCCAAAACAGCACGGAGGCTTATGTCTCGCTCACCTGGGGGAAGTGCTGGGGAGGAGTCGAGACAGGGAGTTCCATGCGACCCTCTCACCTTTCCAGCTCCGGAAGGCTATTGAGGGCTCTGTCACTGCACAGGGCGTGAAAGTCCGGCCGCCCCTCGCCAGCTTCCGTGACAGTGCCACCAGCAGCAGTGACACAGAGACCACTGAAGTGCATGCACTCTGGGGGCCCCGCTCCCGCCACGGCCTACCCCGGGAGGGCAGCCCTTCTGACAGTGACGACAAGTGCCAGTGAATTCTTCAACGGGCAGCCTGGGATGGTGGTGGCCTTGGCTGTCCGCCCAGGTCCTACAGCTCTCCTGTTCCTTCTGCCTTGGGGAAGCAGGAGGCAGCTACAGCTAAAGGCTGGAGCCCCAGACCCTTTTCCAGACTGAGGGCACCAGCTTCTCCCACTTCTTCCTACCTGGAATCTGACCCAGCACCCACCAGCAGCAAGTGTTCCTTCCCAGGGCAGGAAGATCAGGCACTGGCCTGGCAAGAGGGCAGTGGGGTCACTGGACCCCCACTGCCCCTTTGAGGAGGAAAGGGGCAGAACTAAGATGGGTTTATACTGAAACCTCCAATGACCAGATGTATATAGAGATTTACAAAGATTTTTATATTAATTTAATAAAACAAATTCTCAAGTAGAACAAAATAAACACCTAATGAGCCACTTATATATAGAATGCCTGTGCCCATCAGCTCGTGTTCTTACCTTGGGCCCTCTTACCTGCCAAAACCTATAAGGCCTGAAATCTGTAGCAACCTATACCCCCGTGGCCATAACTCCAGAGCCTGCTTTCCATGGAATGCAGGATCTGCAGAGGCCTCCACTGCTTGGTCATCAACACCCTGGCTGCCCCCAGTACTGTTGGCTTTGGCCCTTCCTCCAGCCAAGAAAGGCACTACCCTCTTTCCTCCCCAAGGAGAGACACTCCCTCATGACTGTCACCCGTTGGCACAATTCCCAGCCCTGCTCAGGCATCAGCAGATAACTGCCTGGCCACCCATGTGGCCCCCTGGTGGCCCTCCCTGGAAGAACATGGAAGTCACAGCTCTTAGCAACCAGAGCCACCTGCTCTTTCAGGAACTGCACCCTAAGAACTGGATGAATGCAGCAGCCTGGTGGGCTGGGAGCCACAGGGCCCCTTCCCACACATCCTACAAGGGACAGGGAAAGGGCCCAGACCCATTCAGGGCAGTCAGCAGAAGGGTGGAGGGTACATGCTTTCATCATTCCAATGCCTCCCAGAGAAGATCCAACTGAAAGAATAGACCAAAACCCCTCTTTTTCTTTAGAAAAAAGAAGATTTAGAGACCATGGAGAGGTGAAGCACAGCACGAGCCCAGCTGGGAGAGGGGCACTGGGGGACGGCTCGACCCGTAGGCCCCCCAGATGGGGGTGAGCTATCAAGCACTGCATGTGGACTTAGAGGTGAGGAGAGAAGCAGAGAGGAGAGAGGCAGAGGGGGGCAGGGGAGGCCAGACTCCCTCCCATTCTGTCCCACACAGCCCAGTCATAACCACCCCCTCAGGGGTTCACACCATCAGAGGAGGAAATATGTAGAGTTTTTTAAGAACATGACATCACTCGGCCACAGCTGTAGCCATGCCCCAGGGGCCCCGGGCAAACCCCGGCAAACCCCAGGAGTGGGGACTGGACATGCGCCCCCAGACTGGTCCCTGCCTCCTCTCTAGACACTTTCATGCAAAACACACAATGAGGAGTGAGTGCTCCAAGGAGCCCTCTAGGCTCTGGAGCTCTGCTGGAAGCCTCGAGCTCACACTTGGGCACAGAGGCTCTGCCCCCAGCAGCAGCCAGGGGGCACATGCCACCACCAGGCATGATCTGCGTCACTGTTCCTCCGGTTCTACCTCATCCTCATCTAAGGACACCACCCCAGAAGAAGCCACGTCAGAGGCTTGCCGCTGCCGTTCCCAGTTGCCCACCGGTGGTGGCAGGCAGAGCGGCTGGCAGTCCTCGCAGGGAGCTGGCTCCTCCTCGGCGGGGGAAAGGCTGGACTCTGTGAGGGGCAAGTTGTAGAGCGAGTCCTGGGCCTCCAATGGGCCCAGGCTGCGAAAGGCACTTTCCCGGCTGGGGGGCAGTTTGGCAAGGAGCAGCTCTTCACCCAGCAGCTGAGAGGCCAGGTGGGCCGGGGAGCCCAGCAACCCGTCCTCCAGGCTGCACAGACTAGAGCACAGGGTGTCTGGGGACACGGTCTGCGAGCAGTCGCTCTCAGGCTCCACGGAGCCCTGGCGCAAAGGCCGAGAAAATCGGTGACCGGTGAAGAGGTCCTGGAGGTGAGGTCCCAGGGGCAGCTGCCCAGCCATGTCTGTTGGGAGAGAGAAAAGAAAGAGCCCTGCTAGCTCCATCTCAACTGGCCAACCTGGAAGCCACATTCTCCCCACTCTGCCTTGACACAGCTCTGGGGACCGTGGGTAAGTGCCAGGGAACTTTAGGCAAGTCACTTAACCTCTGCCTCAATTTCCTTAATGGAGAATTAGGGGTTCTAATATATCTACCTTATCGGGGTGCTGAGAGAACAGAGTATGGCACACAGTGAGAAAGTGATAAATTCAGGGATACCGTAAGTGGCCATGTAGATTGTTCACTGCACAAGGGGAGCCTGTCCAAGGCAGTGAGGAAGGGCCGAAATTCAGCCCTCACTCTGCTCACCAAGCAACATGCCCTGGCATGGGGCCATGCCCACCAGAGAAATGAGTACCTTTTTCAAATCTGCACAAAGATTCCACATGGGCTAGTAGTGGTCTTGAATAAATGTTAGTTATTATCATTGAACCAGGGGCAAAACAGGCCTTGAACTCAATCAAACAAAAACACTACGGTCAGGTCTGTCTTGGTCTCAGGCACTCAAATCAGTGCCCTCTGGACCACAGCAGCAGTCTCCAACCTGCTCTAACATACTGCCCACCTCGGAGAACTTGTTAATTGCTAGCGGGGTGAGGGCGTGTGGAGGCAGTCTTCAAAGGCAACAGGGTGGGGGAGATGGTGGCTTGAGGATTAAGCCCAGAAGCTACAGAGAAAGCCCGCCATGTGGCCCTGAGAACGGAAGATGAAAGGAAGGCCTCGCACAGCTGCACAGCCCTGCGGGGTCCCCTCTGTAAGCAGTGGTAGAGAGAAAGGCCCCCTAACCTGGAATGCGAGGAGAATGCTGAGCTGGAGCCAGCAGCCCTGTGGGCAGTCCAGGCCCAGCAAGCTTCCTGTTTGCCTGGGGCCAAGCCCTGTGAGGTGCTGTGCTGTTGCACTATGGTTCATCTGTGCTGCCACAGCCAGCCAGGAGGCTGCCTTGAGAGAACTTTCAGAGGCAAGACACTCCCAGAGACATGGCTCTACAGAAGATGCTAGTGAAGTCTCTGAGGCTTTTATTTGCAGGGGGGGGGGGGGGGGGGGGCGCTGAAGGGCCCAACTGCACAGACAGGCAGAGAAGGCTCAGCACCTGTGAGAAAGGAACTACTCCATTTCCACCTGCTGACTGCCCACCTACGAGGGTGGACAGCCCTCCTGCCCATGGAAGGTCAAAGACTGCCTAGACAGAGTCTGCCTCTCTCTGTTCTCCTTCCAAGGGCTGAGGACATCCTGGATCTCCCCTTCCAAAGTCTGAGCTCTGAATCAGATGGCCTCTCAGGCAGTTCCACCCCAGACAGCAGCACTAGCACAGAATTTCCCCTCACCTGAGTCAGTTCCCCCAGCAAAGTCCTCATCATAGGATTCATCAGTGGAGTCCTCACCATCCACTGAAGACCATGCCCGGAGCTTGGCTTCTGCAATGGCAAACTGCTCAGCCACTCCTGTTGGGAAGGACATGGAATTCATTAGCAGAGGTGAGCTAAGATCAGGGCTTAGCTTGGAGATAAGAAGGGGAAGACACAGGGATGTGGAAAGATTCCAACTCCCACATCAGGCCCAAGGAGATGGGAGACAGCGTCCCTATGACAAATGCGTGGCTGATCTTTGGTCACTCACCTGCTGCAAAGCGAGCCTCTTGTTCACCCTCACTGAGATCTGAATAGGAGGAAAAGGCTGATTCCAGAGCAGCAGGCGAGTCACTTGGCTTGCTCCAGCCCTTCCACTCAATGAGGTGAGCCACTCGACCCTGGGCCATGGCAGTGGGCTTGGTCACGTGGTCCTTCACCACCTGGGAAATACCTAGAGGCGGGGCAGAGTCAGATGACCTCATAAGAGCATGGGTCAAGGAGCATCTGGGAGGGGAATGGAAGGGTGATGGTAATGAGGGTCCACATGTGCCTTTGTGGGGGCTGGGAGAAAACAGAGAAAGCAGCAGGAGCTCACAGGATACAACCCCCAAGGACATGTGCAAAAGGGAGAGTAAAGGACCAAATGGCCAGAGGCATGGGAGGAGGGTGCATACCATGAAGGGAGGATCTGGCCAGCGCAGCAATCTCCTGGATAGTTAGGGCTCTCCGGGACTTGGGCAGCATCGCGATTGTGTCTCCAACATTCACCTTGGGTGACAGTATGAGAGGGTGAGTTGCTTCTGAGAGCAGTGTCCTCCCACATGCCCATACCCCACCCAAGACATCAAGGGAATACAGGAGCTGGGAAGAGATGCCAGGGCAGCACATGTGTCCCAATGGCTCCTGGGATATGTAAGATAAGAAGCCAGGATCAGCAAACCCTGTCCTCCCAGGGAGCAATGGAGACGTGAGGCTGGCCCAAAGGAGCATAACTGCAGCCAACCCTCCACCTTCCCAGCTCCTAGAAGGGAAGCAGTTCAGGAAGAACCATGGAGTAGGGTCTTTGAGAAAAGAAAAGAGGAAGGGAGAAGCATATAGCATCCAGGTCCCCTTCCTTTTGCCTCTCTCCTCCTTTCAGTCTTCAGACCCACATTCTGGCTGTTTCTAGAGCCTAGCATGACCACAAACTCAGCATGACCAAAAACAAACCCCACACCTCCTCCCCATATCTGGCTCTTCTTCCAGACCTCCTTTATACTTTGCATCACCCCCCCCCCATTCTCCCCTTCAGCCTGGCTCCAAACCTCAGCATTACCATCAACTCTCCCGTAACCTTTTCTTACCCATCTCAGTTGTTAAGACGTAGTGGTGAATCTCCAAACTGCCTCTAATACTTCCCTCATTCTTTGCCACGGCCCTTCCTCCAGCCCTCAGTGCTCCTTGCCCAGATAAGCACAGTGGTGGTCCCCCAGGCTCCTCCAACTCCATGCCATCTTCTCAGCCTCATATGTTGTGTAAGTGTTCCCCTTCCCCCTTCCCATGTCAGCTGGCTCTTTCTCATCTTTGGGGTCTTGGCTGAAATATCACTCCCTCAGAGAAGCTTTCCTGGCCACCCTACCACTTGTCCACCCTCCCTCTGTAGTCTGTAACAAGCCACCATCCTCTGTCAATGTATCCCATGTGTGTAATTATGGCCTATGTTGTGTGTTTCCTTATTTCTTATGGGTCTCCCTCACTGGTCTTAAGCTTTTTCAGAAATTCGGTCTCTTTTAGTCACTGCTGCACACCGTTAACACAGTGCCTGGTACAGAGCAGTCTCCCAAAATACATAGGCTGAATGAGCAAGGCAAGGTATAAATGTAAACAATGTTCCTGGAGTGCAACTGGTCACAACATGCCCTTATGCCCTTATTGAGATCTTTTCTGGGCTCCTCCACTGTCCAGTGAAGTGCAAGCTCACAGCCAGGCACTGAAGAACTCTGTGAGGCTCTGCCTCCCTCCAGGCCTGCTTGGAATCCACCACAGATCTCCTCTGCCCAGTAAAACCCCACTTCTCCACTTTCCTTGTAAGCAAGCAGCCCTCCTGCCTTCCTCTAGGCAAAGAAACCCAGCTTTTTCCTGGGCTAAGAATGCCACCTTTGCCTGACAAAATGCTCCCTACCATTTAAGGCCTGACTCCAGTGCCACCTCCTATTGTGTTTTCAGTCTACAGTTTCCTCTGTCTTCTTCAAACCCACCCAGCCCCTGCATTGCATTATCCTTGCATCTCTCCTGAAGGATCTCAGAGTGGCAGGGCCTAAGTCTAATTCGCCTGGGTTCCTACCTCCACCCTGCACCTGGCTCTGTGCTCTTTCGCAAGCCCAGGCAAATGTTTGCCTCAACGAATGAATGAAGTCAGAGGTACAGACCTCCTCCCCGGCATTGCCTAGCTCTACTCCATCAGTTCCCACCCCTCACAGAGGGGCTCCACCTGTCCCTTGATCTCAGGCCCACCCCCCCTCTCCTTCCCCTTCAGTACCTGGCTGACAGGGCCCCCAGGGTGGCGCCGGTAGCCTCTGGCTAGTCCTGGAAGGAGGAGCACCTGCTGGGTGTTTCCTGGCTCCTCTCCCTCCCTCCCCTCACTCCCCCTAGCCGCCACCATCCGTGCCAGCACTCCGCGCAGCTGCGGCCCAGGCCCAGAGAAAAGGTGTATGTTTCCCTGGCAACCCATCACCATGCAACAGGGTCTCCCGGGATATGGCCCGGGATGCGCTGACGTCAGCGCTGAAGGCGCAAGCAGCCTGCCTGGCGCTGGCAAGGTGCCGAGCAGAGCAGACCGGCGGGGGCGGCCTTACTGCCGGCCGGATAGCACCTCCGCTCGCAAGCAAAGGGAGCCAGAAACAGGCTGGCTAGACGGGGGTGGGGGATACAGATCCTCTTCATATGGATGCGGTTCCCCTTTCCCCCTCCCAACACCAGGGCCCAGCACCTCTGGCAAGTCCTGGCTGTCCACGGAGGAAGGGCGAGAGGACCGGCTCCAGCCTCGGAGGGTCCGAGAGGATCCCAAGGAAGATAGAGAGAGGCCCCGAGGAAGTTCGATCCACTCCACAGCCCACGCGGGGTCCGAGGCCACTGAGTGGGGGAAAGCCTGTTCAGCTGGGTCCGCACTTCTGCCAAGTCCCCCCTCCTTTTCATCCGGTGTTGCCATATCATCCTTAACCGCTTCCCCCACCTCCCAGAATATCAGTAACTACCTGGTGCTGCTCTCCACAACTCTGAGAGCCCCTATCCCACTGCCCCTAACCTTTAGGCTCCTGAGGCCATTTTGTGGCAGCCCCTGGCCACCTTCCTCCACTGGATATATTTTGCCATCAAAACCCTCGGATGACACCTAAACTTTGATAAATTCTGAACCTCCTCCAGTTTCTCAACCTACCCATTCCTCTTGGAAAGCACACCTCAGTCTTCCAAAGCCATCACCTCTCCCTCTGCCCCACCATCATGGACCCTTTGCAGGCTTGCTGCCTTCCTTCTCTTGGTTCTTTCTTTCCTCTTGCCAGACTCAGCTGGTACGCAGCTCCTTACTCCTCTTCTCTGGCAAACCCTTGATTTTTTGACTTTCACCCCAGTCCCCTAAGGCTGTTTCCTGATGTCCTGCCTGGCACCAGCCTGGTTGTTCCTCTTTCAGCCTGATTCCCAATATTTAAGCCAAAGTAATTTTCCTCTTGCCACCTGAGAACCCTACTCCTCAGCTTCCCATTACCTCCCAGACTACATCTACGGTCCCTGGTCTCACCTCTGCGACTTGTCTGACAAGTCCATCGCCCTCCAGGACCTTCACGCTGCCACAGGAACATTTTTCCCAGCACAGAAATCATAGGCATGCTGGCTGTGTTGATGCAGAGAACCAAAAGCCCAGAACCGCTCCAGGCTCAGCTCCCAGTTTTATTCCTATTTTGGTTCCGGATGCTGAGCTAGTCCCCTCCCCACTTGGAACCTGTTCCTAGTCACATAAGGAGAACACTCCTGCCTCATGACTTTGAGGAGGTGGGAGTGCCAGAGGCCCAGCCAAGCTCTGTGGAGCTTAGCAAGCTGAGGCCCATCCCCTAGACAGTGCCAACAGGCAATGTATATCACAACTGACCTTTAGCTGGAGCAGCCGTCTCTGTCCCTGAGCCTCAGCCTGCTGGTGGTCCTCAGAAATGCTACCAACCAGAAGGAAGACATAAGGTTACAGGCTATCCCTGGCCCCAGCTCGTACCTAATCAGGGCTCTTGATGCCAATCCTGAGGTCAGCCAAACTCTCCCCTGACCACAGGAGGAAATGACTTCCTGAACTCCAAGCCTTACAGGGCCAGAGGGGATCAGAGCAGCCTTTTGCTTCTCAGCTTCAAAAGCCATCAAGTTAATTTAGGACTACAAATCCCATAATCCCTCATGGGAACCGAAGGAAAGTACTAATCTTAGAGTCTTAGTTCCAAAGAACCTCAAGTACCAACCACACTAAGGCCTGTGTGACTGACCACCTGCCCTGAATGCCCAGGACCCACCTGAAACCTAGCCTTCAACAGCGTAAGTTCCTACCTGGCCTTAGGCTTGGAGAAACTCATGACACTGGAGTCAGGTAAGCTGGCCAACCTCAGATACACAAGACTAAAACCAGGCCCCAGCATGTACCATCCATGGGAACCAAGGCCCAAGCAAGGGTCAGCAGTTTTAGGAAGCGGGACCTGATGGTCAGCCTGCCTCCCTCTGGGCTCCTGTTTCCCTCCACAGGGTGGGGTGATTTTTTGTTGTTGAGAGTTGGGGAAGGGAACTAAGAGTTGTGAGAGGTGATCTGCTGCTCACAGGTGCCCAAAGTGAGGCCTCAGTCCCCGTCATCAATCATCTGACGCTGAAGTGGGAAGTAAGGTTTAATGAAAACCTGGTAGGGTACTTGGCCAGCATTTGCAGGCTTAAGGGGGTTGGGACACAGCGGGGGGAAGCAGGTTCCCAGCCTAGGACGACTCCCAGCACCGCAAGGAGAGGTGTAAGCAGAACCGGATGAGTGTATGTGGGCAGGCAAGGCCAGTCGCCGTGGTCTGGAGAGGGTTGACTAGCCCTTTCCCAGGCCATGCGCCTCCTGTCACCCACAGCGATGGGAATAAAGGCGCAGAGACGCGAGTCCACCCTGCAGAGCCCGGAAGCAGGGAGGCCACAGAACCGAACCCCAATCGGTTTAGCCCCCTTCCTGCTTCAGCCCGCTCCCTCCTCTTGCCTGGCCCGCCTCCCCGTTGCAGGCTCCTCCCTCCCGACACCAGTCCCTTCCTCAAGGCCCCCAACCCACCCGCGGCCCGAGCACCCGCAGCCCGACTCCCCAGCCCGTGCCCGGCCTCTTACCCTGACCCGCCGGGCTCCGAGAGCCGACACAGCCCATGGCCGGGCACCCAGGCACGCTAGCCCGCGCTCGGGACCCGGGCCATCGGCTTACCGAGGGTCGAGCCCGGCCACCGGGGAGGGGAGAACCCGTGAGGGAGGGGGTGGGAGCCAAGCGTCCGCCGCCGCTCCCGGGCCGGTGACGCCAACGCGGGGGCGTGGCCACGCGTCACCACCCAAAGCAGGCGGGGCCGACGCGTCAGGGCCACGCAGTGGAGGCCTGGGGCCGAGTTCAGTAAAACCTTGTCCTGTGCACCCAGGACCAACTGCAGAACGACCCCTCAAGGCGAGTGGAAAGGAAAAGGGGAGGCTACGACAATGCGGGCACTCACTGAGCCCAGGCTGCCAGTAGCCCTCTATGGGACATAAGACCTCATTGCATCCAACTCTCATTTTATAGATGAGGCCTTATAATCATAAAGGGCTTGCTGGCTGTATACAGCCTGAAACCCAGGACCTTCTCGAAGAGGTTTCGATCACATTGATAGGAGGGAGAAACCAGCCAAGTGCACTCTATTAAAGTACCCCATAGCTATGTCTCCCTCTTCTCTCATGAGCAGGACACCCAACCACGTCCACTCCCAGGGCCAAACCCTCCAAGAAAGTGATTCCCAGCTCCCGTAATCGCAATCCTGGACAGAGGAAGCGGCAGGGGTGTCAGGTTACAGGAAACTGCTCTAGCGCCAGCTCTGAATGAGGCTGCCCACCAACCCATACCTTCTCCAGAGGCGGCCATAAAGCAGAGAGCCAGTAAATTTAATTGAATTCATGTTTAATAATTACAGGCACCGTGCCCCCCCTTCCCCCTGCCCAGGCAGCAGCAGGGGTGGTGCAGGGGCTGGGGCATATGCCCCCAGCAGCGAGGACGGCAGTCCCAAGAGTGATTTTTCGGAAAATAAAAAAGGACCCCAGGGGCAGGCAGTGGTGCCCCCCCCAAGATACACCAAATTTCAAGACTTTATATATATCTCTGTGCCCCAGGGGGAGGAGAGGGACACCTGGCAGCATCCTGGAGGGGGCCCCAAAGCCATCCTGCCTCTTCAGCCACTTTATTAGCTCAGACACATCGCACTACAGGCACCCACCGCCGCTGCCACTGCTGACCCCCCTGCAGTCCAGGCAGCTGGCTGGGCCATCCGAGTGTCCATGGGGTTCCAAGTCCCCAGCCCCACCCACCCTCAGTTGTGGTCGGACTCCTCCTCCTCCTGACGAAGCCACTTGAAGAAGCCTGTGACAGATTTAAGGGCCACGCCCTTGCCCTGCTGCTCAGTGGGGTCCTTGCTACTCTCCCAGCTGTAAAACGCATCCTCCTTCAGCACGTCCTCATCATACAGCGCATCGAAGAACTTCCCAAGCAGGTCTGCAGGCAGGCAGGACAGTTAAGAGGGTGCTGCCCATTGCCACCCCATCCTACCCCCAGGGATCCCTCCCAAGCTCCACTGTTAAAATAAGGCCCTTGACCCACATCCAGACAAGTCGTATGTCTGACCATTTCAATGTCACTAGGTCTTTGACAGGATGTTAATCTCATGATCTAAGAGACTGGTGTGCAGGAATGAGTCACTTGGCCAAACCTTACAAACCTGCCTAGCCTCACTCACCTCGGCAACTTCAAATTTCTTCATTCATGATATATTTAATGGGGAAAGCTTATGTAAAATTGGTGCTCCTGAATTTTGAGGAATCACATAAGTCCCAGATGTACCACTCCCAAGTCAAGGGTATAACCTGGAACATCCATAGGCCCCCGTTACAGATCCTTGTAAGATCCTCTTTCCACTGATCTCCTGAACATACACAGCCTCTCTTGCCTTGACACTTTTACACAGGCTACAGCTTTTGCCAAGAACATCCCTTCCCTTGTCACCTTCCTAGTGAATTCCTTTAGGCTCAACTCAAGCACCCCCTGCTCTGACCCTTTCTCCCTCACCCGTAGCCTTCCTAAGCACTTGTCCTAGAACCCTGAACACAACCTATTTCCTTCCCCACACTGCACTGCCAGTATTTCCAAAGCAAACTTTGCATTCCTAAAAGTAAACGGAGGCCGAGTAGTGAATACATTTCTTCTGAATAAAGAAATGAATAAAGAATAGGATCTAGAGCCCCATCCATTTGTGAAACTCAGAGCCACCTATGAGAAGCTGCAAGCCAGAATGTTGCTAGACGTACACACACCCTCAAACCTTCAACCACTCGCCTGTGGACAGCCTCCCACCCCTATCGCACAGCAATGGCAGCAGTACATCATTTATCCCAAACTTGTCCTCCAAATCTTATGCAAACCCACTCCAAGGACGCTATACAATTATCCACTCTGCCCTGTATTCTCAAGCCCAAGTTTCTCCTACCTCAACACCAAAGGCCTCCTTTACAACCACCATTTCTTGTAACCAAACAAAAAATTGTCTTTTGAACAGAGATTTAATTCAAAGACTTTTGTCTACATTTGCCATTTTCCTTTCTTTTTGTCTGTCAAGCATTACTCAGTCCTTTCTGATCAAGATCCTGCCCCTGCTCCACCAAATGTTTCTGCCTGGTTGGCTTCCATGCTTTTATATTGCAGAAGCCCTTGATTTTTAAGTCTCCTCCCATGGAGCTCTCAAGCAGCATTTAGCATTACTCAGACCACTTTGCTCTTCTCAAATCATTGTCCTTTGTTCAGAGCCCTGTCCTCCTCTGATCTATCTATACCTGTAGGTCCTTCACTTCAGGGTTCTATCTCAGACCCTCATCCCTCTCCCTCAGGCAACTCCACACCTTCTTGTGATTTGCACGTATTCACGGGTACACCTCAAGCCTGGACCTCTTCCTCTCCAAATGAATTCACATACCCAGCTGTCTACCAACATCTCTGATCATGCCCACCCATGAACCACAAACAGTATGGCCAAACTCAACCTGACCCAATGTTAACTACCACCCAGTGGACGGTATTACACTATCACCTCACCTACTAAAAACCATCCTGCGAGTCAGGACTTCTGATCTCTCATCACCCTCTCCCAAGCCAGTGTTGTCTTGAATCTGCCCACTCCTCTCCCATCTTCACTGCCATCACCTAAGCTGAGCCACTATCAAAACACTCCTGATCAGCTGATCCTATGGCATTTACACTCACCCACACTCCAAACCTCTCTTCTGCTAATGGCCAGGATGAGTTAAAAACTGAATTAGAATTTTTTAATTCATTTAAAATCCCACAAAGGCCTCTTCCTGTATTTAGGCTAAAGCCCAAAACTCATCCCATGGCTTACACAGCCCTCTGAAACCCAGCCCATGCCCATCTCTCTAGCCACATTTTGCCTCACACGACTGGGTACTAAGCTCTCCCTTCAACATTTCACCTTGTGTCCAGTTCTTCCTACTTCATGGCCTTCCTCTACACACAGTTCCTGTGTTCCAAGTCTCCCCTCTCATTTGTCATTTAGTCCCATGTGTCAATTCCTACTCATTATCCCTAGACTAGGTGTACTCCCCGAGAGAGCACTCTGCAGGACCCATCTCCCCACACTCATCATGTGTTAGATTCCAGGGTAGCATGGGAACTGTGCTTGACTTACTCACTGCTAATATCCCAGGTTTCCAATGTGTACCTATTTGCAAAATGCATAACCTCAGGCATACTAACCCTCAGTCTGCCAAAACGGAAAAGAGGATAATATCATCTATTCTAAAAAATAGATTTAAATAAGGCAAGAAAAGCAGCCTAGCCCAGTGCCAGGCAGAGGGAAACATCATTTATCAGCTCTGCCCTCATGGCATCTAACAGTTGGCTAAGCCCAAAACAGTAATCAACCTTCAAGGCTGAGTCTAACGCCTCCCATTTGTAGGAAAAGAAACAAATACTGCAGAGGGAAAGAATCAATCATCAGAACATTTGCTCCCCAATGACCACCCACCTTGCTTGGGTTGAGACCCTTTCTAAGACTGGTCCCCCTATCTGGAAGTTATTCCACCCCACCCCCATCCCTCCAGCCTGGCTCTTACTGGGGGGCTGTTCTAAGGTCACTACAAGGGCCTGGAGGGCATAGAGTGCCTGCAGCTCCTTCTGCTCGTCACACAGGTATTTCTGTAGCACTTTTGCTCGCGCTTTCAGCACCTCGACATCCACTCGGAGGGGATTTTCAACTATAGGAAGGAAGACAGGGTAAGTGGGATAATGCACCCTTATCCTGATTCAGAACTAGGAGGCAATGACCAAAATCTCCCTCCCTCCCCGCATTGTCTCTTGGGCCACCCTTGCCCCACCATCTCCCTGGCTCCTCTTACAGATAATTGCGGAATAGCAGACACTTTTCATGAGGGCTCGGACTAATGTGTTGGATGCTACCTGCTGTTCAGACAGGTTGGCCTATGCAGGAGAAAGAGAAACACATGGCCCATAAATTCTGAATTCTGCCCCCCCCCTGCCCCCCAAGAATGACTTCTCCTTTATCCTGCTCTCCCAATATCAAGAGAAACATACCTCTATCCAGTCAAACACCTGCTGGTTATTGCTGCCCTCTTTGAGCAGCTTCTCCAGCTGTCTGCTCAGTTCCTCAGAGGAGAGCAACCTCTGGCCAGGGGCTTCTGAGTCCTCTCCCAGAGTATACTCCACCTTCTACAACCGAAAGAGACCCATAGTCAAGAGGTAAGTACACCATATGAGTGAAGGAGGGAGGGGAAAGACCAGTCAGCCCCAAATGGAGTGATCCTAACTCCACCTGTTCAGTGATAAATGCACCAACATCCTGGCCTTCCGGTAGAAATTCTTTCCAGCTGAGTCCAGCCTCTCGCCACAGCACCCCCACTTTTTTGGGACCCTGGAACACACAAGACCAACTCAGCAACCCTCTGTCTCTCCAAGAATTTAACAGCACTACACATGGCATCTATCAAATATTTACTAAAAGGCCACTAGGTGCCTGCTAGAGGTTGAGGGTGCTACAGAAATACCAAACAGGCACAGTCCCTCCATGCTTACTGTCTAGTACCGGGCACACACATCAGGCACAGATACAAGAACTCCTCCACTATTAGACAAAGGTTGTGGGGAATGGCCTAAGAGCCTCCAGGAAAGATGTCAATTACTGTTCAGAGGATTCTCAAAGAATTACTGGACCACAAAAGGTAAATAACCAAATCCAAATAAATATCTCATCCCAGCCTTCCACACTCATCTATATTTTTTCTAAAATAGCTTAGTTTTTCATTACTCCAAGTAACAAATACTTATGGGAGAGGACAAATAACAAGGATGTTTATTTGGTTCCCAAGTCCAAAAAATTTTAGAAGCATACATACCCACCAACCCCCAATGCAAACCAAAATCCTCACACAGATAGCAGTCTGAGCCAATTTTCTGTAAAAAGCAAGAGATTCTGAAGGCCTGATTTTACAACAGGAATGCAAAATGATGATGTCAGCCCTTAACAAGATTGTAGTCCGTGGATTTTAAAGAGGCCTATTTTAACACCACTAAAATGGAGTTGTCTCAGCTGATATACTGCATTTAAAAAATATGACCATTAAGTCTTTTTTTCTAAGCAGAGCATAAATGTCCTACAATCTATGGCACCTTCGAATCAATGAAAATACACAAGTACCTCAATATGCTTTTTCTTTTTTTCAAATAAAATATCCTGGGTATGTACTTTTACCTAAAGCAATATGAAGTCTCTCTCCTCCGGGTTGCAGGTGGCTGAACTCTTCTAAAACTGCACTTCCCAACTGCTCACTAGCACTAAGCACCACGCCCAGCCTGCCTTTCCCATCTTTCCACCTGCTAGTCACCAATTAACTTTCACCAGGCAGTTTCAGAGCCCTTCCAGGAAAGCATACTGTCATGAAATTGTCAAGACATTCCACAACCTCACAGTACTTAAAACACCCGAATTCAACTACTTTACTTCACTGTTGTTGTTAAGCTGTCATTCTTATATTTTTCTCTTCTGACTTGTTTCCTGTGTTTTATTCACTTCCTGTATAATCAATGCCTAGTACATAGTAAATGTGTTTTTAAAAAAAGAACACGAGTTAAATGACTGAACAAATCAACCGATCAATCAAGGGCCTAGGGTCTTAGATTCCTGTTCTCCAGCCTTGGCCAGAACTCACAAGAGGAATTGGTCTGAGGGAGTGCTAGCCTCTCTCAGGTAACAGCAAGGGCACTACCATCCATCCCCACTAATCCCAACCCACCAAAGGACCATGAGGCTTCAATGTCACTACAAGTAGCCAAAACTGCACAGTGGAAGAGAAATCCTGAACATATTACCCTCAAAGGCTCTCACTCACCATGCTTTTGCATAGGAGCCCCAGGATCTCCAGCAGCAGGGAAGCAGCTTTGCCCAGGGGCCTCAGGGGTTTTATAATCTCCCTAGAAGAAAACTCCAGTGTTGACAGCCTCCAAAGCCATAAAAACATTACCCCACCCCTCCCTAAATCCAGGTATCTTAACCTGCCACCCTTCCCTCCCTTCCCCCCTTCCTTCTTGTCTTTACCTCCCCTGATTTCTACCAAAGGGAGCTCACCTGAACAGCTCCCCCATGGGTACTCCACCATCCTGCAAAATTGGTGTTACCAGTTCCGCCAGGTAGAGCCACACGTGGGGGATGTCAATTTCCATGTCTTCGGCCAATTCTAGGATTTCGTACAGCCTGCAAAGGGAATTCAAAGTCAGGACATGCTAGGAAAAAGGAGCCTGGCCCTCACCCTCCTTCTGGGGCAACTAGTTATGACTGAAAGGATCAACTGTGGAGCCCATCAGGAACATTTCCTAAACATGGGCAATTATCTCAAGCTAAGGATACCTTCTTGTCTTTAGATGGCTCACCACCCCCATCCCTGCCAAAAATAATGTTGACCAGGATGGCTGAGGAGCCTACATTCTTCCCCAAGGTCCACAGGTCCTACAAAGGGAACTTGTGGGTTTGTAAGAGTGGGAGGGACACAGAAATTGGTCATACCCTTGATAGTACTGTGCAGTGGAAAGGTGCCCGCCACAGAGCAGCTGGTGCAACAGCTGTCCCATATGCTCACGAGCAATGGCGCTGCGCTCCAGTGTGGACTCGATGCCATGCCGCACAAAGATGAAGAGCAGGGAGGGTGAGGCCAGTTCCTGCACACACTGCACTGCCTCCTGCAGGAGGTGCAGGGTAAAGGAGAAAGAGAGCAGTCAGCATCTGGCCCAGACGCTACACTGCATACCAGTCAGCACGGTCACCGACTCTGCCATCACTCAGACCCTCCCACTACCAACCTTCATGTCATTGAGATGGAGGTATTCCTCAATGATGGCCTTGGATTTCTTCTCCAGCTCCTCCTCTGAGAGTGCAGCCTTCATGGGACTCACAGGAGGCAGGGCGGCTTCTCGCTTCGCTGAAGGGGGAAAACACAAATCAGAGACTCTTTAGTTCCACTCTTTCCAGCAAACATCTAGAGCTCTGAAGACTACCTAGGGACTGACTAGTCCCAAACCAGCCCACACCATTCCCCTCCCTTCCTCTCAACCCCTTACCAGCATCCCGCCCACGATCCCGATCCTCAGAGAGGCTGGCAGCCTTGCGCAGCCCCTCAGGCTGGGAGGGCCGCTCTCTACTCCGCTCCTCCACTTCCTTGCTGAAGCTCCGCTTGGTGGCAGGTGTCCGAGAGCGATCAAGCCGGTCCCCACGATCATTGCCCCGTTCACTCCGCTCTAGGCGGTCTCCTCGGTCCCCAGATTTCTCACCTCGTTCCCGGCTCAAGCTACTCCTGGGAGAAAGGCAGGCACATGGTTTCTTACCTGTACTGCCCAGATGCTCTCTCCTTTAGCTACCCAACATGCCAATCAACCGTCAGGCCTTGTTCTTGGCATCAGGGATATGCCCCAATCTCAGCCAGGGTCTCTGAGCATTACAGGTATTTGTGAAAAACAAAGACACCTAGGAAATCTCACCTTTGAACCACACGTCTGTTTTCTGTGCTTTCTGTAGGTGCTGCTTGTTGAAGGGCTGAGAAGCGATTCAAGGTACTAGTAGCTGGACGAACAGCTTCTGATGCTAGGAAAGCAAAAAATGACAACTAAAATGTTTTCTTACATCCTGTCACCCACCTGCCAGTTTAGGACACAGTCCTAGTTCCAACACTAAAGCAGTTGAGTCCTTAGTCCTACCAAGTGCCTGTATTACCTAACCAATCTGTACTGAAAGCTTCCCACACAGACAGAGCTCTACCTTCAAGAGAGCTCATTAAAAACCACCCAGCTCTTTCCAGTGGCATCCATACCTGCATCAGAGGGCTTGGCTCCTGAGCCTCCACTGCTGCCCTTGCCCCAGCTCAATCGCCCTCCAGGTGCAAAGAGCTGGTTGTTAGAATCAATGGAGCCAGGCTGAGGAAGGAAAGGGAGTAGGAAGTCATGGGTCTGATCTCGCCAAAGCCCCCAGCCACACACAACCACAAACAGCCTAGACCAGGGGCAAGACAAACTTTTCCTGTAAAGGGCCAGATAGTAAATATTTTAGGCTTTGCAGCCACACAGTTTCTATTTCAACTACTCAACACTGCCACCGTCATACAGTAGCAGTCACAGAGGATAAAGGGAATGAGTGTACTTGACATCCAATAAAACTATGGACACTGAAATTTAAATTTTGTGTAATTTTACTTCACATAATAGCATTCACTTTTTTCCAATGACTACAAAATATAAAAACTATTCTTAGTCTAGGGGATATATGAAACAGGAAATGGATCTAAATTGGTGTGCATGTCACTCTGCTGACCAGAGTGGCCCAAACCAATGGGGTCACGCCCCCTAGGGTTGGCAGTCCTATCTCTAGTAATCTAACCAGTTAGTCTACAAGGAAAATTCAGCTGTCAGAGAATGAGGGGACTAATACCCAAATTATGTATAATGTCTACTTTGATCCCTCTTTGCCCTCCTATTTCTAACATCACCCCCTCTAACATACACCCCTACCTTTGTGATCTTGGTGAGTCGTGACGTGTCAATAGGGCGGCTGCCTTTGCTGATGGGGACTGTGTTCCAACCACCATCATCTACAAGTGGAAGGCCACGGCCTGGGACAAAAAAGAGCGCACATTAAAATAGTAAGACCTAACAACCCTGTCCCCTTGGGCTGACCCCAACCTTGCTTCCTCAGATCCTCAGTTCCATCATGGGGTCTCAGTGGCCCAGACACGTGGCACTAACAAGAAGTCATCAGTGGAAAGCACAATCCCTCACATTGCCCCCTCCCCAACCTAGCCTCAAACTCACTGATAGGTGGACCTGGAGGGCCACCCCGACGCTTGTCGCTGCCCTTGGCCATTAGCTGCTGCACTTTTATGTGCTCCCGATGCTCCTCCAGCTCCGCTTCCTTGTGAATCTGGTCAATGGTCTTGGGACCCTGATCCCCTCGGCGTGGCACCCAATTGCTCTGTGGGGACAGGAAGCCAGTCATAAGATAACTACATCAGAGAGGCCAAAGCAGTGTCGGGAACTGGGGACTTTGGAGTCAGAGGCAACAGACTAGCAGTGGGAAGCAGGGAACACACCCGTCGCAGATCCAGCACATCTTGCAGCATAAAGCGGATTCGGGATGAAGTCTTCTTTTCCTTAATTATTTTTTCCATCTGGTTGAAATACTGATCCATTCGGGGCTATGGAAAAGCAAAGGGATGAGGCCAGTAATTTCTAATTCCTCACCTCCAGCTGCAAACCCTCAGCTCCGTCACTGTGGTTCAGTGGCCCGCACACAACAACCCAACAGGGAGCCTGTCAGTGGATAGCAGGCCCCATGTACTTCAGCCTGTTCCCTTTCACATCCCGGGACACCTACCTTGGCTTTTTCAAAATCCAGATCTTTGCCAATGGTGGTGAGCAGACGACAAAGACATTCAAGGGACTCTTCATCGTGGTTCTTAAGTAGTTTAACTACACAGTCATGCATGATTGCCTCTGTTAACATCTTCAGCTTAAACAACTCCCCAATAAACTTGATATTTCCTAAAGAGCGCCGCCGGGCAATGTCTCGAGCCTCTTCCAGCTCTTCCTTCAGGCGTCCCCGTTCTTCTGCCTGGCAGTCATGGGACAGGGATCACATCAAAAAGAAACCCATTCGATTCCCAGTCAGGACACATGACTAGGTTGCACGTTAGGTCCCCAGTTAGGGGTGCGAGTGAGAGGCAACCACACAGTGATGTTTCTCTCCCTCTCTTTCTCCTTTTCCCTCTCTCTAAAAATAAATAAATAAACAAATTATTAAAAAAAAAAAAAAGAAACCCAGCCACATGGCTAAAACCCTCTCCCCTCCATCATCTGGACTTCTATACCCAACAACAAGCACTCATATCCTTAGGCATAAAAACCCCCGATCACTAATCCACCCCCCCCCCCCCGAATTCTACAGCTAAGTCACATCTGGATGAGCAGTAAAGTTGGTGGGTTTTCTCTCACCGTAGCAGCTTCATCCATTTCTTTTTGCTTCTTCTCAAAAACCTCATCATCATCTTTGTCTTTTTCAAACTCCTTCTGACATCGATTCAGTAACAGTTTCCGAAAGTTTACAGTCACTGTTGGCTTCTCTGTAGTGGGCACTTTCAGCTGTATATCAGAGAATGTCACACTCAGATTAGTCCAAGGCCAGCAAGACCCTCCCTGAGTCTTTAACTACCTAACCCAGGAAGACCTCTAGCCCTGGCTCTGCCTTCTCTTGGAGAACCTAGATGATGGACTCAAGAAGTGGGAGGACAGCCCTGGCTGGTGTGGCTCAATGGATTGAGTGCCAGCCTGTGAACCAAAATGTTGCCGCTTCCATTCCCAGTCAGGGCATATGCCTGCATTGCAGGTCATATCCCCAGTTGGGGGCATGTGAGAGACAACCACACACTGATCTTTCTCTCCCTCTCTTTCTACCTTCCTTCCCCCATCTCTAAAAATAAAAAATAAAAATAAAAATCTTTAAAAAAAAGAAGTGGGAGGCCAAACCCCAAGACTGAGAAAACAGTGGAAACTAACCGCCATGAGGCAGCGACACATGTTGGCATAGGCCACAGAGAAGTTGGGCTCTGAAATGGCCTTTTCAAAGATGAGGTCAATGACCCCTTTCAGGCGTTCTTCAGTGTCGATGGCCAGCTGCGTCACCTGCTTCATCAGCTGCTGGAACATCTGGGGTGTCAGTTTATTCAGAATGGCGCGTACCCTGCGGAACAGGTCCTGGTAGGGAGAAGGAGCAGAGAAGACACAGGACCCAGTGAGGTTCTCAGAACAGGTGCCACCGAGAAGGATGGAAGAGGACAGGGAAGATGGAAGAGGCTACTGATGGGGATGGACAGAAGCAAAAAGGGAAAGCTGGCTCAGCCGACCCCAAAGAAAAGAACGGAGACCAAAAGCAGGACTTGCTGGTACCTGGGTTTTGCTGCCATCAGCATCCTCTTCCACTCGGTCCTTATCTGTCCGCTTGCTGCTGGGTTTCCAGGCCTTCTCTGCTTTGTTCAGTTTTATATCTTCGGTCATTAACACTGTGGCAATGATCTTACGTGGCTCCTTTCGGGGGCCCTGCTGAGAGCGTCTGGGTCCCAGACCAGCCTGCTAAGCAAGGGGTAAGGAAAAAGGAAGACACAGCAGTGAGTGCAACCTGAGACGCCACCACCACGAATCTCCAGGGCAGACTTCTCATCTCCAGTGAGATACAGAGGGTGCCACACCCCCACTCCCCTTGCCTATCTGCCCCTCTAGCCAGGCCCACTCACCGGCCCTCGGGGCAGCTCCCCACCTGGCCCACCCCTTGGGGGCCCACGGTTGCTGAGGGCTGGTCGACCAAGATTGGCAAAGGATGGAGTGAAGTCTGGGCCACAATTTATGCCCTGAAGTCTAGCAGGATCCAGTGGCCGAAGTGGTGTTTTATTGGCCTGTGAAGAGAACAAAGAAAGTATCAGAAACGGCCTAGGGCTACTGACTGCTCTTGCAGGACCTCAGGCTCCTCCCCAGCCAGCCATCAGTACAAACTTAGCTTCCCGCTTAGGCCCACCAACCTTATCCAACACCACATCGCTGATATGGGGCAGTCCCTCGGGCTTCTGCATACTGGCAAAGATGAACTGAAAGCCAAGCAGGAACTCACGGTCATAACGCTTTTTCTCCTCAAGGTTTAGAGGTTTCCACTGATCTGTAAGGAAGATGGGGTGAACCAACTATACTATTGTCTCCTGGGACCCTGATGAGTACTCAGCCCTCTCCACCCTTCCTTCTGCATACCTGACTTATATTCATACTTCTGTTCCCCCGGTTGGATGTTCTCAGCATTGTGAATTTTGTCTTCCTTTGAGTCCCAAGTCTCATCTGCTTCCTCAGGTCGTGAGGGCACACTGCTGCCCTCAGGTTCTGGCCCGGGGTTGTTGCCTACAGGAGGCTGATTTTCCACCTCTGGTTCTCCTGGGTTCACCTGTAACCACAGGACATTCATTTGGTTGCAATTCAAACAGGGTTCCATACTCAAGCCCTCTGCTACTACGTGCTCTCTTACCTCCTTGAAGGCATCTAGAAGGTCTCCTACAGCTTCCTTCTTATTGAGCTCCTTAATTTTCCGTCTCCTCTTTGGCACAGATACTGCCACTATTTATGGAAAAAACGGAGTGGGGATAACTTAAGAAGTACCCCTAACCCCTGGGGAAAAAAAAGCAGCCACTGTGTAACATTTCCTCTTTCTGTCCAGCCTCTCTAGACTTAATCTAACTCTTAAATTTCTATTAAGGGGTTTCTGACCCAGACATAATGGCACAAATGGGAGATAATCAATAAACAGAAAGAACCACACCCTCCAGCCCAACCCACCTCCACCATCCAGCCACACCTTACCTGGGGTGGCTGCTGCTGCCTCCAAATTCTGGGACAGGGGGGCTAGAACAGGGGTGCTCTCTGGGGGGAGTAGTTCCTCTCCTCCCTTATCACCCTCAGCTTCTCCTGCTTCGCCTTCTTCTTCCTCTTCCTCCTCCTCCATTTCCTCCTCTGGAGCAGGGGAAGTCACTGGAAAAGCCATAGCTGGAGTGGCAGAGAGGACAATGGGGAGAGCCACTGGTGCTATAACCTCCTCGGCCTGCTCCTTTGGCTCACTGACTGGGCTTAAGTCCACAGCTGGTGGCGAGGGGACTCCATTGAGTAGTTCCTCGGGTTGAGCAGTTGGAGCAATGGGCGTGGGGTAATCAGAGGGACAAACAGGAGGGAGAGAGGCAAGCTCTGGGTTCAAATCCAGCTCTGGTTCTAGATCCTCCGGTGGGACCGTGCCATTAGGCTCAGGAAGAATTTCCACCTTGGGAGATGCCAGGGGGATGGAAACCTGGAGAGTACTAGAAGAGAACTCAGATTCTGGAACTGGTTTGCTAAGTGTCACTTCTACTTCCAGTATAGGTTCAGCGAGGGGAGTGGGTTCTGGAGAGATGCAATAACGCTCCCCAGTTTCACAGGGCATGGGAGTTGATTCTTCTACAGACATTTGTATTATCCCTGTTGTCAGAGTGTCCCCAGGAATAGAGAGGACTGCAAGATTAGGCTCAGATCCTGGTTCCAAGATTGGGGGTGGTGATGGGGTCAGAGAAGGTGATGAAGGCTGGGATTCTGAAGGGCTATGCTCTGTGCCAGGCAGCCCCGGCCGGCCCCCAATGATTGCTCCTTGTGACCGGTCATCTGCACCACAGGAACAAAGAATAATTAAAGGCAAGTCCTTCACTGCTGTTGTTCCCCTTCCTCCACCTCTCAGCCAAAGCATTCCTATCCTAACACACTCTCTCTCTCCTCCCACCTCAGTCTTTTCCCTTTTCACTCAAAATCCAATCCACACTCAAGATCCCACTACCTTAAACCTAAGTCATTCTTCTCTGGCAGCCTCAAGTCACCCTATCTCCTTGGCATTTTAAATTGCCATATTCCTTTTCCCTGTAAAAGCTCTGTCCCACATGCTTACGTACCTGGCCGGACAACGACAGCAACCTGGGGAGTCTCCCCATTTGCTTGAGGCTCCAGACCGACTCCCGTCTGCAGGACACAAAGGGTTACCAACTTTGCCCTGAAGAGTCCCACAACCCTTCTTTACTAGAGCCATTTCTACTTTAGCTCTGCCTAGAAATCCAGGAAAGCAGGGAAATAAATCCCTTAGTTGAAGGAAAAGACCAAAGGACTTGGGAGTCCAGAGAATAGCCATCCCAGCCATGGCATTACTCAAAGAGCAGGCAATACCTGGGGAGGAGTGGGTGTGGAGGCAGTTCGGGCCCCAGACATGATTTCCTCTGTAATATCCTTCCCTCCTTGGTTTGGATCTCGAATTCGGATCTGTGGAAAGAAAGCTACAGTTTGAGTGGAAAGCAAGAAGAGCCCACCTCTCCACCCTGCCCCACACTTAAAGACTCCAGGCCAACCCTCCACCCCCAGGCTGGGACACAGATGGGTGGGTGCCAGAAACCCCATGAGTTCTACTGTAAACCCATCCGGCTGCTCCTATAGTCCCTGCCCTGGTCCCCACCCCTAAGAGATCCTTGACCTCACAGAGCAGCCCTGTACATCATAATGCCCTTCCCTCTCCCCCCCATCCCTGCCCTATGAACAGTCCCCAAGTCAGTGGCTGTACACCCTGGGGCCCAGGACCCCCGTGTAGTACCCATACAGCTCACTTGTGGCTAGTCGGCCTGATCTCTGGGGGCAGGGCCCAGATCCAGTGGGTGGAGCCAGGGTGACTCAGCGGCTTCCCCAGCCCTGGCACCCTATTCTGGGCACCACGCCCAGGGCTTGAGGATTGAGCAGAGGCGGAGGCCTCAAGAGCTTCCAGGACTGGGGGTTGGGGGTGGGGCCACAGAAAACTAACCATTTCTAAAGCAAGCCACCAGAAACCTAAAACCAAACGTAGATCTTATGGACCCTAGAACCCAGGTCTCAGGAACTTTCTCATTAGCCACACTTCAGTTTTCCCATAAGCTTCTTCTACACTGCAATCTTAGTACCTTACAAAGAACCTGAGCACTTCACAGATCCCCATTCTTTACCCACTTCAACTGAAGATCTCCGTCTTCAACTTCCTGCTCCCTGACCCACAATGCGCCAAACCTTGAATCTCCCTTTCCCAGATGTCCTAGAACCCCTTGTTGCTACTCACCGTTTTCCGCTCCCTCTTGGGAGCAATCTGGGGTGGCTGGTTCATCAAAACTGGGGTGGGGGCCACACCAGTGGGAAACTGCTGCACACCCTGGGCTGGGTAGTAGGTGCCAGCTTGGGGGCGGGGGGAGATACACGGAAAGGAAGAATGGTGGCAGCGTCAGGGCCAACCATATACAAATGCCTGCCTGAGCACCTCCCAGCCCCGGAACCTCTCATCACCCACAGCCGGCCCCTTGCCCTGCCCCACCCTCCTCCCCAAGGGAATTAGGTGTCTATCAAAGCTGGGGAACCAGTCTGAACTGCGTTTACAAGAATTCCTAACACTGGAACACACACCCCTTATAGGCAGGCACTTCGGCCACCAGGATTCTGTCTGTTTCTCTTCTATCTCATAACATGCTGTGCACGTATCCCACCCCCTGGCACCACATACGCATCTACTCTGAGGGAGCAGCAGCTACTGAACCTGAAAGAGAATCAGGTCTTTGGCTGGGAATGAAAAAAAGAGATTTGCCAACCCTATCTATCCACTCAACCTGAGTCCAGTTCCAGTCTCCAGCCCTTTGCTCAGGGGCAAGGAAAGAAAAATACTATGAACCAGGCCCAGGAAGCAGAAAAACTAATTCTTTAAAGCAATGGTCTCCATAATGGGGTGCATTCTTTAATCTCATCCATAATCTCCACTTGTTTTTCACAAACAACATAAGTATTAGTTTAAATTCTGCAAATGTAGAAACAAAACAAAAACATACATGTGTTAAAGGTACACATTCAAAATTTTTCCTGATCAAAAAATTCTGGAAACCACTGTCATGAAATAACAAGACTAATCCCTTCTTAGAATATAAATGAAAAACAGCTACAAAAATGTTCCAAATCCATGTTTCATATTACTAACAGGCTTTCAACTTGTACCTGATCCAATATTCCTTAAGGAAGGGGGGACTCAACTCTCAGGAATAGGATAAAATCCCCCACCTCCCACACATATCCCTACTACCTACTAACCTTATCATTTTTAGACCAAAGGACAGCACTGAAAAGGGTCTTAGGAATTAGTGAGCTTAGATACCCCCTGGGCCTCACGCTCACCTGAGTCTCTCCCCTGCTTACCGTAGGTCCCAAACTCTGTAGGGCTTGCACCCGGATAGAAGCTTGGGGCTCCTGGCTGCACGGGATACTGCTGTGTCGGAACAACATATGGGGAACGCCCCTGGTGGAGGGGGAGGAGGAGGGGAGAGAAGGAGTTGAGGAAGCTGAGTACCATATCAGACTACAAAGAGAATGTAGGGCAAGATAGGACAAGCCAACTAGGCAGTGGCCAGAAGAAGTCCCACCTCTGGAGAAAGATGGGACTGGAGGGTCAAGGTAGCAGAGGCGAGGTTTGGAGCACTAGGTTCTGTGGCTTCCAGCCCCCAAGCCTGCAGCCTCACCTGTCCAGGGATGTAGTAGGCCCCTTGGGAGGCTGAGTAGGAGATCTGGGAAGGGATCATCATTACTTGGGATCCAGCAGGGTAGACATGGGCAGCTGGGCCAGGGCGGGCGGGGGCTGCACTCTGTACTCGGGAAGCTGCACTGCTTGGGGGCTGGGCCCGGCTAGGGTAGAAGTGCTGTCAAGAGGGAGGAAGGCAGTTGATATTGGGAAGGGGAGGAAGTGGATAGCAAAATGGCCACTTTGCAATGTCTCTAGTCCGGAGAGAAGTACTGGGGACTCTGGAGCATGGGGACCAGTCCTTTCAAGACCCACTTGACCAAATGACGGTTAAGTAACCTCTTGTACTCACATGTGCCCTCCACACTGAGGTATACTTTGCCTTGTGTATTTACTCCCTCACTGCCAAGCATACTCATGTCACCTCCATCAGGATACCCCTCCAGAGGCTTCCTAACACCCAGATGCATCATGCCTAAGTAAAGCCCTTTCCAGTAACATTTTCCCCAGCATGCACTGCTCCATCAAAATGTACTGAGGAACTGCTAACATGCAAAGGTCACCCAGTTCCCAGGTACAAGCTCTGCAAGACTGAGCCCCTAACATGCATCAGTCAGCTGCAGACTGAAGACCCGGACAGCATACAAGTCCCCACCCTGAAGCCTCCAGTCCCTAGGTCTAGCCCCTAACTAGGGCAGAGGGTAAGAGTGAGACCAAGAGAGGGTCTAGGATTAGCAAAAGATTATTACCTGCAGAGACCTGAATCCTCCCTGAGAGCACATGGGGACAGGAAAGAAGAGAATTATCCCCAAGGTGATGGGGGAAGAAAAAAACGAAGGAAGATAAGAATTCTCCCACTTAGTGAGGAAAAACTTAGGGAACAGAGAAAGGCAAAAACCAGCTGGTGCCTCGCCATAGTCCAAAGAGAAAGAAGGGAAGGGAAATGGGAGCAATGGCAGCCACCCAGTAAAAGGAGGAAATAGGAAAGCAGGAGCTGGCAGCTGGGCCCAAAACACTGCTTCCAATTCTTATGACATCAGGACCCTTAGTAATGCCACCCCCACCAAATACATTCTCCCCAAGGGGCCATAGGTAATCAACAGTGCAAAGTGCAGAGTCACATAAAAGAACACAGAACAACTGTCAGGAAATTGGGGCAGGTGCAGGACCTCCAGAGTTTGCAGCCAAGGCCCAAGCTGGCTTAAGCTTTCCACAGCTCCCGCCCAGGCCCCCTACTCCCATCCCCACAGCCCCTCACCTGGCGGGGCTGAGAAGGCGTGTTCATTTGTGTCGCTTGTGGCGTACTGAACACCACCGGTGCTGTCTGCCCCGGGGGAAACGCTGGCTGAAGGGGGGGGGGGGAGACCAGAGTTCAGCAAGAGGGGAAACCCGGGTGGGGCAGAAACCCGAGCTGGTGAAGTAAGGGGAACAGATCTGCCCCAAAAGCCTCAGAAGTTCACATACCCCCTCTCCATGACAGCCCCTGGGAACAGCCAGGGGCCCTGTCTCAATTTGGCAGCAGGAAACTGCACTTTGCCCTGACACAGATGGGGGTGGGAAAATCCAGAGAGTTGGAACCTGTTCCTGCCCAGCTTCCTGGTCTCCCCCCACCCCCACCCCAGTCTCTGTTAATTCCTAATTACCTGTGGGAGTCCAGGGGATGGGGCGGGTGGGGGGCCTGTGGGTTGTGGAGCTTTGTTCATTTCATTTGGTCCACATCAGGGTCCCCCCAACACCTGCTGTGAAAGAGTGGAACTCAGAAAAAGGAAGGGACCCAAACTTAAGGCAAAAGGAGTAGGGGAGGGGTGGAGGCAAGGGCTATGTCCCACACGAGCCCGGGAGGCGCCAAGAGGATGAAGGAGCAGAAAAGATACAGCTCATGTCCCCACCAACACGCTGCCAACCCGCATCACCACAAACCAACCCCCTGACCTGCTGAGACAGCCCCCTCACTCACCCCCTCGGTTAAGAATAAGTCCACGGTGCGGCCTACAGGTTCTGAGCATCCGAGGGCCTGGGGTTGGGAGGTGAGGGGTATCAACCTGGCTCCGCGGGGCCCAAGACCAACCAGACCGGAAATTCCAGGTCTCGCTGGCACCAGGCTCCCGGATCATAAACGGAGCTAGCAGCTTCGGCCGTGGTGTCCCCACCCCCCACCTGGGGACACCGGGTTCCGGGCCTGGCCCAGGGGCACACAGGCACGCCTGCCGCGAGTGGCCACGGGGGCACCCGCACGGGGCCAGAAGCGAAGCCTGCCGCCGCCCAGGAGTGCAGGCCAGGAAGGGCGGGAGTCGGGCAGTAAAAGGCCAGGCGGGCGGCGGCCGAAGAGGAGCCGGTTTCAAGCGAGGGTCGGCCTGGAGGGCGGGCGGGGCCGGGGGCTCCTCCCTGCCCACCGCCACCGCCTCCCTCCCCTGCGCCCTCCCTGCGCAGAGCCGGCCAGTGCCAAAGAACAACGTGTCACTTCCCGGCGGCCGGGCCGCAAAGGGGGGAGGGGACGGCAGGCCGGGAGCCGCGGTGCCTGTGCCCGCAGGGCCTCCTCGGGTCAGGCCGCGGTGGCACTTCGGGGCCGGTGAACCCGGCGCCCTCCCAGGCCGCGGGGACCGCATATTCTGGCCCCGCGCTTCCCCACCCCCACCCAGCCGCCAGGCCGGGCCAGACCCGGCACACGTGGGCCGGGGATCGGGCCCTGGCGGGCGGGGGCGCGGGCTTGAGCCGCAGAGCTAGGGCGCCGGGGCGGTGGCACAGGGTGGCCGGTCCCGGCCCGGATGGCGGCGGATGCGGGGGGAGGGGGTGGGGGGGCCGGGTCGGGCCCGGACATGGCGGCTTTACCTTCAGTCTCCTTCAGTCCGCGCGGCCGAGCCCCACGCAGCCGCACAGACGTAGTCCACAACCATTTCCGGCTCCCCGCACAGATCCCGCTCGGCGGCCACCGCTTCTCCGCAGGCGCAGCCGGCGCCCCCACGTGACCGGCGCAAAAGGCGGAGCTGCGCCGGGCGCCGCAGAGCACATGGGATTTGCCCCGCCTCGTCATGTGATAGTCACTGCCCGCCCCCGTGTCCCCTCCCGAACTTTAGAACTCCCAGGCTGACATCCCCCTGGCTCTGAGTCTGTGTTCCACAGTTCTTTAGTTCATTCATACTTGGAGTGCCAGCGTTTATTGAGTGCATACTAAGCGCTAGGCCAAGTGCCAGCTAGGGGCTGCGAATACTGAAATTATAAGACTCAGTTCTGCTTGCTCTGGCTGGTGTGGCTCAGTGGGTTAAATGCCGGCCTGCAAACCGAGGGGTCACTGGTTCCATTCCTGGTCGGGGTACAGGTCTGGGTTGTGGGCGGGTCCCCGGTTGGGGGCGTGCTAGCGGCAAGCAGTCTATCACATTGATGTTTCTCTTTTTCTCTCTCCTCTCTCTAAAAATAAAATCTTAAAATAAAAGTCAGTTCTGCCTCAATAAATCATGGCACAAATACGGAAAAGTAATACAAATTATACAGCCTTTGAAAATAATGTAGGTTAGATCATTGAAAGACCTATTAAACTGAATGTTATTCCTAAAGAATTACAACATTCTAACTAGGGAATTTGTAGCAGTGGTTTGTCTTTAACAAAGTTCAGCCACTCCCAGGGAGGGTCAAAAATTAATCATGGAAAATTTAGAATGGTGGAAGAAGTAATCACAAAACCGCTGCCCATTAGCCCAAAGATTTGGGACCCAAGAAGGGACTGTACTAGAGCCAAATCCATGTACTAAGAGGTAGGTAGCCTGGTTTTAATCCAAATACCGCTACTTACTCCCTGGCGATGTTACCTACTACCTACCTATTTAATACCAGTTGTACAATAAAATGGTAATTTGAAACCAGGCAGTCTGGGTAAATTCTGAGCTTTTAACCATCATGCTTTCTCTCACAATAACACCTGCTCTATTGGATTGTGAGGATTACAGTTGATTAATGTGAAAAATGCTTAAAACAATGCCTAGGTAACCTAGCAAAGGTGCTCATTCTCCCCTCCCTGTGTACACACATAATCTCAGAAGAAACATCGTCTCAGCACCAATGATGAACTGGCTGATAAATATATATGACCTGTGACCTCAATCCTCACAATTACCTACAAAACAGATTGTATTATTTCCATTATATATGAGGAACTGAAGCTCCAATGGTAGAAGAGCAAAATAGATACATGGAGGAGGAACTACAGTGAGAATAAAAATGCAGATCTAGAGTATTTTGTGACTCTCTTCAAGTGCTGTGACTTAATCATGTATGGCTCTCTTCTCTACTCTTCTCATTTCTCTTTCTCCCTGAGCAAACTAAGAAATAAAAATCAATTACTACCTATAGGCCAATCCATTCCTAACTCAGAAATCACTCTCTAGAATTCCAGACAGAACAAGGTTCTACCTAAAAAATATCTTCACCTAATCAACCCATAGGCATCTCAGACTGTGTATGCCCAGATAGAAAAATTGTCACTTTCCCTACTCAATAGTTCACCTGCAACCCCAAACATGCGGTTGCTATATTCTATTTCAATAAATACTGTCCAACCAGAAAACCTGGGATTCATCCTACATTCCTTCCCATCCACATATTACATCTAATCAGACACCAGGTCCTATTGGTGTTTGGATAAAAATCCAGTCCAATTAATTTTATTTCTTTAAAAAAATCTTTCTTCTGCCCTTCCCCATCTTCCCATTTCTAACTGCCATAGTTCTGGCATTCATTTCCCTTGCTGGTCTCTGAGCCTCAACATTGAACTTTCCCACCCAGATAGTTGATCATGTCACTCTTTTCAGTGATTGAGATCCTGTCAATTTCTTAGCACAACAAAGCTCTTCCAAACCTGATCTGAGGTTTAGAACTGTCTCCTACTACTATCTCTGGTTCCATACACTTAGCCAAACCAAACTACCCATGGTTTCTGAAAACAAATAGCATTTCCATTTCTCTGCTTTTGCTACTCCCTTAGCTATATCCTACCCCTTTTTTCTCTGGACAAACTCATCTTCCTCCAAGTCTGTTTTCTCAAAATCCCTCACTTACCCAGGCACTTAGGCCCTATTTCAATGACACCAGGGTAGCTTGTCACACCCCAGTATTTATCACAGTATATCACAATTGTTTTCTTTTCCATTATGTAAGCTTTTAGATAGGATGTTTTTTCAGTCTTTGCATCCCCACAAACTAGAATAACTCTCACGCAGAACAAGGATCCAGGCCATGCAGACATTGCCACCACCCTGGATCTTCTTGCACCCATACATGGTCAACCCCACCATGTTCTTTGACATTGTTGCCAACAGCGAGCCCTTGGGCCACGTCTCCTTCAAACTGTTCGCAGACAAAGTTCCAAAGACAGCAGAAAACTTTCGTGCTCTGAGCACTGGGGAGAAAGGATTTGGTTATAAAGGTTCTTGCTTTCACAGAATTATTCTGGGATGTATGTGCCAGGGTAGTGACTTCACATGCCATGATGGCACAGGCGGTAAGTCCATCTATAGGGAGAAATTTGATGATGAGAATTTCATCCTGAAGTACACAAGTCCTGGCATCTTGTCCATGGCAAATGCTGGACCCAACACAAACGGTTCCAAGGTTTTCATCTGCACTGCCAAGACAGAGTGGCTGAATGGCAAGCATGTGGTCCTCAGCCAGGTGAAAGACAACATCAATGTTGTAACAGTCATAGAGCACTGTCTCCAGGAATGGCAAGACCAGCAAGAATATCACCATTACTGACTGTGGACAACTCTAATGAATTTGACATGTGTCTTATCTTAACCACCAGCCCATTCCTTCTATAGCTCAGGAGAGCACCTCTTCACCCCTACCTGCTTGGAATGTTCTATAATCTTCATGCTCTTGCCACAGTTCATTGGGTTCCATATTTTCCTTACCCTTTCCAAGTCTAGCTGGATTGCAGAATTAAGTTTATGATTATGAAATAAAGGCTAAAAAACAAAAAAAAAAGAATAAGGCTCCATTGATATTTCTTGCTGAATGAACGACTGTGAAAGCGTAAGAGGCACCATGAGGACATCTGGCCAAAATGGAGGCATAGACAGACACGCTGCATCTCCCTCCACAACTAAGAAGGAATACAACTACCTCAAAACTAGAGACAACCAGAAGTTCCAGAAAAATCAAGCTGCATGGAAGTCCAGCAAACAAAGATATAAAGAAGAAATACTCATCCAGACAGGTCATCCTCCTGACACTTTCTTGGACGGCACAGGTCTCTTGCCAATGAAGGAAGAGCCCAGCTACGAATTCTGAGAAGCCAAGACTTTGAACCTGTACTCAGCCAAATGGTCAATTAAGTAGAAGGGCAAATAGAGACGCTTTGGTGGCTTTGCCTAGATTCCAAAATAAAACAGAGCTTCCAGAAAAATGAACCAGGACTCCAAGAAATAAAGTAACCTAGAATGTCAGGAATAGTGTTAGCTGAGAATGATGCAGAAAAGGAAGATTAAAAAGAAAATACAAGATGCGTTAGATAATGATGCTTACATGAGTTTTCTTTAAGCTTCAAAGATTTAAGACATTGGATTACAGTCCTTCTCTATAGTCAATCATCATTCGTTCAAAGATGAATAATATTTAAATAATTAACATATTATAATGAATTTTTAAATAAATTTTTTATTCTTAGAATCAATTTGTAGTTGAAACACTGTTATGGAACAGAATATAAATACAAACCTTGATAATGTAAGAAAATCTAATAAAGAAATGAGAGTAAAAAAATAAATTAAAAAAAGAGGCACCACAAAAATTTCTGTTAAGCATAATCCTTTTATTTTCAGTTTACAAATCACTTTCTAATTTATGTTAATATCACCACCACTGAAAATCAGGTAAGGCAAGTATTATATCCCCCTTATACAGAAAACAGAGGCTCATCAGACACACTTATTTGCTCAAGACTACAACAGGTCCCATTAAAGGGCTTCGACAGGTCTGCTGTCTCCCAAGTTCAGTGCTTTAACCTTTTATATAGGCTGCCAAACGAGAGCAGAGAAGACAATGGAGACACTCAATCCACATTTGCTGCTTCTCCAGCTAGCCAAGAGCTTGAACTACAATGCAGTCCACAAGTCTCCAAGGCTACAGAGACAGATTAATTTAGTGAATTTAAGGTTGTGTGTTGGGAGTCAGACGGGACTTAAGATTCTAATCCTGGCTCCCCACTTACTTTGTGACCTTGAGTAAGTTATTGAAAGTCTAAAAACTTTACATTCCTCACCAAAACACAGAGATAATAACTTCCTCTCAGTTGCTGTGAGGTCTCAGAAGTATTTAGAATTACTCTTTCAACACTTACAGACCTATTAAGTGCCAGTCACTTTTCAGAGGTTAAACCCACAAAGTATTGGATAAAACTCTAGCAATTACTGCCAGGGCACATGTTTTCTACTGCATCCACAGGGGTCTAGGCCCCAAGAGTCAGTATAGCTAATACTCATACCAGAACCACCAGGAAGAAGCACCACAGATCAAGAATGATTACATGCCAGGAAGGAGGCCACCTCTCTTTCCCATTGCTACACCAAAAGGAAGGTCAGGGTCAAGTTTTTTACACCATTTTCTGCAAGGACAGCCCAATATATGTACACATGATCAAATCTCTCAAACAGCAGCCTCCCAAGAGTGACAGACGGTCATATTAGCTCAAGATGTCCCTTTTAGTCAACAGCAAAAAGTCGAATTAGAAAGAGTGGGGCTAATTCTGCCGCCTCTTAAGAGCAGAAATCTTTAGTCCAAAGTCAGGTAACGATGGGCTTGAGGTGGGTGTGCATTGACAGGGTTGGAGTAGGAGGTGTATGGGGCCACAAGCCTCTGCAAACTTATTTGTAAGAGTTTGTAAAAATTTGTGTATATGTATCTCCTAGAAAAAAGGTCCACTACATTTATCAGCATGTCAAGGGTTTATGCCCTTAAAGATAAACCACTGTCTTAAAATGATTAGGATAGAGAAGGAAAAAGGTTTCGTTCTTTCCATTCAAGGCAGCCTCCCTACTAGCCTAGGCTTAGCGTTGCTATAAACAATGCAGTCTCACATCCTCTCCCCACCCCAGTCTGGCCTCTGGTCACCATACCCGAGAAAACAGACAGAGAGAGACCTCAGGGATAAAGGTCTTTATTCAACAAAGTCATCTCACTCAATAACAAAAGAACAGGAGGTAACAACTCCCCCAAAACTCTAGAGCAGTATCTACCCCTGGTAGTAGGAAGCATGGCCCACTGACATTATCAGCTGCAGCTCAGAGGTTCTGGAGGCCACTTAGAGGTCATAATTGGGGTTCTTCCGAAGGATAACAAAACCTTCCAGAATGGGGGTGACAGGAAGAAACTCCTCAGTGGCCAATTCTGCCCGTTCCCCGTGGGCTAACAACACTGGGGTTGTGTGTGTCTGAAACCCCGTGATGGTCTTAGGTTTGCCAGCCTGGCCCACCACATCCACTGCCTGTAGGGTGAGAAAATTGAGATGAAGGGACTCCAGATGGAAATGCAGCAGCAACCCAGAGCCTATACCAGTTTTAGAGAAGCAGGTGTGTATGTGCATTCTCCAAGTTCTAGAGCCCTCCCCTCCGCTTAACCCCTCACCTGGCCCACACGGACAGACACTGGCAATGGCCGCAGCTCCTCATCAAATGTAACCAGCATTCGGGGCTGCATGGCAGCCACCAGCCCATACAATACATAGTGAGATTTGCCTAGGATGACTGAGGAAAAAAACACATGACAAACATGGTTAGAGGCATCAGGACAGGCCTGACCCGAACCTAGGGACCCCACTCCAGCCCTGACCCTTTAATCCCTCACTCATATAGCTGAACCCACATTCCTCTCCTCATATACTCTACTATAAACCAGAGATGTCCCTACCTTACTCTGCCCACAGCCCTTAAACTGATCATCACTTTCCCCTAGTCACTAAGGAGCAGAAACTGGGCTCAGTTCTCAAAAGAAAATTTCTTTGGGCCATATCAAACATGTGGGAGATGAAAGTTTCCTGAGGTGCATCACAGGAACAGCCTCAGAACAGAGCTAACTCAAAGTATTGCTCCTAAATGATCAAGGTGGCCCTGGCAGGGGTGGAGACAGGGCACTACATGCCACCATTTAGGATTCCTGATAGGAACTCACTGTTGCGAACATCCAGGAAAGAGACAAGCACAGTAAGCAGTCCAGCCACGGCCACTTGACTCATAAGCTGCCGGTCACTGTGGTAGGGGCAGAGGGTGAGTGTGCCTTTTCCTAAATGTGTCAGGCCCTGAAAAATACAGAAAGAAGTGGAGGTGGAGAATCACATCTGAAGAAACATCACCTAACTTGGCCACACAGAAATTCAACTCACACACATCCTCCCTCCAGACTGAACTCAAGGTCCCCTTCATGTCACTACATGTCTCCCTGCCATCCTCACATATATGTCCCTTGGCACACTCTAAGGAAGAGTTCTCTTCTTTACCTGTGCCAAGCGCACCATGAAGAGGTTGTTGGGGTCCTTGGCATGATACTGGGCTAACTGGCGTAGCATCGCAGCCAGACGGGCATTATTGGTACCTAGAAATGTTAAGCATCACACATGATTGAAAAAAATGACCTCAAACCTTTCCCCAAGCTGCTTATGATCTTTTTCTGATACTCACCACTACCCACCATGCCCATGGCAAAAATGGAGTTATAGGAAACTTCCGGGTCAGCATCATGGGAGAATTTGCTTAGGGTATCCAGGATGTTGAGTCGTGGATTTGAAACAGAAATTAAGGCCAGTGCTAAAGGCACAGCCCGTCGGAGTGTAGGCTCCCCATATCTCAGCTAGTAATAAAAGAAAATAACATGGGTACCACAGAAAACAGTAAAAATGAGCTTTGTTATAAGAATAGACTAAGAGGTAAAGGGGCGTTAGTCAAATTTTATAGAAAAGGCACAAAAGAACATTTCTCAACCATGGAAACCCATTAGGAGAGTCTCCTCTGGGGAGCCCCATGCATCGAACTCAGTATATTCCCCATCTACTCCACGTGGTACTCACTAGGTGGCCAAAGGTTCGTAGTGCCATCTCTGCACCGATCTCTTCCCCCATGGCAATAAGGGCAATCCCTAGCACAGCCACTCCCTGCAATGGAAGAGGCAGCAGAACCTAATAAGCTCAGGAAACAAAAAACACATTCTCACTCTTGATGGGAATTCTGTCTAAGAAGAAAAAGCTGTCCTGTGGGGCACACCCTTACCCCTCATGTATGGAACCCAGTCTTGTGCTATTTCAATACACAGCAATACCCAGAGGGGTTCAAACCCAAACCCAAACCAGTTCCCATGATCCCCTGCAAGCTTATCCTTCCTCACAGCCTCACTCAGAGAGTGCCCAGCTGCCCACAGAACCTGATGTGCTCCCATGTCAGCGGGGGCTTCTTTCTTGTCCTTGTCCTTCTTTTCCTTCTTGTCTTTGTCTTCCTCCTTTTCCTTGGAGTCAAAGTGTTCACTACAAATGTGGAGCAGTTGCTGCACCTTCAGTACATTCCCAGAGCCTGCAGCAGGATGGTAAGAGTGAGGAAGGACAGAAATGAGAAGGCACCAAAAAAAAAAAAAGCTTACTCCATCAATAGGAGAAGCTGAACAATCTATTACAGGTCAGAACGACCAAGTAAGGAGAAATAATCTGAAAAAAGGGTGTAGGAAAGAAATGAGGCGTCACTGGGAAGATCAAGACACAGACCTGCATAGGCACAAACATCCACCAATGTGTTGGCGAAACTGCGGAATGGCTCTGACACAACCTCCAGCGCAGCTAGGATTGCCTCGATGGCCTCTCCCTTCCCTGCAGGACAGATCAAGAGGTCAGAAGACACTTGCTTCCATACAGCACAGCCTGACACATAAACCCTCCCTGCTATATCCACTTACTGTCAGTCTTTTGCCCAAATAGAGAGACATCCCCTCACCCAGGTGATTGAGGCCCAATCCAAGAGGAAGCCAACGGGCATAAGTGTCCTTGAGCTCAGTCTCTGACTTCTCCATGATGGTCTGAAGGATAGTGGAAGTGACATCTCCATTGCAGGATCCCACTGCTATCATTCCACAGGCTAAAGCTGTCACACCTGCCACCTAGAAACGGGAAAATCAGTATTATGTGTAGTAAGTTATTAAGATAGTTGTTTACCTATCTTTGACTCCAGATAGCCAATTCCTACAGCCTGCTGTAACCCCACTGGGTAAAAATTCCTCCCTGATGCTAAGTCAAAGTAACAACAGTAGCAACAATTCACTGAATACTTACTGTGTCAGCCACTATGCCAACTGTTTTGCATACTATTGACATTTATAATCACAACAACCCCATGAAACAGGTCCTACTGTTATTCCTCTTTTAATGGTGAGAAAAATGAAACCTGAAGAGGTTATGCATCCAAAATCACCCTGCTTATAAGCAGAGATGGCAGGATTTGAACTGAGGTCTTTCTGACTAAAGCTTATGCTATACTTATCCATCACTAAAACGATTCTGCACAAGTAAGAAAATTTAGAGTTGACCAAAAACTAAAACGGTGAGTGAGAATCACCCACCCCAAGCTAGTTACTCCCCACTCTAGTCTGATACTTCCCCGTGGATCTCAAGGGCTGGAACTCAACACCAAAATGTTAACGCTTTAGTAACAACATCATGAGGACTGAGAATCCTAGTTCCAAGGGATTTCATTGAAAGTACTACACTTCCCTCTCCCAATCCCAATCCCATTTCTTTTTTCACTATTTATCACAGAGAATGGTGAACTCAGAGTACCTTCCCAACCTCCCCTAAATGACCAACAGCCTCTACTCACCTCCATACTGGACTTGGAATCTCCCATCACAGGCAGCAGCAGTGTTAGAACATCTTCACGATTAGAGCCAGCATAAGCCAAGCCTAGCCTGCAAAAGCCAAGGAGATGCAGTCCCCAACACACACCCCAAGATAGAACAAGGAAGAAACAATAAGATGGATCATTCATTCATCAATTAAACAGTCACCAAGAGCCAAATACTCAGCAGGTATGGTGGTAGTTAAAGGGTCAATTCCTGTTTTCACACAGCTTTCAAGCTGAGCACTACCAGAAACAGCAGCGATAAGTCTTACCCAAAGATGGAACCAAGTCTCATAGTGTTGCTGTTGTGCAGAACGTAGTCGGAGAGCAGTGCCAGAGCAGGGTCACACTCATTCCGGACCCCAGAGTTCACAATGCCACAGGCCAGGAGGGCTCCTGACTGCAAAATGCAAAGAGATTCTTCACTTAGGCTAGTGTACCTTTCTCACCATGAAGATGCATGATGGGCCTCAGAGCAGCACCCACCTTAATTGGAGTTAAAAACCAGGTGGACCTTACCAGTAAAAAGGAGGCCCTATGGGCCCTAGAAGAGGAAAGGGGAATGTCCCTATTAGTGGGCTGTGCCCAGACTAACCTTGATATAATCCTCAGAGGAGTACAGGTACTTGTCAATCTGGGTGAGGCCACCATCCACATCCCACAGCAGAATCATGCCAAGGGACGCAGCTGCACTTAACATTCCTATAC